>NC_044398.1:75447667-75779810 GCF_006542625.1 Nomascus leucogenys | reverse complement strand
ACCCCTCTACTTATGTACTAGATCCCATTCTTTCTTCTCCCCTTTCTCTCTTGTATTAGCAACATTTCCTTCTTTTACTGTACCGTATAAAGATGCTATATTTTCTCCCATCTTTGAAAAAGAAAAAGTCTCTTTTAACCCTATATCTCCCTACAGCTACTAACCGTATTTCTGTCTTGTGTTTTAAAGAAAAAAAAAATGTGTGTGTGTTTTCTTTTTGTTTGTTTGTTTTGTTTGTTTTTGGTATGGTCTTACGGTCTTGCTTTGTCACCCAGGGTGGAGTGCAGTGGTGTGATCGTGGCTCACTGCAGCCTCAGTCTCCTGGGTTCACTGGGCTCAAGTGATCCTCCCACCTCAGCTCCTGAATAGCTGGAAATATAGGCATGTGCTGCCATACCTGGCTAGAGAAAAAGTTCTTGAAAACGTTTCATATACTTAATATTTTTAATTCCTTGCTTTCCATTCTTTATTGAATCCACTCCAATCAGACTTTTATTCTTGCCATTCTTCTAAAACTACTCCTGTAAAAGTTATCTGTGGCCTTCATTTTTGTATGTTTACTCCAATAAAATTGTTTTGATAAATTACCCCAGAATGTAGAGGTGTAAAACAACTATTTATTACGCTCATGGGTTTTGTGCATTAGAAATTCAGACAAAACACAGCAGGAGCAGCTTCTCTTCTCCACAGTATCTGGAGCCTTGGCTAGAAGGTCAAAGCCTAGGGGCTTAATTGTCAGAAATGATCATGTGTATGTCTGGCAGTTGATACTAGCGTTTGTCTGGGAACCTCAGTTCCTTTCCACATGGACTTTATGTGAGCTCTTCCTTTTGTGCTACTTTGGGCTTTCTCATAACATGGTGCCTGGGTTGCAAGGGTGAGTTCCAAGAAAGAGAAAGCCAGAAGTTAGCTATATTGCCTTTTATGACTTAGTCTTGAAAGTCATGTGGTGTCATTTTCATTGTATTCTCTTTATAAAGACAGCCACAAAGTCACACTCAGTTTCAGGGGGAGAGGAAAAAGACTCTTGTCTCTTGATGGGGAATGCAACCTGAAATATTGCTGTGACTATTTTTAGAAAAAACAGTTTGCTCCTCTATATTACTAAATAAATTGTAAATTCTCTGTAATTTACTTGACCTGTCTCCAGTGTTTAACAGTTATCATTTCTTCCTTGAATACATTCTTGGATTTCAGGGTATCATGCTGTTGATTTTCCTCTTAACTTACTGTGTGCTCCTTCTCAGACTATTCAGTTGGTTCTTACCTCAATAACTCCTGGCCTGAAGATCTTCTCATTTCTAGCTGCACACTCTTCCTTTTCTCATTTCTCCCATCCTCACAACTGTAAGTACAGTCATGTGTCACTTAACAACGGGGATATGTGTTGAGAAATGCAGTTAGATGATTTCATCATGTGAGCACAAACCTAGATGGTATAACCTACTACATACCTAGGCTGAATACTGTAGGTAATTGTAACAGAATGGTATTTCTGTATTTAAACATTCCTAAACATAGAAACGGTACAGTAAAAAAAATGGTATGAAAGATAAAAAGTGGAACACCTGTCTAGGGCTTTTACCATGAATGTAGCTTATAGGACTAGAAGTTGCTCTAGATGAGTCAGTGAGTTGTGAGAAAATGTGAAGGCCTAGGACATTAGTGTACCCTACTGTAGACTTTGTAAATACTGTACACTTAGGCTATACTAAATTTATTTTTTTAATTATTCAATAATAAATTAACCTTAGCTTGCTGTAAGTTTTTTGCTTTATCTTTTTAATTTTTTAACATTTCTTTCGTAAAAACAGTTTAAAACATAAACATGTTGTATAACTGTGCAACAATATTTTCTTTCTTTTTTTTTTTTTCTAATTTAGAGACAGAGTTTGTCTCTGTCACCCAGGCTGAAATGCAGTGGTGTGATCATAGCTTACTATAACCTTGAATTCCTGGACTCAAGCGATCTTCCTGCCCCTGCCTCCTGAGCAGCTAGGGCTACAGGACTGGGCCACCTCACCCAGCTAATTTTTAAATTTTTTTTTGTAGAGATAGGGGTCGCACTTTGTTGCCAGGCTGTTCTGGAACTCCTGAACTCAAGTGATCCTACGACCTTGGCCTCTCAAAGTGTTGTGATTATAGGTGTGAGTCACTGCACCTGGCATATTTTCTTTGTCTTTTTTTCTAGCCAATTTATTTATTTTTATTTTTTACTTATTAAATTTCTTTGTTAAGAACGATGATACAAACACATTAGCCTAGGCGTAAGGCAAGGTCAGGATCATCAAGACATCAGTAGGCAATAGGAATTTTTCAGCTCCATTGCAACCACTGTTATATGTGCGGTCTGTGATTGACCAAAATGTCATTATGTAGTGTGTAACTCTTATCTGTGTGATGATGGCTGTCAAATTCATATTGCTAGCTCAAAACTTTGCTTTCAACTGCAGACATGTATGTCTAATTGCTTAATCAGCAGCTCCAATAATTGACACCTCAAATGTAGCATATCCTAAACTGAGGTTTTAATCAGCACTTCTCCCATGTTTGCCAAATCTGTTTCTTTTACCATCTTTCTCACCTCAGTAACTGGTAACGTAATAATTCACTTCTCTCTGACAGTCCATATACATGCTGTTAAGAAATTCTGTTGGCTCCATCTTGAAAATATATCCAGAATGGGACATTCTGTGCTGCTTCTATCAATATTATCCTGGTGTACATCTTGCTTGGGTCATTGCAGTAGCTTTCTAACTGGTTTTCCTGCTTCTATCCTTACTGCCTGTAGTTAACCAGAGTTGCATTGTTAAAATGTAATTCAAATGATTCATTCCTCTGTTTAAAACTAACTGCTTATCATCTCAAAGTCCTTAAAATAGCCTACCAAACCCACGTGTTCTCATCCCTATTGTCTCTCTGACCTCATATTTTACTGTCTTACTTAATCTGCTGTAATCACACCAGCTCCTTCACTACTGTGGAAACATGGCAGTCATATTCCTGCATCAAGGCCTTTGCACTTGCAGTTCCCTCTGCCTGGACCCTCTGCCCCTGTTCATCCCTGTACCTCATTTCTTTATCTTCTTCATGTCTTCTTACTCAGTTGTCAATTTCTCAGTAACCTTATATGACCACCTTATTTAAAATTATATTGTCCTTGCCCTAGCATTCCCTATGTTTCTTCCTTGTCTTTTCTCCATGGCACTTATAAATAATTTGATATACTACAGTATATATATGCTTTATTTTTCATTTTATTGTCTGTTTTCCTTACTTAGAATAAGGTTCATGGTAGGAGGGATTTTTGTCTATTTTGTTCATTGCTATATTCTTACCCCCTAGATGAGTATCTGGCAGGTAATAAGTGTTCAACCAGTACTGCTGAATGAATAAATATTTTTTGCCTTAGTTTTTCTTATAAGGCTAAAAATTCACAAAGCATACATCAATGAATCAGCAAGATCTAGATCTGGATAGTACTACAGATGTGGGAGATGTTACAAATACTGAAGAAGAACTTATTAGAGAATGTGAAGAAATGTGGAAAGATATGGAAGAAGTAAGTATCAGAAGATAAAAGTGATAGTTAATATAAGATTTAAATCAACTTCAATAATAAATAGACTCAGGAAAGAAATGATTGTGCTAGTTTCCAAAAGCCATTATGTATGATAAATATTTATATAGCTTTTAGACCTGTAAGCATTCATTCAAGAAACTTTACACTAGATGAGCTATAGAAAGAAAAATTTTGGCAATCCATGCTCCCAAGGAGATTACCATCTTATGGAAACAATAGCCATTATATTATGTTGTAGTACAATATTAGATGTATTGTAGAAGTACAAAGACTATACTTAGGAGGAGTACTAAACCCAGGTGAAGGGGTCAAGGATAGCTTTCTAAAAGAGGTAATTACTGGGCCAGGCACAGTGGCTCACACCTGTAATCCCAGCACTTTGGGAGGCCGAGGCTGGGGGATCATGAGGTCCAGAGATTGAGACCATCCTGGCCGACACAGTGAAACCCCATCTCTACTAAAAATAGACAAATTAGCTGGGCATGGTGGTGTGCACCTGTAGTCTCAGCTACTCGGGTGGCTGAGACAGGCTGAGACAGGAGAATCGCTTGAACCCAGGAGGCGGACGTTGCAGTGAGCCGAGATAGTGCCACTGCACTCCAGCCTGGTGACAGCAGAGTGAGACTCCATCTCAAAAAAAAAAAAAAAAAAAAGTAATTACTAGTTTCATTGCTAAAGGATAATTAGGAGTTAGCCTGTAAAAGTAGAAGAGGTATACAAAGCATAAAGAAGAAAATGTGTAAAAGCTGAGAGAGTTGACAGGACATTAAATAGAATATTATGGATAATGTAAATTAGGAGAAGGACTTCTGGGGTAAGCCTGGAGAAGTAATCAGGGGCCAGAACATAAAGGATTTTGTTGAGTGTGTACTATGGGGAGCCACTAAAAGATTCTAAGTATGGAAGTGACATGATCAGATATGCAGTTTGGGAAAATTACTCTGGTGTTTTTGAAGAAAATAGAATGCAGAAGAGTAGGACTACAGATAGAAAGCATTTAGGAAGCTCTAGTAATAGTCCTGGTAAAAAGTAAGGAAGCCCTAAGTATTGTCATTGCAAATGAAAGAGTGGATTCAAAGATAAGTAGGTAGGATTAGAAGTTAATTTATGTGCAATGGGAGGGATATATGGTTAGTTTTGGGTTCCTGGTTTGGGCTGTTGGGTGGTTGATGGGATTATTTCCCCAAATAGAGAATATGGAAGTGGGAAGAACACATAATTATGAGTGAAAACACAAATTAATTTAGAAAATGTTGTTTGAAATATATGCACTTTTTCTAAGTTGGTGAGATAAAACTGCCTTTGGTACACTAGAGTATGTTGGTGAAAATTTGTTCTACTTAAAGCAAGCTTGTCCAACCTGCAGCCCAGGATGGCTTTGAATGCAGCCCGACACAAACTTTCTTAAAGCATTATGGATTTCTTTTTTTTTTCTTTTTTTTTTTTCTTTTTTAGCTGATCAGCTATTGTTAATGTATTTTATGTGTGGCCCAAGATAATTCTTCTTCTTCCAGTGTAGTTCAGGGAAGCCAAAAGATAGGGCACAGATATTTTTAGCATCCTATTCTTCCCAGTAAAGTTTCAGAATTGGTCAAATTAGTGAGGTTTTTCTCTTTTCTTACAATTATTTTTAACATAAATACTTTGTACTTTATATTATTAATGTGTTTTCAGGAAAATTTTTATAATCCCCCCGCTTTTTATTTTTTGCTTCAGGTATTTTTTCAGTATAGAAGTTTGGATTTTAAAATTACTTAAAATTTGTATAGAGAAATGCTGCACTACAAATGAGCAGAAATAGAATTTACTTATATTTTTATCTCATATAATCATCATGAACAGTTTTGGACTTTTTTAATGGCACAGAAACAATGTCTCCTGAAGGCTTTATTTATTTTCTTAGGATTTCTTAGGATCTTAACTATCTTCTTGCTTGTTATTTTTCTATAGTGCTTTCCCTCTTATTTTTTTATCTCCCACTTTCCAATTATCTGACTTATAATTCATTCTAGCTATTAGTTTCTGGTTTTGTTTTGTTTTTTTCTCTTCATTCTAGTATCTCTTTTTATTTGTGATATATTCACTTTGGGACTTGTTTGGCTGCCTTAATTGTCTTACATAGTGAGGAATTTCAACAAACTCTTCTCCATCAGATGTTTGTGCTTTAGAAGAGTGTTGTATTGGCCTGGTACAAAAGGGGAGGGGAAGGGAATTTTCTGTGAATTATCGTGTGTGACTTGCCTTTTTTTACTTTTTAAATCAAGTGTCAGAATAAATTATCACTTATTGGAACTGAAACACTCACCGATTCAAATGCTCAGGTATGAATCTTCTTTTTCTTCCTAAAAAATACAAGGTAAGTGGAATTCATTGTATTTTGGAAAATAAATATATGTGTCTATATTTTTCTCAAGTTTAATAGCTTTGTTAATACCCGTATGCTTAATCATTTGGAAAACTTCTTACTCTTCCTGCTTTAAGAATTGGAAGAATATTCTAAAAACTTTCTAGAACAAGCTATTATAAATAAGAGTATTTTCTTTATTATTTGTCTTTTAGCAACTATACATATATTTAACAACTGAGTAAATTGCTTGTTGGTTGCTATTATGCTGCCTTGTTAAAATTAGAACAAAGACCAGCCTGGCCTTCATGGCAAAACCCCATCACTATCAAAGTACAAAAAAATTAGCTGGTCTTGGTGATGTGGTCATATGATCTCAGCTACTCAGGAGGCTGAGGCATGAGAATCACTTGAACCCAGCAAACGGAGGCTGCAGTGAGCTGAGATTGCGCCATTACACTCCAGCCTGGGCGAAACAGCAAAACTATCTCAAAAAAAAAAAAAAAAAAAAAAATAGAACAAAGACTGCTAACTTTGTGTTAGGTATAATAGTCACAGATATTTTACTATCTGTGTCGAATCTGAATTGATTTTACTCTTGGCCTAAAAAAAGGACTAACTTATTCATTATAATAATCAGAATTATGGAATTGCTGTAGGAATAGATCAGTGGATCAGTGAAACAGATTAAGAGTTAAAATAAAGTTGCCTCTTGAGCAGCGTGAGAGTTAGGGATGCCAACCCCCTGCAAAGTATTAAAGTGTTAAGAATGTTTATATTTTCATCTATGAATAGCTATGAATAGTCCACAGAAAATGACTTTGTTTTCTTCTTTTGTAGCTATCACTATTAATTATGCAAGTAAAATGTTTAACCGCTGAACTCAGTCAATGGCAGAAAAAAACACCTGAAAGTAAGATTCTTATTTTAAATTTGAATTTTTTGTAAACCTATTAATGGCAAATTAATTTAATAATTGTAAGAAAAATTACAAGATCCTTTTGGCCTTTTTGAAATTGCCCAAATTTCATTGATACCGAGAAGCCACTTATTTTTTTCTACGAATTATTTTGTACTTCTTTTATTATTATTGATAAACATATCTTACATTAGATTATAATAAGCTTGATTATGGAGACGTTATTATAGCTATTATGTTATCCTCATAGACACTGCCTTATGCTCACTAGAAATGGTAAATTGTTCCTTTTTTTTTTTTTTTTTTTTTTTTTGAGACAGGATCTTATCGTGTTGCCCAGGCTGGAGTACAGTGGCACAATCATGGCTCTCTGCAGCCCTGATCTCCTGGGTTCAAGGGATCCTCCTACCTCAACCTCCTGAGTAGCTAGGACTACAAGTTTGCGCCACCATGCCTGATTAGTGGTTACTTTTTGTATTTTTTTGTAGAAACGGGGTTTCACCATGTTACCCAGGCTGGTCTTGAACATCTGGGCTCAAGGGATCCTCCTGCCTTGGCCTCTCAAAGTGCCAGGATTACAGGTGTGCCAGTGAATTGTTTCTTAATGAATGAAATTTACCTAGTGGAAGTGAAAAGTTATAAAGTTAATTTATTTTAGATACTTACACAAAAGGGCCACATAGTTTGTATGATGTCTTCTGTCTCGTCCAGCTGATGCCAACTATATTTTTGTCTTCAGTTAGGAAGTAGAAGACAGCATAAAAATTTATAATTGTGATACTCCCCTAGTACATCTCTTTTTTTTAAATTATGAGAGCTTAAGTTTCTCTATGCAATATATGTCTATACAGGCACATCTCATTTTATTGTGCTTCACTTTATTGCACTTTGCAGATACTCTATGTTTAACAAATTCAGTTTGTGGCGAGCCTGTGTCACATTTTGGTAATCTCACAGTATTTTAGACTTTTAAGTTATTATTACATCTGGTTGGGGGATCTGTGATCAGTGGTCTTTGATCTTACTATTTTAATTGTTTTGAGGGACCACAAGCTGCACCTGTGTAAGACAGTAAACTTAACCAATAAACGTTGTGTGTATTCTGACTGCTCCACTGACCAGTTGTTCCCCCATCTCTCTCCCTCTCCTTGGCCCTCCCTTTTCCTTAAAACACAAGAATATTGAAATTAGGCCAATTAATAACCAATTGTTTCTAAGTTTTTAAGTGAAGAGTTGCACATCGATAACTTTAAATTAAAAGCTAGAAATGATTAAGTTTCATGAGGAAGGCATGTCAGAAGCCAAGACAGGCCAAAAGCTAGGCCTCTGGCACCAGTTAGCCAAGTTGTGAATGGAAAGGAACATTTTTGTTTGTTTTTTTGTTTTTTGAGGTGGAGTTTCCCTCTGTTGCACTGCACTCAGGCTGGAGTGCAGTGGTGTGATCTCAGCTCAGTGCAATCTCTGCCTCCTGGGTTCAAGCGATTCTCCTGCGTCAGCATCCCAAGTAGCTGGGATTGCAGGCACATGCTACCACACCCAGCTAATTTTTGTATTTTTTTATTAGAGACAGGTTTCACCATGTTGGTCAGGATGGTCTTGATCTCCTAACCTCGTGGTCCACCTGTCTCAGTCTCCCAAAGTGCGGGAACAAATTTTAAAGGAAATTGAAAGTGTTGCTCTAGTGAACACACAAATTATGAGAAAGCAGAACAGCCTTATTGCTGTTACAGAGAAAGTTTTACTAGTCTACTTAGATGATCAAACCAGCCATATCATTCCCTAAGCCAAAGCGTAATCCACAACAAAGCCCTAGCTCTTTTCAATTCTTCAAAGGCTGAGAGAGATGAGGAAGCTGCAGAAGAAAAGTGTGAAGCTAGCAGAGGTTGGTTCATGAGGTTTAAGGAAAGAAGCCATCTCCATAACATAAAAATGCAAGGGGAAGCAGCAAGTACTGAGGCAGAAGCTGCAACAAGTTATCCAGAAGATCTAGCTAAGATACTTGAAGGTGGCTATGCTAAACAGCAAATTTTCAATGTAGACAGAACAGCCCTCTATTGGAAGAAGATGCCATCTAGGACTCATAGTTAGAGAGGAGAAGTTGATGCCTGGCTCCAAAGCTTCAAAAGGACAGGTTGCTCTCTTGATAAGGACTAGTGCAGCTGGTGACCCTGAGTTAAAACCAACACTCATTTATCATTCCAGCAATCCTAGGGCCCTTAAGAATTATACCAAATCTACTCTGCCTGTGCATTGTAAATGGAACAGTAAAGCCTGGATGACAGTACACCTGTTTATAGCATGGTTTACTGAATAGTTTAAGCCCACTGTTGAGACCTACCACTCAGGAAAAAAAAAGATTCCTTTCAAAATATTACTGCTCCCCATCTCTTCACTCAAGAGCTCTGATGGTGATGTACAAGGAATTTAATGTTCTCATGTCTGTTGATGCAACATCTGTTCTGCAGCCCAGGGACCAAGAAGCCACTTCAACTGAAGTCTTATTATTTAAGAAATACACTTTGTAAGGCTATAGCTGTCATAAGTCCTCTGATGGTCTGGGCCAAAGTACATTGAAACCTTCTGGAAAGTATTCACCATTCTAGATGCCATTAAGAACATGCGTGATTTATGGAAGGAGGTCAAAATAACAACATTAACAGGAGTGTGCAAGAGGTTGGCTCTAACCCTCACGGATGACTCTGAGGGGTTCAAGTAACTACAAATGTGGTAGAAGTATCTAACTAGAATTACAAGTGGAGTCTGAAAATGTGGCTGAATCACTGCAATCTCATGATAAAACTTGAACAGATGAGGAGTTGCTTCCCATGGATGAGCAAAAAAAGTGGTTTCTTGAGATGGAATCTACTCCCAGTGAAGATGCTTTGAACACAGTTGAAATGACAACAAAAGATTTAGAATATTACATAAACTTTGTTGGTAAGGCAGTGTCAGGGTTTGAGAGGAGTGACTAATTTTGAAAGAAGTGCTGAAGGTAAAATGCTATGAAACAGCATCTCATGCCACTGAGAAATGTTTTTGTGAAACGAAGAGTCAATCGGTATGGCAAACTTCATTGTTGTCTTATTTTAAGAAACGGCCACAGCCACCCCAACCTTCAGCAGCCACTAACCTGATCAGTCATCAGCCATTAACACTGAGATAAGGCCTTCCACCAGCAAAAAATTACAACTCACCAAAGGCTTAGATTAGGCATCTCAGTTAGCATTTTTTAGCAATAAGGTTTTTTTTTTTAAGTAAGGTATGTACATTTTTAGAAATAATGCTAATGCATAATTTAATAGACTACAGTATAATGTAAACAACTTTTATGTGTACTGGGTAAACAAAAAATTTGTGTGACTTGTTTTGTTGTGATATTTGCTTTAGTGTGGTGGTCTAGAACCAAACTTGGACTATCTCCAAAGTATCCCTGCATATGATATTCTATTTGGATTGTACCCTCTTTTTCTATATGTCTTCCTGCTTCTTTGTTCTCCCACTCTGTTTTCTTTCCTTTAATTGTTCTCCACCCCATGCTTCCCTTCTTAGTCTTCTTTGTAGGCTTATCATTCTCTTTCCCAATTATTGAAATTCCCCAGGCCGGGCGCCGTGGCTCATGCCTGTAATCCCAGCACTTTGGGAGGCCGAGGCGGGTGGATCATGAGGTCAGGAGATTGAGACCATCCTGGCTAACACGGTGAAACCCTGTCTCTACTAAAAATATAAAAAATTAGCCAGGTGTTGTGGGCGCCTGTAGTCCCAGCTACTTGGGATGCTGAGGCAGGAGAATGGCATGAACCGAGGAGGCAGGGCTTGCAGTGAGCCGAGATCGTGCCACTGCACTCCTGCCTGGGCAACAGGGCGAGACTCCATCTCAAAAAAAAAAAAAAAAAGAAATTCCCCAAGGAGCAATCTTCAGCTGTTTTCTCCTCATTCTCTTCCTATACAGTTTTATCCATATTCTTGCATTAATGACTGTCTTCATGCCTATGTCAGCCATTTTTCCACATCGTTATTACTACCCGTTAGTCATTAATTTGAGCATTTCTAATAGGTGTGTAGTATTACAATTGTGATTTTAATTTGTCTTCAACCGTACGTCCTATTGCCTTTTCAGTAGTATAGTTAGCATCTCAGAAGCTGCTCATACTCAAAAAACTTTTTTTTTTTTTTTTTTTTTTTTTTTGAGACAGTCTTACTCTGTTGCTCAGGCTGGAGTGCGGTGGTGCAATGTCGGCTCACTGCAACCTCTGTCTT
This sequence comes from Nomascus leucogenys, assembly GCF_006542625.1. Lineage (NCBI taxonomy): Eukaryota > Metazoa > Chordata > Mammalia > Primates > Hylobatidae > Nomascus > Nomascus leucogenys. The sequence continues at coordinate 75,768,707 of NC_044398.1, read as the reverse complement.
CCAGGTTCAAGCAGTTCTTGTGCCTCAGCCTCCCGAGTAGCTGGGATTACAGGTGCCTGCCACCACGCCTGGCTAATTTTTGTATTTGTAGTAGAGACGGGGTTTTGCCATGTTGGCCAGGCTGATCTCGAACTCCTGACCTCAGGTGATCCTCCCGCGTCAGCCTCCCAAAGTGTTGGGATTACAGGTATGAGCTACCATGCCCAGCCTCAAATATTAAAATGTTCAGGTTCTCCAGAGGACCCTATAAGCTATACCAGCATTATATCTTCTGCTCCTGTTTTTATGTGTTATATCTGTAATAATAACTTCTGTATGTTCATATTCTCCAGAGGACCCTATATACTATGCCAGCATTATATCTTCTTCTGTTTTTATGTGTTATATCTATAATAACTTCCATATTAGTATACTAGAGCTATCATAACAAACTACTATGGACTAGGTGGTTTAAACAACAGAAATTAATTTTCTCACAATTCTGGTTCTGGAAGATACAAGTTAAAGATCAAGGTGTCAATAAGGTTGGTTTCTTCTGAGGCCTCTCCCCTTGGCTTGCAGATGTCCCTCTTCTTCCTGTGTCTTCACATGGTCTTCCTTCTGTGTCCTAATCTTCTCCTCTTATAAGGACACCAGTCTTACTGGATTAGGGCCAACTCTAATAACCTAATTTTAACTTAATTATCTCTTGAAATACCCAATTCCAAATACAGTTATATTCAAAGGTATTGGGGATTAGGATTTCAACATAGGAATTTGGGGGTGGGGACACATCAACCAATAACAACTTAAAATCTATATATTTAAACCAGACTTCTCTGCAATATCAGACTCAAGTATCTTTGTACCTCCTAGGCATCTTTTCCAAAATATTTCATAGACAGATTCATGAACTGACCTTTTCTGTTTCCTCACTCATTGAATGGAGCATATTTGATCAGCTCCCAATTTAAGAGTCCTAGATTCTTCCTTTTTCATTTTGCACATATAGCATATTTGTTAAAATTAGAACAGCTGGGTGTGGTGGCTCACGTCTGTAATCCCAGCACTTTGGGAGGCCGGGGCTGGTGGATCACCTGAGGTGAGGGGGGGAGAATAGAACAAAAACATTAGAACTAGAACATATAGCTAGTTACTAAATATCGAGTCCTACTGTCACAGATTTACTTAGGGTTTTCATCACCAGTCCATTAAATTATTATAACAGACTTTTTAATCTCTTGACCACAATGGGTTTCCCCCACCCTGGCAATGATAGAAGTTTTCAAACTTAAAGAAAAGTTAAAAAATACATATATAGAGAGTTAACTATAGTAAACTCAGAGACCAGATTCTACAGTTACCAACATTTTCTCAATCTTGTTTTAGGCTTTTTTGGAGTGGCTTTATATAACATACATTTACTATCTCACGATTTCTGTAGTTCAGGGGTCTGAGGACATTTATTATTTCACAGTTTCTGCAGATAGGAGTCTGTACACAGCTTAACTGGGTCCTCTGCTTAGGGATCTCATGGCTGCAATGATAGATTCTCCTCAAAGGCTTGAGGAGGGATCCATTTCCAAGCTTACTGAAGTTGTTGGCAGAATTTATTTCCTTGTGACTGTAGGATTTATGGTAGCTTTAGTCCATGTTTTTGTTCCTTCTATTGTTGTTCTTCCTTCCTGATCTTCCAAAATTCCTTTTATTGTTTCTGTTTCAAGAACTTCCTTGAGCCGTTCTTTTTAGAGTTGGTCTGCTGGCGACACATTTTCTTAGTTTTTCTTTATCTGAGAATTTCTTGATTGCTCTTCCATTCCTGAAGGATATTTTCACTGGATACGCAATTCAGGGTTGTTTTCTTTTAGCACTTAAAAATGTCGTGCCACTTACCTCTGCCTCTCTTGGTACTGATGAGAAATGTGCTGTCATTCTGATGGGCTTTGCTTTATAGAGAAGGCTTTTTTGTGTGTGTGTGTAGCTGCTTTGAGAACTTTTTCTTTGTCTTCAGCATTTAGAAGAACAATTATGTTGTATCTTAGCCTGGATTTCTTTGGCTTTATCTTACTTAGGAATCACTCAGATGCCTGAATGTGTAGATTTATGTCTTTTGCAGAATTTGAGAACTTTTTAGCTATTATTTGATGTATTTTTTCAGCAACTCCCCCCACCTTCTTCCTCCTTTCCTGGAATTCCAATAACAAGAATGTTAGACCTTTTGTTACGGTTACCCAAGTCCCTCAGGTTTTGTTTAGTTTAAAGAAAATTATTTAATTGTGGTAAAATATAAAATTTACAATTTTAACCATTTTTAAGTGTATAGTTCACAGTAGTGTTAAGTACATTCACATTTTTGTGCAGTGTATCTTCAGAACTTTTTCATCTTGCAAATCTGAAACTCTGTACACATTAAACAACAACTCTCCTTTTCTATCATCCCCCAGCCCTGGCAACCTCAATTCTACTTTCTATTAATTTGATTAGTTTAGATACCTCATATAATGGAATCATATAGTATTTGTGTTTTTGTGGGTGGCTTATTTTACTTAGTGTAATGTCCTCAAAGTTCCTCCATGTTGTAGCACATGTTAGAATTTCCTTTCTTTTTTAAGGCTGAATAGTATTTCATTGTAGGTATATACCACAGTTTGCTTATCCGTTCATCTGTCAATGGAAACTTCGGTTGCTTTCATAATTTCATTACTGTGAATGTGAGTGCTGCTATGAAACATGGATGTGCAGTTATCTCTTTGAAGCCGTGCTTTCAATTCTTTTGGATGTCTACCAGAAATAAAATTAGTAGATCATATGATAGTTCTATTTTAAGTTTTTTGAGGAACCACCTATACTATTTTCCATAATGGTTGCACCATATTACAATCCCACTAACAGTGCACATGGTTTCAGTTTCTCAACATCCTTGTTAACACTTGTTACTTTCTGTTTTTTTGATAATAGCTGTCTGCTATGGCCTAAATATATCACTCAAAATTCATGTTAAAACTTAATCACCAGTATGATAGTGTTAAAAAGTGAGGTCTTTAGGATGTGATCAGTGAGCTTCTTATAGAGGTTGAAGGTAGTGTCTATTTTTCCCCTTTTGCCTTCCACTATGTGAGGCCACAGCAAGAAGACACCATCTTGGAAGCAGAGAGCAAACCCTTCCCAGACACTGAATATTCTAATACAAACCTATCTGTGAAGCACATGTAGAAAGTTCTTCCCTGTTAGAAGGCTTTCTAGAATAGCAGATACCTTTGAAAGTTTTCAGTAGCCTACCATTTGAGAAGTTTCAAATAGCACTTCATTAGGAAAGGAAAATTTCTAGCATAAGGATTGAACGCATTAAAATTTGCTATACAAAATTACACATTTGTTTCTACTCATCAGCCTGGCAATAATTTTAGAAGAGTTTGTAATATTTCTTGCTGTTTTTTCTTCATACCTCATGGGAACGTCTTTAGAAAGGAAGCTGACATTCTGTATTCAGATTCAAAGTACACATTTCATTCTCCGAAATTTCATTTCTGAGAATCTGTTCTATAGAAATGAGAGCACCAGTACATAAAAACATGTATAAAAGTCTGCTTACTGCATCCTTGTTTGTTATGGCTAGAAACTAGACACAAAGTTAATCTAAAATCAAAGTGTTCAATCAAGAGGGCAGTCACTCAGTATATTATCTTATATTCATTTTGGAATATCATGCAGCCATTAAAAGTTATGAATTAGACCTATATAGGTCTAGGTTTCCCTGGGGGTTTTATTTAGTGAAAGTAAGATGAATATAATATGTATGATATGACCTCATTCTTATAAAACCAATGATGATAAGAATAACCCTTTTAAGTGTATGTAAATATATGTTACATATGTGTACATAGGATATATCACTACAGGGGAAGTATTTGAGGAACACACTATAGATTATCAGCTTTGCTTTTGAGAGTTTGAAGAACAAAAGAAGAAAAAGGCACTAAACAGTACATAAATAGGATCAAATTTATCTAAAATTATATACAGTTGGCTATATGTGCAAAGATGTTAAAAATAAATAAAATGAAAACTGCACACATTTCATAAAAAGTTGTGTATTGTAAAGGCAGGTGGATCACTTGAGGTCAGGAGTTCAAGACTGGCTTGGCCAACATGGTGAAACCCCATCTCTACTAAAAATACAAAAATTAGTCGGACATGTTGGTGGATGCCTGTAATCCCAGCTACTCAGGAGGCTGAAGCATGAGAATTGTTTGAACCAGGGAGGTGGAGGTTGCAGTGAGCCAAATAGCACCATTGCACTGCAGTCTGGGTGACAAGAGGGAAACTCTGCCTTGCGGGGCAGAAAAAGTTGTATATTATATAAATGGAGATGGAAAGAATTATCTTAGAAAACCGCAAAATTAAATTCTTGATTTTTGAGAATTAACTAAATATATGTGTAACTTTGTTTTGTTTTGTTTTTGTAGTAATTCCCTTGACTGAAGATGTTCTCATAACATTAGGAAAAGAAGAGGTAAGCCACTCAATGAATTTGTAGTGACCCCAAATAATTTCTAACTAGATCTATTTTAGATAAGTTCATGGCGTAAGACATAGGATGAAACCACTCTAAAACCATATTAAATTTTCTGCTTTTATTTATGTTTTATTGAACATAATGTTTGATTTTTTTTTTTTTTTTGGAAACGGAGTCTGTCTCTGTTGCCCAGTCTGGAATGCAGTGGCACAATCCCGGCTCACTGTAACCTCCTCCTCCAGGGGTCAGGCGATTCTCCCGCCTCAGCCTCCCGAGTAGCTAGGATTACAGGCATGCACCACCATGCCTGGCTAATTTTTGTATTTTTAGTAGAAACGGGGTTTCACCGTGCTAGCCAGGCTGGTCTTGAACTCCTGACTTCGTGATCTGCCCGCCTCAGCCTCCCAAAGTACTGGGATTACAGGCGTGAGCCACCACACCCTGCCTAAAGATTTGAATTTTGAACTCGATTTTTGCATCAGAACTATTACTGACGTTAGTGGTTATATGTAAACCTTAATCTCATATCTAGTTTTTAGTTAATTAAACTTCATAATAAAAGCAAAATATTAAACATCACTTAATGACCCCATACATACATCTCCCCTTCTGCTGTGGACTAAATATTTGTGTCTCCCAAAATCCATACGTTGAAATCTATTCCCCAGTGTGATGATATTAGGAGGTGAGACCTTTAGGAGGTGATTAGGTGCTGAGTGTAGGGCCTTCATAAATGAAATTAACGCCCTTATAAATGTCTGAAGAGACCAGTGTCCTCCCCTTCCATCTTGTGAGGACACAACTAGAAGGTACTGTCTATGAAGAGGTGGGCCTTCCGTAGACATTGAATCTTGGACTTCCTAGCTGCCAGAATTGTGAGAAATTTTTTTTTTTTATTATTATACTTTAGGTTTTAGGGTACATGTGCACAATGTGCAGGTTTGTTACATATGTATCCATGTACCATGTTGGTTTGCTGTACCCATTAACTCGTCATTTAGCATTAGGTATATCTCCTAATGCTGTCTCTCCCTCCTCCCCGCACCCGACAACAGTCCCCGGAGTGTGATGTTCCCCTTCCTGTGTCCATGAGTTCTCATTGTTCAATTCCCACCTATGAGTGAGAACATGCGGTGTTTGGTTTTTTGTCCTTGCAATAGTTTACTGAGAATGATGGTTTCCAGTTTCATCCATGTCCCTACAAAGGAAATGAACTCATCATTTTTTATGGCTGCATAGTATTCCATGGTGTATATGTGCCACATTTTCTTAATCCAGTCTATCATTGTTGGACGTTTGGGTTGGTTCCAAGTCTTTGCTATTGTGAATAGTGCTGCAATAAACATACGTGTGCATGTGTCTTTATAGCAGTGTAATTTATAGTCCTTTGGGTATATACCCAGTAATGGGATGGCTGGGTCAAATGGTATTTCTAGTTCTAGATCCCTGAGGAATCGCCACACTGACTTCCACAATGGTTGAACTAGTTTACAGTCCCACCAACAGTGTAAAAGTGTACCTATTTCTCCACATCCTCTCCAGCACCTGTTGTTTCCTGACTTTTTAATGATGGCCATTCTAACTGGTGTGAGAAGGTATCTCATTGTGGTTTTGATTTGCATTTCTCTGATGGCCAGTGATGATGAGCATTTTTTCATGTGTTTTTTGGCTGCATAAATGTCTTCTTTTGAGAAGTGTCTGTTCATGTCCTTTGCCCACGTTTTGATGGGGTGGTTTGTTTTTTTCTTGTAAATTTGTTTGAGTTCATTGTAGATTCTGGATATTAGCCCTTTGTCAGATGAGTAGGTTGCAAAAATTTTCTCCCATTCTGTAGGTTTCCTGTTCACTCTGATGGTAGTTTCTTTTGCTGTGCAGAAGCTCTTTAGTTTAATTAGATCACATTAGTCAATTTTGGCTTTTGTTGCCATGGCTTTTGGTGTTTTAGACATGAAGTCCTTGCCCATGCCTATGTCCTGAATGGTATTGCCTAGGTTTTCAGCTAGGCTTTTTATGGTTTTAGGTCTAACATGTAAGTCTTTAATCCATCTTGAATTAATTTTTGTATAAGGTGTAAGGAAGGGATCCAGTTTCAGCTTTCTACATATGGCTAGCCAGTTTTCCCAGCACCATTTATTAAATAGGGAATCCTTTCCCCATTGCTTGTTTTTGTCAGGTTTGTCAAAGATCAGATAGTTGTAGATACGCGGCATTATTTCTGAGGGCTCTGTTCTGTTCCATTGATCTATGTCTCTGTTGTGGTACCAGTACCATGCTGTTTTGGTTACTGTAGCCTTGTAGTATAGTTTGAAGTCAGGTAGCGTGATGCCTCCAGCTTTGTTCTTTTGGCTTAGGATTGACTTGGCGATGCGGGCTCTTTTTTGGTTCCATATGAACTTTAAAGTAGTTTTTCCAATTCTGTGAAGAAAGTCATTGGTAACTTGATGGGGATGGCATTGAATCTATAAATTATCTTGGGCAATATGGCCATTTTCACGGTATTGATTCTTCCAACCCATGAGCATGGAATGTTCTTCCATTTGTTTGTATCCTCTTTTATTTCATTGAGCAGTGGTTTGTAGTTCTCCTTGAAGAGGTCCTTCACATCCCTCGTAAGTTGGATTCCTTGGTGTTTTATTCTCTTTGAAGCAATTGTGAATGGGAGTTCACTCATGATTTGGCTCTCTGTTTGTCTGTTATTGGTGTACAAGAATGCTTGTGATTTTTGTACATTGATTTTGTATCCTGAGACTTTGCTGAAGTTGCTAATCAGCTTAAGGAGATTTGGGGCTGAGACAGTGGGGTTTTCTAGATATACAATCATGTCATCTGCAAACAGGGACAATTTGACTTCCTCTTTTCCTAATTGAATACCCTTTATTTCCTTCTCCTGCCTGATTGCCCTGGCCAGAACTTCCAGCACTGTTGAATAGGAGCGGTGAGAGAGGGCATCCCTGTCTTGTGCCCTTTTTCAAAGGGAATGCTTCCAGTTTTTGCCCATTCAGTATGATATTGGCTGTGGGTTTGTCATAGATAGCTCTTATGATTTTGAGATACGTCCCATCAATACCTAATTTATTGAGAGTTTTTAGCATTAAGAGTTGTTGAATTTTGTCAAAGGCCTTTTCTGCATCTATTGAGATAATCATGTGGTTTTTGTCTTTGGTTCTGTTTATATGCTGGATTACATTTATTGATTTGCATATGTTGAACCAGCCTTGCATCCCAGGGATGAAGCCCACTTGATCATGGTGTATAAACTTTTTGATATGCTGCTGGATTCGGTTTGGCAGTATTTTATTGAGGATTTTTGCATCAATGTTCATCAAGGATATTGGTCTGAAATTCTCTTTTTTGGTTATGTCTCTGCCAGGCTTTGTTATCAGGATGATGCTGGCCTCATAAAATGTGTTAGGGAGGATTCCCTCTTTTTCTATCGATTGGAATCATTTCAGAAGGAATGGTACCAGTTCCTCCTTGTACCTCTGGTAGAATTCGGCTGTGAATCCATCAGTTCCTGGACTCTTTTTGGTTGGTAAGCTATTGATTATTGCCACAATTTCAGAGCCTGTTATTGGTCTATTCAGAGATTCAACTACTTCCTGGTTTAGTCTTGGGAGGATGTATTTGTCGAGGAATTTATCCATTTCTTCTAGATTTTCTAGTTTATTTGTGTAGAGGTGTTTGTAGTATTCTCTGATGGTAGATTGTATTTCGGTGGGATTGGTGGTGATATCCCCTTTTTCATTTTTGATTGCATCTATTTGATTTTTCTCTCTTTTCTTCTTTATTAGTCTTACTAGTGGTCTATCAATTTTGTTGATCTTTTCAAAAAACCAGTTCCTGGATTCATTAATTTTTTTGAAGGCTTTTTTGTGTCTCTATTTCCTTCAGTTCTGCTCTGATTTTAGTTCTTTCTAGGCTTCTGCTAGCTTTTGAATGTGTTTGCTCTTGCTTTTCTAGTTCTTTTAATTGTGACACTAGGGTGTCAATTTTGGATCTTTCCTGCTTTCTCTTGTGGGCATTTAGTACTATAAATTTCCCACTACACACTGCTTTGAATGTGTGCCAGAGATTCTGGTATGTTGTGTCTTTGTTCTCGTTGGTTTCAAAGAACATCTTTATTTCTGCCTTCATTTCATTATGTACCCAGTAGTCATTCAGGAGCAGGTTGTTCAGTTTCCATGTAGTTGAGCGGTTTTGAGTGAGTTTCTTAATCCTGAGTTCTAGTTTGATTGCACTGTGGTCTGAGAGACAGTTTGTTATAATTGCTGTTCTTTTACATTTGCTGAGGAGAGCTTTACTTCCAACTATGTGGTCAATTTTGGAATAGGTGTGGTGTGGTGCTAAAAAATGTATATTCTGTTGATTTGAGGTGGAGAGTTCTGTGGATGTCTGTTAGGTCCACTTTGTGCAGAGCTGAGTTCAATTCCTGGGTATCCTTGTTAACTTTCTGTCTCGTTGATCTGTCTAATGTTGACAGTGGGGTGTTAAAATCTCCCATTATTATTGTGTGGGAGTTTAAGTCCCTTTGTAGGTCACTCAGGACTTGCTTTATGAATCTGGGTGCTCCTGTGTTGGGTGCATATATATTTAGGACAGTTAGCTCTTCTTGTTGAATTGATCCCTTTACCATTATGTAATGGCCTTCTTTGTCTCTTTTGATCTTTGTTGGTTTAAAGTCTATTTTATCAGAGACTAGGATTGCAACCCCTGCCTTTTTTCGTTTTCCATTTGCTTGATAGATCTTCCTCCATCCCTTTATTTTGAGTCTATGTTTGTCTCTGCACGTGAGATGGGATTCCTGAATACAGCACACTGATGGTTCTTGACTCCTTATCCAGTTTGCCAGTCTGTGTCTTTTAATTGGAGCATTTAGCCCATTTACATTTAAAGTTAATATTGTTATGTGTGAATCTGATCCTGTCATTATGATGTTAGTTGGTTATTTTGCTCGTTAGTTGATGCAGTTTCTTCCTAGCCTCGATGGTCTTTACAATTTGGCATGTTTTTGCAGTGGCTGGTACCGGTTGTTCCTTTCCATGTTTACTGCTTCCTTCAGGAGCTCTTTTAGGGCAGGCCTGGTGGTGACAGAATCACTCAGCATTTGCTTCTCTGTAAAGTATTTTATTTCTGCTTCACTTACGAAGCTTAGTTTGGCTGGATATGAAATTCTGGGTTGAAAATTCTTTTCTTTAAGAATGTTGAATATCGGCCCCCACTCTCTTCTGGCTTGTGGAGTTTCTGCCGAGAGATCAGCTGTTAGTCTGATGGGCTTCCCTTTGTGGGTAACCCGACCTTTCTCTCTGGCCGCCCTTAACAGTTTTTCTTTCATTTCAACTTTGGTGAATCTGACAATTATGTGTCTTGGAGTTGCTCTTCTCGAGGAGTATCTTTGTGGCGTTCTCTGTATTTCCTGAATTTGAATGTTGGCCTGCTTTGCTAGATTGGGGAAGTTCTCCTGGATAATATCTTGCAGAGTGTTTTCCAACTTGGTTCCATTCTCCCCGTCATTTTCAGGTACACCAATCAGACGTAGGTTTGGTCTTTTCACATAGTCCCAAATTTCTTGGAGGCTTTGTTCGTTTCTTTTTATTCTTTTTTCTCTAAACTTCCCTTCTCGCTTCATTTCATTCATTTCATCTTCCATCACTGATACCCTTTCTTCCAGTTGATCACATCAGCTACCAACGCTTCTGCAATCTTCGCGTAGTTCTCAAAACTTGGCTTTCAGCTCCATCAGCTCCTTTAAGCCCTTCTCTTCATTGGTTATTCTAGTTATCCATTTGTCTAATTTTTTTTGCAAAGTTTTTAACTTCTTTGCTATTGTTTTGAATTTCCTCCCGTAGCTCGGAGTAGTTTGATCGTCTGAAGCCTTCTTCTGTCAACTCGTCAAAGTCGTTCTCCGTCCAGCTTTGTTCCGTTGCTGGTGAGGAACTGCATTCCTTTGGAGGAGGAGAGGTGCTCTGCTTTTTAGAGTTTCCAGTTTTTCTCCTCTGTTTTTTCCCCATCTTTGTGGTTTTATCTACTTTTGGTCTTTGATGATGGTGATGTACAGATGGGTTTTTGGTGTGGATGTCCTTTCTGTTTGTTCGTTTTCCTTCTACCAGACAGGACCCTCAGCTGCAGGTCTGTTGGAGTTTGCCAGAGGTCCACTCCAGACCCTGTTTGGCTGGGTGTCAGCAGTGGTGGCTGCAGAACAGCGGATTTTCGTGAGACCACAAATTCAGCTGTCTGATAGTTCCTCTGGAAGTTTTGTCTCAGAGGAGTACCTGGCCGAGTGAGGTGTCAGTCTGTCCCTACTGGGGGGTGCCTCCCAGTTAGGCTGCTCAGGGGTCAGGGACCCACTTTAGGAGGCCGTCTGTCCGTTCTCAGATCTCCAGCTGCGTGCTGGGAGAACCCCTACTCTCTTCAAAGCTGTCAGACAGGAACATTTAAGTCTGCAGAGGTTCCTGCTGAACTTTTGTTTGTCTGTGTCCTGCCCCCAGAGGTGGAGCCTATACAGAGGCAGGCAGGCCTCCTTGAGCTGTGGTGGGCTCCAGGCAGTTTGAGCTTCCTAGCTGCTTTATTTACCTAAGCAAGCCTGGGCAATGGTGGGCGCCCCTCCCCCAGCCTGGCTGCCGCCTTGCAGTTTGATCTCAGACTGCTGTGCTAGCAATCAGCGAGATTCCATGGGCATAGGACCCTCCAAGCCAGGTGTAGGACACAATCTCCTGGTGTGCCGTTTTCCAAGCCCATTGGAAAAGCGCAGTATGAGGGTGGGACTGACCCGATTTTCCAGGTGCCGTCTGTTACCCCTTTCTTTGACTAGGAAAGGGAACTCCCTGACCCCTTGCGCTTCCCGAGTGAGGCAGTGCCTCGCCCTGCTTCGGCTCGTGCACAGTTTGCTGCACCAACTGTCCTGCACCCAGTGTTTGGCACTCCCTAGTGAGATGAACCCGGTATCTCAAACGGAAATGCAGAAATCACCCGTCTTCTGTGTCGCTCACGCTGGGAGCTGTAGACCGGAGCTGTTCCTATTTGGCCATCTTGGCTCCAACCCTACATCGAGAAATAAATATTTATAAGCTGTCCAGTGTGTAGTATTTTGTTATAGGAGACCGAATGGACTATGACAGAAGGTTGGTACTGAGAAGTGGAGGTGGTACTATATAACAGATACCAAAAAATATGGAAGCACCTTTGAAACTGGGTAATCAGTAGAAGCTGGAAGAATTTTGAAATGCGTGCAAAAGCCTACATTGCTGTGAGCAGACCTTTAAAGGCGATTCTGTTGGGAACTGAGGTTATAAGAGAGCTGTAGAGATAGCCTCAGTTTTCTTAGATAATACCAGAATAGTCCTGAAAAGAATGTTGGTAGAAATATGCACAGTAATGGCCATTTCGATAGGTTTCACCTGGAAAGAAAGAACATGTGTCTAAGAATAGATAGGAAAAAAATCGAAGTGTTTTTCCTAGTCTCCCTCACCACTCAATACAACGTAGCACCTCTGGTTACCAAAATGTGTGGGGAATTCTCACTAGCAACCAATTCTTTGGCGGATTCTGCAGAAGACGATTCTCTCCTACACACCAGTTGGGTGTCGTCTTAATTCTCTTTAGTTCTGACACAATCTGAGCGCTCAGTCTTACATACCTGACCCCAGTTTCAGATACCAGTTGCCAGTAATAGATTGTTGCTTGTATTCTGACTGGCTATAAATCAGGGGTTTCCATGATCCCCTCCTCCTCAGCCTTGATTAATTTGCCAGAGCAGCTCACAGAACTGAGAGATAAACTTACTTTCATTTAATCAGGTGTCATAAGAGATATTACAAAGGATATATGGCTGGATATGGTGGCTCACACCTATAATCCCAGCACTTTGGGAATCTGAAGAGGATGGATCACTTGAGCCTAAGTGTTCAAGACCAGCCTGGGCAATATGGAAAAAGCCTGTCCCTAGAAAAAAAATACAAAAATCTTCTGTGTGTGGCGGTGTGTGCCTGTAGTCCCAGATACTTGGAAGGCTGAGGTGGGAGGATTGCTTGAGCCTGGGAGGTTGAGGCTGAAGTGAGCCATGGTCACATCACTGCCTTCCAGCCTGGGCAACAGAGTGAAACCCTGTCTCAAAAAAAAAAAAAAAAAGGATACAGTTGAACAGCCAAATGGAAAAGATGTGTAGGGCAAGTCATGGTGGAAGGGACATGGAGCTTCCATGCCATCTCTGGGCATGGTACTCTCCGGAAACTTGCTTGTGTTCAGCTATGTAGAAGCTCCCCAAACCCAGTTCTTTTGCGGTTTTATGGAAGCTTCATTATGTAGGTACGATTGATTAAGTCATTTGCCATTGATGACCAGCTTAACTCCCAATTCTTCTCCCCTCCCCAGAGTTTTGAGGGGTGGTGCTGAAAGTCCTAACCCTCTAGTCAGCCCCCATCCTAATGTTACTGAGGGGCTCCCAGCCATCAGTCAGCTCATGCATATGAAAAGATACCACAATAGGGATAAAGACCAAATATATATTTTACAATATCACAATGTTATTGCACAGTGGAGTAAATATCATTCTTATTACAAAGAGGCAGAGAGCTGAATTGCATTCCTGCCCTAGTGTTTGTGAAAGATAGAACTTACAGGAATGAAGTTGAATCTTTGAGGAAATATTTAAGAAAAGTGTTGAGGGTATGGCTTGGCTTCCCTTGACTGTATAGTAAAATGTGGGAAGCTAAAAATTACTTAAATTGCTAATAAAAAATGAAGCTGAATTTAAGTGTTTGAAAAATTGTCAGCCTATCCCTACTGTAAAGAATGAGAAAGGCTGTTCGGGAAAGAACTTAAAGGGTGTGGCCAAATGACCATCTGATAAGGAGATTAGTCAGCCATCTCAACTGAAGCCAGGTGCTGTTGTTCAAGACAATGGAAGAAAGCAATGTAAGGGCTACAGAAGTCTGTGGGACCTTGGGCCATACTGCCTAGCATGAACTCATGTTGTGGGCTCTGCTTCCTATACGTAGACTGTGTTCATCAGTTGCCCCAGGTGCAGCTTCAGTGTGTCTAGGTGTGGCAGAGGCTGCAGTGGTCACCCTTCTGGAGGGCCATATCTCCTCCAGGGTGCAGAAAGCGCAAGCCAGGGGTAATGGCTGGTTCCACCTGGGTTTTAAAGGAAGGAGCCTCCTGGCAGAGCCTTGAGCTTATGACCTCAGTCCAGGAGAGCCGTGATGTCCAGGCACAGCGATACTGTGAGTGAAGCACAGACAGAGAGCTGCTGGAGCGCCATTTTTCCAAGCTGTGGGAACAAGGATGCTCAGAGCTGTGGGTCCCCAAACCCCTGCTCAGCAAAGCTGCAGGGGCAGAGCCACCTTCACCCTAGTGGGCCTTGAAGACAGCATTGAGCTAAAGATTATTCTTGGGCCTTAAGATTTAATGTTGTTTACCCTATTGTGTTGGGAGTTAATTGGGACATGTTACCCCTTCTTTCCTATTTCTTTCTTTTGGAATAGGAATGTCTATCCTATGTCCCTCCCACCATTGTATTTTTGAAGCCCATAACATGTTTGATTTCACAAGTTCACAGTTGGAGATCAATTTGCTTCAAAATCTATTGTACTGTGAATTTTATTCATTTAATTTAAATCATATTTAGATGAGATGTTAGACTTCAAACCTTTGAGTTGTTGGTAGAATAAGCTAAGACTTTTGTGGCTATTGGGATGGAATGAATGTATTTTTGCATGTGAGGAAGACATGAATTTTCAAGTTTTAAATATGAATGTCCAGACAAAGATCATAGACACTTTCTCAAAACTTAAATGTCAATAATGTCATGTTTTTAAAGTGTCAGTTCATAAGGTTAAAATATAGAAGAGAAGATGGAAGCAAACAAAAATTTTTACAAGTTGTAGAGCATGGAAAGAGGTACGTATGTGCCTAGAGACAGAAATCATGATGAAAAGAGTTTGCCCCCACAAAATTGAAGAAAGTCTTGGGATTTGAAGGAACCTGTTACTGCAAAACTCAGAGTTCAAGTGTGGAGCTAAAATCAAGGCTATTTCTTTAAAGTCAGAATATAGATGGTTAAATCTTCTTAGCTTACTGTTGCTAACTTCTTACCTATGTATCTGAAAACTGGAAGTCTATGAAATGGAGAAATTAAACTAGTGAGGCTCTTGACTCAGGGATACCAGGTTGGGTGGTTAGTAGGGGTGGTGTGCAGGTCAAAAGTCAGAAAGATCAAGTTAACATTTTTATTCTGCATGGTGTACTGCTAGTTCCCTCCATTGCTCTGTCTGCAGAGGTCCCTAGTGTTTTATGAAAGATAAAACTTACGAGGAATGAAGTTGAATCTTTCGCTGAGAAAATATTTAAACGAAGTGTTGAAGGTATGGCTTGGCTCCTCTTGAATGTATAGTAAAAGTGAGAAGAGAAAAATGACTTAAAGAAATTGCTAATCAAAAAAGAACATAGCCTTAGATAGATAAAATATTTTGAAAAGAAAATATTTCTAAGTAATAATATATGGAGTCCCCAGTGAAAAAGCAGGGTGGCCACACATCATAAAGCCTTATTCATAAACATAGCATTCATAGTAAGTTTTTGAGTTTTAAATAGGAATGTCCAGACGAGGATCATACACATCTGTGAAATGTCTCCAAGTTGAAAGACAGAAGTTCGAAACAACTGAACAAAGATGAGCCTCAAGGAGAGACAATTCAGGGAACCAACGGGAATTTAAAGAAATAATACCATCCACAGGATAAGAAAAAATTTTGATCCCACAAAATAACAATGCCAGTTTTTTAAAAAGGACCACTTTACACCGTCTAGGATGGCTATAATCAAGGAACAGACAATAACATGGGTTGGTAAAGAAGTACAAAAATTGGAATAGCAATACATTGCTAGTGGCAATGTAAAATGGTATATACTATTTTAGAAAGCAGTGTGGAAATTTCTCAAAAGGTAAAAGAGTAACTGTATGTCGCAGCAGTTCCATTCCTGGATACATACCCAGGAGGAATGAAAACATTTATGTATCCACACGAAAAGTTACACATGAATGTTCATAGCATCATTTTTCTTACAGGCAAAAAGGGAAAACAACCTCAAATATCCATCAATTGATGAATGAATAAAATGCAGTATATCCTAACAGTGGCACATTATTGGACAATAAAAAGAAATGAAGTAGAGATACATGCTAAAATATGGATGTACCTTGAAAACATGCTAAATGAAAAAAGCCAGCCACAAAAAACTGCTGTCTTAGTCTGTTTTCTTCTGCTATTGCAGAGCATCACAGACTGGATAATTTATTTTTAAAAAGTTTATTCACCGGCCGGGCGTGGTGGCTCACACCTGTAATCCTAGCACTTTGGGAAGCTGAGGTGGGCGGATCACGAGGTCAGGAGAGACCATCATGGCTAGCACAGTGAAACCCCGTCTCTACTAAAATACAAAAAAATTAGCTGGGCGTGGTGACGGGTTCCTGTAGTCCCAGCTACTTGGGAGGCTGAGGCAGGAGAATGGTGTGAACCCAGGAGGCAGACCTTGCGGTGAGCCGAGATCGTCCCACTGGACTCCAGCCTGGATGACAGAGTGAGACTCCGTCTCAAAAAAAAAAAAAAAAAAAAAAAAAAGCAAGTTTCTTCACCTATAGCTGAAAAAGTTTATTTAAAAAGTCTGTTCATACATAGTTGCAGGGAGAATTGAGCACATCTATACAACTCTACTAGGAAAGAACTCCTATAAGCTTATCCCATGTGCCTTTTTCTTTGTATTAATGTTTCCTCTCACTTTAACTCCAACAGAACAAAGTTCCAACTTTTTTTAACTGCAGAACTTAAAAAGGTTGAGAATCTAAGAGCATGGTGCTGTTTTTGGTGAGGGAGGGCCATCTTACTGTATTATAGCACGGCAAAAGGATAGAAGGTGGAAGTGAATACAAGAGACGGGAAAAGGGAGGGCTGAACTCCCAGGATAACTAACCTACTCTGGCAATTATGGCATTAATCACTTCATGAGGGTGGAGCCCCCACGACCCAATTGCTTCCCAAAGACCCTACCTCTTAACACTACCACAATGGCAACCAAGTTTCTATAGTCATGGAAATGTAAATAATGGGTGAGGAATGGGAAAAAAGGACAATTGGAATAATAGAAGAAATAAAGCTAAAGTCGAATTATGAAATTTTACCGTTATAAGTTGCAGAATATTAAAAAATTGAAGGCAAGAAATAATACATGGACATTTTCTCAGAATAAAAGACAATTATTCTCCTCCCCCCCCACCCCTATATATATATATATTTTTTTTTTCTTTGAAACAGGTTATTACTGTATTGCCCCGGTTGGAGTGCAGTAAGATTATAGCTGTCTCATCTCAAACTGCTGGGGTCAAATGATCTTCCTGCCTTAGCTTCCCAAGTAGCTAGGAGTACAGGTGTGTGCCACTATGCCTGGCTAATTTTTTTATTTTTTATTTTTGGTTTTTTGTAAAGATGGGGTCTCACTATGTTGTTCAGGCTGGTGTTGAATTCCTGGTCTCAAGCAGTCCTTCCACCTTGGCCTCCCAAAGTGCTGAGATTACAGGCGTGAGCCACTGTGCTTGGCTAAGATAATGATTCTTTACATTGAAAAAGATCCACCAAATTTCCAACACAATAAATTTAGAATGACCCATGTAGATGATCCAGCAAAATTTTTCCCTTTCGTAGCAACTCTTAGCAACCCCAAACTAGCAACTGTAGCTTAGAGTGACCAAAATCCAAACTTGATGCAGTGCCAGAATCTGTCCCAAAAACTTTCATTTTAGCTATTTTTCATTACAGTTAAAAATAAGAAGGGGATTGTATATTTAGCTTGCTTCTCATTTTACATTTTGTTGTATATGCAGTTGGCCAGCTTTACAGGAGCTGGTTCTATCATTGTATATTTTACTGGTAACTTCTACCTACAGTAAGTTACCGCGGTGCAGCTGTTGTTTTATACCATCGGTGACTCAGTAACCATCTGGCATCAAACTTTACCCACCCTGTAAATCCTTCCTTTTCTCAAACAGTGCTTTCCTCATGTTTTAGCTAGCAGGAGTTATAGCAAATCTCATTTGTAATGCTAGTTGTGTCAGAGTTTTCTCTAAGACTACCCTCAGGTGCAATGATTTGTGGGATAGACTCACTGGACTCAGAAGAACTGCTGTTTTCTTGGTTGCAGCTTATTAAAGTGAGAGAGAACATTACAGTGAACAAAGGAAAAGGCACATGGGATAAGCTTACAGGAGTTCTTTCCCAGTAGAGTTGTGTGGATGTGCTTAATTCTCCCTGCAACTATGTGTGACGTGGCGAGTTGGCAGCCAGGGAATCTCACTTGAGCCTTGTTTAGGGTTTTTATTGGGGGTCAGTCAGGTATGCATGCAGTGCTTGTGTAACTGACCTTAACTATGTATACTCCATCCGCCTAGAGTAAAAATGCATTTAACACAAATCACATAGTTAGCATAAACTCTCTAATCAAGCTGGTGCCATGTGACCCAAGGCTCTAGACATAGAAAAATGCTCATCAAGCAGAGTATTCCAAGGGCTCAAAGCTTATTTTCAGGGAACTGACCAAGGGCAGTTCTGAAGACAGGCTTTAGTAATGTCCAAGGTTTTTGCAGTGTGGGTCTGCTGAGTTAACTCTTTCCTGCACAATTGTCTTTTCACCTCCCTCCCTCCCTCTCTCTCTTCCTTCCTTCCATCCTTGACAAGGTTTTGTTCTGTCACTCAGGCTGCACTGCAGTGACATCATCTCAGTTCATTATAACCTTGACCTCAGGCTCAAGGGATTCTCCTACCTCAGCCTCCTGAGTAGCTGGGACTATGGGTGTGTACCACTATGTCTGGCTAAGTTTTGTATTTTTTTGTAGAGATGGGATTTGCAATGTTGCCCAGGCTTGTCTGCACTCCTAGGCTCAAGTGATCTACCTGCTTCAGCCTCACAAAGTGCTGGAACTACAGGCATGAGCCATGGTGCCTGACTTCTTTTCATTTTCTCTGTGGTGTTTTGGAGAACTTAAGTTCCTAATTTGATTAACTCCATTTAATCAAGTTTTCTATTAAGGTCTGAGCTCAAATCTAAGAACTGTTTGCCCAACTCAGAGTCACAAAGATTTTCTCCTGTGTTTTCTGTTAAAAGTTTTTAAGTTTTAGGTTTCAGTATTTAGGTTCATGATCCATTTTGAGTTAATGTTTATGTATATATAGTATGAGTTAGTGATATAGGGTCATTTGTTTTCATTTGGATACTGACTGTTCCAGCGGTATTTGTTGAAGAAACTATCTTTTCTTTTTTGAATTTCCTTTACACTTTTGTTGAAAATTAATGACTATATATATGTGTATCTATTTCTGAACTCTGTTTTTCTCTATTCTGTGCTTTGGATATTTCTGTTTTTTTGTTCTGTGTTTCCATATTTAAGCCAATACCACATTATGTTTTTTACCGAAGCTTTAAAATAAGTCTTGAAATCAAGTGTTATGAATTCTCTAACTTTGTTGTTCTTTTCAAAATTGTTTCATATTTCCGTGTAACTTTTGGAAATGGTTTGTCATTGTGCCCCATAAAAAG
The DNA here is from genome assembly GCF_006542625.1 of Nomascus leucogenys. NCBI lineage: Eukaryota > Metazoa > Chordata > Mammalia > Primates > Hylobatidae > Nomascus > Nomascus leucogenys. The sequence goes on along the minus strand of NC_044398.1, from coordinate 75,749,632 downwards.
CTGGAACTTTGATTGAAATTTCCCTGAGTCTATAGGTTAATTTGTGGAAGATTGCTATCTTTAACATACTTAGGCTGAATGCAGATCCATTAGCACTGTATCATCTTTGTATTTATTTAGGTCCCCATTTATTTGGTATTTAAACATTTTGTCTCACCAGTGTTTTGTAGTTTTCAGCATACAGGTCTTGCACATCTTTTGTCAAATTCATCCCTTTATTATTTCATAATTTTGACTATTAAATGGTATTCTTTTAAATTTCAATTTTTTTCTTTTTCTTTTTTTTTTTGTTGAGACGGAGTCTCGCTCTGTCACCCAGGCTAGAGTGCAGTGGTGCCATCTCAGCTCACTGCAAGCTCCACCTCCCGGGTTCATGCCATTCTCCTGCCTCAGCCTCCCGAGTAGCTGGGACTACAGGCCCCCGCCACCACGCCTGGCTAATTTTGTTTTGTATTTTTAGTAGAGATGGGATTTCACCATTTTAGCCAGGATGGTCTTGATCTCCTGACCTCATGATCTGCCCGCCTCGGCCTCCCAAAGTGCTGGGATTACAGGCGTGAGGCACTGCACCCGGCCTTAAATTTCAATTTTTATTTATTACTAATAAATACACATACAATTAATATTTATATATTGATTTTGTATCCAGTGAACTTGAGAAACTTTTATTCTACATACTCATTATCTGAGATCAAACACAGTTTTACATATCTTTTCCCTTCTGTATGATTTTTATATCTTTTTGGGGGGTTAATTTGCTGTCCTAGAACTTGTACTTCAGTAAAGTATTGAATAGAAACGGTAAAAATAGACATCTTTGCCTTGTTCCTGATGTTATCGGAAAGCATTTGCACTTTCACCATGAAGTGTGATGTTAGCAGTAGGTTTTTCATAGACACTTTTAATCAGATTGTGGAAATTTTCTTCTGTTACAGTTTATGAAGTCTTATTTTATGTTATGTTATGTTATTTATTTATTTATTTATTTATTTATTTTGATACTGGGTCTTACTCTGTCACCCAGGCTGGAGTGCAATGGCATGATTTCAGTTCACTGCAATCTCTGCCTCCTGGGTTCAAGCAATTCTGCCTCAGCCTCCCGAGTAGCTTGGATTACAGGCACCTGTCACCGCTTTGGGCTAATTTATGTATTTTTAGTAGAGACGGGGTTTCACCATTTTGGCCAGGCTGGTCTTGAACTCTCAACCTCAGGTCCTCAGCCTCCCAAGGTGCTGAGATTACAGGCGTGAGCCACCACCCCTGGCCTAAGTCTTTTATTTTAAAAGCACAAGTTAATACTGAATTTTGTCACTTACTCTTCCTGAATTTATTGAGGTTATTAAATGTTTTTCTCTTTTTTTAGATCTGTTGATATGGGGAATTACATTGATTTTTAAAATTGATTTTTTTTTTTTTTTTTTGGAGATGGAGTTTCGCTCTTGTTGTCCAGACTGGAGTGCAATGCTGTGATCTCAGCTCACTGCAGTCTTCACCTCCCAGGTTCAAGCAATTCTCCTGCTTCAGCCTCCCAAGTAGCTGGGATTACAGGCATGTTCCACCATGCCTGGCTAATTTTGTATTTTTAGTAGAGACAGGGTTTCTCCATGTTGGTCAGGCTGGTCTCAAACTCCCTACCTCACGTGATCTGCCCGCCTCAGCCTCCGAAAGTTCTGGGATTACAGGCATGACCCACCACCACCCCATCTCTACTAAAAATACAATAATTGATTTTATCTGTCTGCTTAACTGCATATTCCTGTGATAAACCCCACTTTGCCATGCTATATTAATCTTTCTTATTTATTGCTGAATTTAATTTGCTGAAATTTTATGAGATTTTTGCTTCTGTGTTCATGAGGAATATTGGTCTGTGGTTTTCTTTTTTGTGATGCCTTTGTTAGGCTTTGATATAAGGGTAATACCAGCCTCATAGAACAAATTAGGAAGTATTCTCTCCTCTTCAAAAGAGTTTGTATAGAATAGTAATTTTTTATTCCTGAAGTATTTGTTTGAATTCACAGATGAAACCATCTGGGCCTAAAATTTTCTCATAAACTGAATAAAAATTTAGAGATGAAAAAAATTTTCATCTGTGAAAATTTTTAATTACAAATTCTATATCTCTGGAGCTAGTCATGTTTCTTATTTGTCTAAATGAGCTTTGGTAGTTTATGTGTCTCAAAGAATTTATTCCTCTGATTTGTTAAATTTAGTGACAAGATTGTCCATAACATTTCTCCATTATCATTTTAATGTTTGTAGTGATGTCACCTCTCTCATTCCTGATATTGGTGATTTATGTCCTCCCCACCCTGTAATTAATCTAATTTTATTGACATTCTCAAAAAACCAATTTTCATTGCTTTTTCCTTATTTTTATTTTTTTATTTTGTACTGATTTAACTTCTTTGTTGTTATTATTTCCTCAACTTACTGTGGGTTTTATTTACTCTTTTTCATATTTCTTATGATAGAAGCTGAGGTTATTAATTTGAGAGCTTTCTTTTCTTTTAAAATAGGCTTTTAGGCCGGGCGCAGTGGCTCACGCCTGTAATCCCAGCACTTTGGGAGGCTGAGGCGGGCAGATCACGAGGTCAGGAGATCAAGACCATCCTGGCCAACATGGTGAAACCCCATCTCTACTAAAAATACAAAAATTAGCTGGGCATGGTGGCATTCACCTGTAGTCCCAGCTACTCGGGAGGCTGAAGCAGGAGAATCGCTTGAACCCGGGAGGCGGAGGTTGCAGTGAGCCGAGATAGTGCCACTGCAGTCCAGCCTGACAACAGAGTGAGATTCCGTCTCAAAAAAAAAAAAAAATACGTTTTTAGTGCTCTGAATTCTCATCTGATTACTGCTTTTGCTTCATCCCAGAAATCTTGATGTTGCATGTCAATTGTTTGGGGGATGAAGAAAAGACAAATTTTGATGTTAATGTTTTTATTTCTATTCAGTTATAATAATTTACTATTTTCATATTGGTTGCTTCTTTGACCTGTGGATTATTTTGATGTTAATATTTTTATTTCTATTCAGTTATAATAATTTACTATTTTCATATTGGTTGCTTCTTTGACCTGTGGATTATTTAGATGTATGTTTTTGGTATCCAAATAGTTGCAAAGATTTCTAGATACCTTTCTATTATTTTTCAATTTAATACCATTGTTAGACCATATTTAATATAATCAATATGATTGCATTGAAAACTATGTTATTGATTTATATTTTTTGGGGGGAGGGAGGGTTGGGAGCAGAGGAGCTCGCTCCATTGCCTAGGCTGGATGCAGTGTTGATATCATAGCTCACTGCAGCCTTGAACTGCTGACCTCAAACAACCCTTTCACCTTAGCCTCCTAAAGTGGTAGAATTACAGGAATGAGTCACCAGGCTTGGCCTTGATTTATCTTTCTTTTCATCCTACTGTTTTTCTGTTCCTGTTTTCTTCTTTTCCCACTTTCTTGGATTGTGTGTGTTGTTGTTGTTGTCGTCGTTGTTGTTGTTGTTGAGGCAGGGTCTTGCCTTGTTACCCAGGCTGGCATGCAGTGGTATGATCTCAGCTCACTGCAGCCTCCACCTCCTGGCCTCAAGTGATCCTCCCGCCTCAGCCTTCCAAGTAGCTGGGACTACAGGCATGTGGCACCATGCCTGGCTAATTTTCGTATTTATTTATAGAGACAGAGTTTTGCCATGTTGCCCAGGCTGGTCTCTAATTATCAGTATTGGCTTATTAGTTATTTATTTTCTTTGTTTTCATAGTTACTTTAGGGTTTGTAATATACATGTTTAACTTATCACTGATTTGTGTTTAGAAAAAGCTAATGGAAACCCTTGTGATCAGGAGAATGGAACACTAATGCTTATTGTAATTCTCTTTAGTCTTTGTTGTTCCTGAAATCTCTCAAGCATACTTTTGCCCCTTGGCCTTTGTACTTACTATTCCCTTTCCCTGGAACATTCTTTTGCTAGAGAATAACATGATGTTTTCCTTTGTCTTCTTTCTCTGTTATTTAAATGTTACCTCATCAGAGAAGTCTTTCCATATCATACTACCTAAAACATCCATTTCTTGCTCTTCATACCTTTACTTTTATTTTGATTTTTTTTTCTTTATGTCACTTGACCGTTGCTGGAGTAAACGTCTGGATTCCCCTCTTTGTTCTGTTCAGTTTTGCATCTCTCCCTTCTTCAACAGTGCCTAATAGTCAATGATTGATCAACAAATTTGATTAAATGATTGATTGAATAAATATTGAATGAGTGAGTCGTTTGTGTCTGTTTTGTACAGTCTCCTTAGAAAAGATACCTGGGGCCGGGCGTGGTGGCTCACACCTGTAATCCCAGTACTTTGGGAGGCTGAGGCGGGTGGATCATGAAGTCAGGAGGTAGAGACCAGCCTGGCCAATGTGGTGAAACCCCGTCTGTACTAAAAATACAAAAATTAGCTGGGCGTGGTGGCACGTGCCTGTATTCCCAGCTACTCGGGAGGCTAAGGCAGGAGAATCACTTGAACCCAGGAGGCAGAGGTTGCAGTGAGCCGAGTTCACGCCACTGCACTCCAGCCTGGACGACAAAGCAAGACTCCGTCTCAAAAAATAAAAACAAAAAATAAAAGAAAAGGTACCTGGGCCAGGCACGGTGGCTCACACCTGTAATCCCGGCACTTTGGGAGGCCGAGGCGGGCGGATCACAAGGTCAGGAGATCGAGACCATCCTGGCTAACATGGTGAAACCCCATCTCTACTAAAAACACGAAAAATCAGCCTGGCATGGTGGTGGGCACCTGTAGTCCCAGCTACTCGGGAGGCTAGGGCAGGAGAATGGCTTGACCTGGGAGGCGGAGATTGCAGTGAGCTGAGATGGCACCACTGCCCTCCAGCCTGGGTGACAGAGCAAGACTGTTTCAAAAAAAAAAAAAAAGAAAGAAAAGGTACCTACTCTCTGATTACTGAAAACACACCATTATTTTGCATTTCAATATGATATTAAAATTTACTGCTCAAAACCTCTTACATTTTTGAATTTAACCATAGAATATTACCATAAATTTAGCACCTACTGTATATTTACCTTTTCAAATGCTTTGTGCTAGGCTTTTTTACTACTGATGTCTGAATGGAAGTATGCTGGACCACTATGTAAATTTGAGTATCGTTCAGAAATAAAACTGTTGGATTAAAGACCAAGCAATTAATTTGAATTATTTTATTCTAGTTCCAAAAGCTGAGACAAGATCTTGAAATGGTACTGTCCACTATGGAGTCAAAGAATGAAAAGTTAAAGGAAGACTTAGAAAGGTTTGTTTATGTTATAATTACGATTAATCATTCATATATATATTAAGTGGCATTTAAAGTTTTATTTAGACATTGGTTGTTTTGTTTTTCCATGTCGAAAGGGAACAACAGTGGTTGGATGAACAGCAACAGATAATGGAATCTCTTAATGTACTACACAGTGAATTGAAAAATAAGGTTGAAACATTTTCTGAATCAAGGTATTAATTTTATGTTCTAGGTTTTTAAAATAGGAAAAGTATTTTATTTTTTGTGTTACATGAAACATAGATGAAGTTAAATGTTACCAGGAATCAGGAGTCTTGCCCTAACTTTTGTTAACTATTAGCTATTATATGATCTTTTATGAGTGACTTGACTTGACTGTACCTTTGGTTTCTCTACTTGTTATATAGACAATTTTATTTTCAAAAAGGTAGTTATTTGGTTTGAGCAAATGAAGTTTTAACAAAGTTTTCGATCAACTTTGTGATAACTAGTTACATGTGCATATGTGTTTTATCAGTTAAATGTTTCTCTTAATTTTTTAAATCTATTAGAATCTTTAATGAGCTGAAAACTAAAATGCTTAATGTAAAAGAATATAAGGAGAAACTCTTGAGTACCTTGGGCGAGTTTCTAGAAGACCATTTTCCTCTGCCTGATAGAAGTGTTAAAAAGAAAAAGGTAAGTTTTAGAGAAGACATTTATGTAAATTATCATATTTGAAACTATTTTAGGTGGGTTTAGAAGCATATTTTCTTATTTAGTTCAAAGGTATGCACATGTATGGAAATAATGCCATTATCACATTATACTTATTGAAAAGCTAGAAGCAACCTAATTATTCAATAAAATGGGATTAAGTATATGTATTTTTTTTGGGCGGCGGGGGGCAGGGGGAAAGAGTCTCTTTCTATCACCCAGGCTGTAGTTCAGTGGTGTGATCTCAGCTCACTGCAACCTCTGCTTCCTGGGTTCAAGTGATTCTTGTGCCTTAGCCTTCAGAGTAGCTGGGACTACAGGTGTGTGCCACCATGCCCAGCTAATTTTTTGTATTTGTAGTAGAGAGGGGATGTCACCAAGTTGCCCAGGCTGATCTTGAACTCCTGAGCTCAGGCAATCTGCCCACCTCGGCCTCCCAAGTGGGACGATTAGATGCTAGGATTACGGGTGTGAGCCACTGCACCCAGCCAGAGTACATTTCTTATATTATATCCATATAATGGGAGTAAGTCAGCTTTTCATATAATGTATTGAAGACCTTCAAAGAAGTTAATGAAATACAACTTATTGTTGAATGAATAAAACACTGATGATTAAGTTGTTTGAATCTAATTTATGTTTAAAATTGATAGTGCTTATGTCTGACAGCTAGGATTGTAGGTGGTTTTTTGCTTTTCACAATTTTTTCAATTTTCTGTGATGAATATGTACAACTTTTTAAATCAAAGGAATGATGTTTTAAAATTTGTTACAGATTAATGTAAGTTATTGACGTTTAATAGTAGCTATAATGAAATGAACCTTTTCTGAAAAAGCAAATAAATATTTTATTGAGTGGCAGAAGATTGTGAACAGTTCATATATATGGTGTTAATAAGACTTTTGAAATTGGAGTAATCATTGAATACTAATATGTTTAGTTTAATCATTTTCAGCATAAAAATCTTTCATGTCTCCCTAGGGAATTAAGTCTGTAAACTCCTTAGAAATCTCTTCATTAGGGTTTATACTATGGACTTCTATCTCCTCTGCCTATCTCCAAGCATTCATCCATCTCTTACATGAATCCATTCAGCTATGTCACCAATTGACCTCTCACTTTTTTGTGCCTTATACATTCTATTTTTTCTGCCTAGGTTAAAACCCTTCCGATCTGGTGAGGGTAGCAGCTTCCTACTTAAGATAGTTCAAACATCTTTTGAGTGAAACGTATTATGAAATTTAGGTGTTCTTTTATTGATTTATTTTTACTTTTTATTTATTTTTATTTTTGGGGACCGAGTTTTGCTCTGTCACCCAGGCTGGAGTGCAATGGCATGATCTCTGCTCACTGCAACCTCTGCCTCCCAGGTGCAAGTGATAGATTCTCCTGTCCCAGCCTCCCAAGTAGATGGGATTACAAACGCATGCCACCACACCCAGCTAATTTTTTTGTATTTTTAGTAGACAGGGTTTCACCGTGTTGGTCAGGCTGGTCTCGAACTCCTGACCTCAATTGATCCGCCTGCCTCAGCCTCCCAAAGTGCTGGGATTACAGGCGTGAACCACCACACCTGACCTATTGATTGAGTTTTTTAGAGACGGGGTCTTGCTATGTTGCCCAGGTTAGACTTGAACTCCTTGGTTGAAGCTATCCTCCCACCTCAGCCTCCACACAGCTGGGACTACAGATGTGAGCTACTGAATCTGGCTCTAGGTGTCCTTTTAGTAACACTTTTCAAATGATTTTGTTAGTGTTATTTATGTCTATCTCTCCCTTTATCCCCATGCCCTGTGAGCTACTTGGTGTGTTTAATTCATCTTTGTATCTCTTCTATCTTGCATATCTTTTATATAGAACCTTCTCAGTTCATATTTATTGAATGGATGTGAATATACTAGGAAAAGGAGAAAAAGTTCTCTTTGTTTTTTTTACTGTCTGTGTTCTTTTTATTCTTCCCTTTCTTATTTATAATTGTGTATAGGCTTTACATTTGTTATGGACTGTGTCTTCCATTCTGTTATTGTTTTTTACCTCTTATTTATTTGTAAAAGTATGACAGCCTCCTGTTGGCCATTTCATTAAAGTCATGATTCCTTGCCTCTTTGTGACCTTAATCTTGCAACAACTCACTGATTTATTTTCTGGTCCCAGTCTCCTCCATTTTTTTCAACATTTTTTTTGTTGCTGTTGCTCCTCTAATAGAACCAGAGGTTTGAGGCATCCTGAAAAGGAAGCTTGATTACCATGAGCCATTATCGGGTCATTAAGTCGGATTTGATAACCTCACTTTTTTTATGATGTATAAGGACTATTGATACATGTTACAAAGTGATTCTTGTCTCTCTGTTTCTTTCTGTGTGTTTCTCTCTCTCTCCCCCCAACAATACTGTATTTATTAGTCTACTTGGGCTATGATAACAAAATACCACAGACTGGGTGCTTTAAACAAAAGTTTCACAGTGTAGAGGCTAGAAGTTCAAGACGAAGGGAAGGTACTGTCAGGGTTGGTTTCTGGTCTCTCTTCCTGGCTTGTAGGTGACCACTTGCTCACCGTGTTCTCACATTGGGCTCTGTGTACGCAAGGAAAGAAAGAATTCTCAAGTGTCTCTTCCTCTTTTTATGAGGAAACCATTCATATTGGATTAGGGCCCCATTCTTATGACCTCCTTTATCCTTAATTACCTTATTTAAGACTTTATTTTTAAAAACGTAGTCACATTAGGGCTTCCACATATGAATTTTGGGGAGACATCGTTCAGTCCACAACACTGGACTTTATAACTCAAAGATGTATACGAAGAAGAAAGCTAAAAACAACAAAACTCCCTCCATCAGATCATTACCATTAGGTGAACATCACAATTAATATTAGGTGAATGTCATTTGAGACATCTTGCTAAGCACATACACATATAGAACCATAAATAGATGGATTGTTGGATGGCTGGATCAATGTAATTTTGTCAATGCTAATAATAAAATAAATGTAATTTTATTTTTTTTTTTTTGAAATGGACTCTTGTTCTGTCACCCAGGCTGGAGTACAGTAGCCGAGATTTCAGCTCACTACAACCTCTACCTCCTGGGTTCAAGTGATTCTCCTGCCCCAGCCTCCTGAGTAGCTGGGATTACAGGTGCACACTGCTATGTTGGCTAATTTTTCTATCTTTGTTTTTTAGTAGAGATGGAATTTTACCATGTTGGCCAGGCTGGTCTCAATCTCCTGACCTCAGGTGATCCACCCACCTCTGCCTCCCAAAGTGCTGGGATTACATGTGTGCACCACTGTGGCTGGCCTAATTTTACTTAATTTTGAGAGAAGAAAAAGAATGAGTGAAGTTGAACAGTTGAACTTAGATAAATATTTCTTTGCATCAAATGATTTTAGTTCTGGAGAGATCCTTTCAATATAAAGGAAACAAGTGAATCATGAAAAACATGGAAAATTTAATTACAGTTTGTTTAACTTCATATCTCAATTCTAGGCAGTTATTGACTCTGCTGTAAAAGATAAGAAAATTAACATTCTTTTTCCTATACCCTTATTTCTATTTTGTGTTATTTTTACTTTGGCAGGTTATATTTTATTCAGAACTTATATTTATATTTTATTCAGAAAACACCATTTATATTTAGCCTTCATTCTACCTTATATTGGAGTCAATGCTCATTACCTCTTTTTTTTTTTTTTTTTTTTTTTTTGAGATGGAGTCTCCCTCTGTCGCCCAGGCTGGAATGCAGTGGCATGATCTCGTCTCACTGCAACCTCCACCTCCCGGGTTCAAGCGATTCTCCTGCCTCAGCCTCCTGAGTAGCTTGGGACTACAGGTGCGTTCCACCATGCCCAGTTAATTTGTTTTTTGTTGTTGTTGTTGTTTTGTTTTTTTTTTTTTTTGGTATTTTTAGTAGAGACGGGGTTTCACTGTGTTAGCCAGGATAGTCTCGATCTCCTGACCTTATGATCCGCCTGACTCAGCCTCCCAGAGTTTTTTGTTTGTTTTTTTGAGATGGAGTCTCGCTTTGTCACCCACGCTAGAGTGCAGTCGCGCGATCTCGGCTCACTGTACGCTCCGCCTCCTGGGTTCACACCATTCTCCTGCCTCAGCTTCCCGAGTAGCTGGGAGTACAGGCGCCCGCAACCACGCCTGGCTAATTTTTTTTTTTTTTTTTTTTTTGTATACTTTTAGTAGAGACGGGGTTTCATCGTGTAAGCCAGGATGGTCTCAATCTCCTAAGCTGGTGATCTGCCCGCCTCTGCCTCCCAAAGTGCTGGGATTACAGGCATGAGCCACCATGCCTGGGCCAAGCCTCCAAGAGTTCTTAAGTTTAATCCATCGCTTGGTTTGATGGGTTTCTTTGACAAGTAATTTGTTTAAGAATTCCTGGGTGTTTAGTCTTTGGGTTCTTGGATGGTGTAAATACTTTGTCTTTATACTAAAAGGATATTTTAAGCACATTTTTTTTTTAATCTCAAGTTCTGTTTGGTATTGCTCCCTGTCTTTTAAGATGGAATGTGGTATAGAGAAGTTTGAGGCCAGCCTATGGATGACTTGTTGCTTCTGACTATATCTGGAGAGTTCTTTGTATTTGAACCTATAACATAAGAGTATTTCACAATGTTGGTTATTCAATATCAGTTTTCCTTTGAAAAAGATATGTTATTTTTCTGGGCAGTTTTAATTCACATTTCATTTCATAGAAATTTTCTTTTATATTTTTCTTCTGCATTTCGTTTGATTGTCTCAAGTCTTTATAATTTAACCTGTATCTTGCTTCTCATTTATTAATCAATACTATAATTGTGCTGTCTTCACCACTAATCGAATGCTCATTTATACCACTCTGTTTCCTTTACTAAGGTATTAGAGTTTCAGAGCCTGCTCAGCTGTCTTTATTTAGGAATCATATATATTTTTGTTTGTGTTATTTTACTATTTCTTTAATATATTTGTATTTCTGCAAGGCTTTATAAGAATTCCATGGTAATCTCTGACTGGTATCAGGAAAGTAATAGCTGTCACTGTAGTAGGCAACTTTATAATTAATTGAATGTCTCAATTCAAAACCTTCTGATGAGGATTAGTATTATCTTGGAACTTTCCAGCAGTTTCCTTTAGAGTCTGTCCTGTTGAACATTTTTAACAATAACTTAAAGAGATAGAATATGTGGCTATCAAAGTTTACAAATGATGTGAAAGTAAGAGGGCTAGATAATAAATATGTTGGAAGACAGATTGAAGACTTTATTTCTTAGCTAGTTAGGAACTAAGGCAAATAAAATAGGATGATGTTTAAGTAGAAATACATAGAATATCTATGTATTTACATACATATAGAATACATTACATTACAGAATAAGGAAGACATTTTTAGCTAGATATATGAAAAATACTTTGGCATTTTAGATGTTAGTATTCTCAGAAGTCCTCAAGGAAAAAATAGATGTCTAAAAGCTAATACCATCTTAAATTTAATGAATAGAATTCTAGGCTCCGTAATTATGCAAGTGGGTGTTCTTTTTTTGTCTTTGGTAGTCAAATCACACCTAGATCATTGTGGGAGACTGGATGAAGGAAAACAAAAGACAAATTAAAGCACGTTCAGAGAATAATCATGGTATTGAGAAGCCTCAAATTTATGCCATATGAAAAGTAATTGAGGTGGGGTGTGGTGGCTCACACCTGTAATCCCGCACTTTAGGAGACTGAGGTGGGAGGATCACTTGAAGCCAAAAATTTGAGACCAGCTTGGACAACGTGGCAAGACCCTGCCTCTACAAAACAAACAAATAAACAAAAACATTACTGTGGCATGTGCTTGTAGTCCCAGCTACTCGGGAGGCTGAGGTGGGAAGATAGCTTGAGCCCAGGAAGTTGAGGCTGCAATGAGCTATGATGGCACCACTGCACTCCAGCCTGGGTGACAGAGTGAGACCCTGTCTCCAAAAAAAAGAAAAAGAAAAATAATTGAAGAAACAAATGGTGATTAGTATTTTGAAAAAGAGAAGATTTGGGTCTTATAATAGCAGTCTTCAAATATTTGAGGAACTCTTGGGTAGAATTGGAATGAGATTTATTCTCGTCATTCCAAGGAAGAAACAACTAATGAGTTGAGTTAACATGGCAAACTGTCAAGAGCTATAGAAAGATGATTAAGTCTCTCATAAGAGCAAGTTTCCTATAATGAAACTGCATAAATGTACTCTGGAATGTCATTTGGGGAGTTTTTATTGGGGGATTTAAATACTAAATTTTTTATATGATTTTATATATAATGTGTATTATATGTTTATGGATAGTTTTAATTGTATCTTCCAGTTACTATAAGAGTTTTCACTGTCTTAGAAGATATTTCAGCTGCATTTTTATGAATCTGACTTAAATACAATGTTTACTTTCAGAATTTTTTGTCACTTAATTACGAATATTTGATTTTAGTTACTTTGTACCATTACAACTAAGAAATATTAATTTTAAAAGTCTTGGCCGAACGCGGTGGCTCACTCCTGTTGTAATCAAAGCACTTTGGGAGGCCGATGTGGGCAGATCACCTGAGGTCAGGAGCTCGAGACCAGCCTGGCCAACATGGTGAAACCTCATATCTACTAAAAATACAAAAATTATCCAGGCATGGTGGTGGGAGCCTGTAATCCCAGCTACTCGGGAGGCTGAGGCAAGAGAATCGCTTGAACCCAGGAGGCGGAGGTTGCAGTGAACTGAGATTGCGCCATTGCACTCCAGCCTGGGCGCCAAGAATGAAACTCTGTCTCAAAAATAAAATAAAAGTCTTGTAAAAACAGTCCAGTATTTTGCCATTGGCAGAAGTGAAGTGGTAATTGTTTGTTATTCACATTTCTCTTGAAGAAAAACATTCAAGAATCAACTGTACACCTGATAACACTGCATGAAATGTTAGAGGTAAGTGTTTTGTGTAGTTTGTTTTGTCTTGAAGCTGTCTCTTAGTCATTTGTGAACAATTAGACTTGAAAAACAAAAAATACTGCTTTAATTCTTAAAGTATTCATCAATCTTTATTAAATATATTTGTAATGATATGTCTTTGGTATAAAATTATTTTCTGTTCCCTGTACAGTACTGAGAGGAATATTGTTATTTTTTAAACAATGTGAATTTAAGGTCTATCTCTTAATCATGTTCCCAAGATTTATTACAGGTAAAATTTTTATCTAGGTATGAGCTGACAGGGTGAAAAAATTTTTTTAATGATGTTATCTAGTATTTATATAGTAAAATTCTGTGCTGTTACATTGACTCTTTAGTTGGTAGCTCTGTACTCTATATGAAATACATAATGAACTTAAGGATTCTTTTCACAAAGTTGTAGAAATTGTACAATTTTTTAAAAATAGCATCAGTTTCTTTTCTTATAATGTAAGTGCTTTTTCCAACTTTCTCTGATTTGACATATACCTTGTTTTATAATATCTTCGACCTTTTCAAAAATGTTTTTGAACCTCAACCATATTATCAATTATATTAAATACTTTGGAAGATCTTGATATGACAGTTCATGATAAATTGGGCAGAAAGGAAAATGAAATAGTGTATGAAGAACAGGGTATTTACCAATTAGTGTACTCCCTTTTAAAATCATTGGTAAATTTTGAAGAAAGAGTGATTTCAGAAAACGCATTTCAGTTAACTTAATGAACTAGGTGTTAAAGGCTCTTTTTGCCCAGCTGACACGTTTTGGTTCCTGAGGATTTAATACAGAATATTATTGCTTTGAAAAGCAAAATAGAAATATTTATTAGATTCGTAATTAGAATATTTTAACGTATTTCTAGCTACTCTAGTTTATGCTGAAACTAAGATGACTATAGTTTCTCATGGATGACTTAACTTTTTTTTTTTTTTTTTGAGACAGAGTCTCGCTCTGTCGCCCAGGCTGGAGTGCAGTGGCGCGATCTTGGCTCACTGCAAGCTCCGCCTCCCGGGTTTGCGCCATTCTCCTGCCTCAGCCTCCTCAGTAGCTGGGACTACAGGCGCCTGCCACCAGGCCCGGCTAATTTTTTGTATTTTTGGTAGAGATGGGGTTTCACTGTGGTCTCGATCTCCTGACCTCGTGATCTGCCCGCCTCGGCCTCCCAAAGTGCTGGGATTACAAGTGTGAGCCACCACACCCAACCACATGTATAATTTTTTAATAGTGTACATAGTATGTACCATCTGTGTTAGGCCATTCTTGTGTTGCTGTAAAGAAATACCTAAGACTGTATAATTTATAAAGAAAAGGAGTTTAATTGGCTCATGGTTTGCAGGCTATATAAACATGACACTAGCATCTGCTCAGCTTCTAGGGAGGCCTAAGGGAGCTTTTACTCATAGCAGAAGGTGAAGCAGGAGCAGACACTTTACATGGCCAGAGTGGGAGGAAGAGGGAGGGGGAAAGGTACCACACACACTTTTAAGCAGCCAGATCTTGCGAGAACTCACTATCATGAGGACAGCACCAAGGGGATTTGCTAAAGCATTCATGAGAGATTCACCCTGATGATCCAATCACCTCCCACCAGGCCCCACCTCCAACATTGGGGATTACATTTCAATATGAGATTTGGTAGGGGACACACCTAAACTATATCAGCATATAAAACTTAGCATTAGAATCCTAAGTTTGTCTCTAAGGCTCATATTGTCAGTGATAAAGGAACTAATATTAAAATTGCAGTTAGGTTAAAAATAAAACAATATGATTAAAATTAGAAATGCAAAATAGGAAAGATTTGTACTAAAATAAGCTGTTTGTACTAAAATAAGCCATTGCTCTAAAATACAAATAATATTTAATTCTATATTATGATACTCAAAAGAAATGAGGCCAAAGCTTTTTTCCTGCAGAATGTGGGACTTGAAATAATTAATGAAAGTTGAAAATGTTATTTCAAGAACTAAGGTATTATAAAATTTAATTGAGATTAGAGCTTGATGGATTGATTTATTTCTATGGCACTTTGTAATTGTATAAATTATGCATTCTCTTTTCCATGTTCCTTAAAATAATAGCATCTTTCAGTTAAAAATTTGGCCTGACAATTCAGAGATACGGAGTCTAATCCAAGATCCACCACTGATTATGTGCCCCTGAGGAATCTCTTAACTCTTCTGAGTTCTAGTTTTGTAATTTGTGAAGGCACTGGAAGATAGCTGAGGAGGCAAAATAATAATTGATCTACATTTAGCGTTTTTCACTGTATTTCATAACATTAGTATTCAAACAATTGTAAATATTTGTTTCTTGAAAAAACTTTTATAATAGCAGTGGATTTGGGAAAGACAGCTGATTCTCAATTCACATTAGCCAGCTTTCCCAAGCTTGTTTGATCACAGAACCTTGTTTTTCACGAACTAAGCACATCTTTAGGGAGACTAATTCTATGGAATGCAGTTTGGAAAATGCTAACCTATATAATTTAATACAAATACTCAAAACTCAATTTGTGGTTGTAATTCCACAATATCCTTAACGAAGATCAAGGATACTCAGGATGAAGCTGAAGGAAGTAATGATGATAAAATTGATTCTTGCAAAGATTTATCAGAAGAATAGGTGTTTTGTAGGGGACAGGACCAGTTAGTTTTCCTTCAAATATTAAGACACACTTGCTCACTTTCTTTTTAACTTTGTGTTTTTTGTGAAATATTAATTTTTTAAGATTGTTGTTTTTATCCTAAAGAAGATATTAATCTCAAAAGAAGTGGGAGGATTGTAAATTCTTTCTAACCAATTTTTAGGAAATGTTTTTCTAAATTAAAGATGCAAAACTTCACTTTAAAGCTTTTTTCATTAGCTAATACCCATAGTCCTTTCAAAAAGGAAATTCAAATTTGTAGATTAAAAGTATTAAACAGTTGTTGAAAAAGAAAAGGGGTCAATATTCTTTGACAAAAACCTTTCTTATAGCTATATTGACTTTTTCCCAAGTAAAGTATATTTTGAATGATATTTTCTCCTAGATTCTTATAAATAGATTATTTGATGTTCCACATGATCCATATGTCAAAATTAGTGATTCCTTTTGGCCACCTTATGTTGAGCTGCTGCTGCGTAATGGAATTGCCTTGAGACATCCAGAAGATCCAACCCGAATAAGATTAGAAGCTTTCCATCAGTAAAAGGATGTTTTCTTTTTTCACACAGTAAAAAAATCTTATCATTCAAGGATATTGGAACCACAGGACTATTTGGATAAAAAACATTATTTGCAAATTAATGCGCATAGGCCATTTTACTTTTATTGCAAAATGGCATGTGCTGCTATCTATTATTCATTTTTAAATAGTCCTTTCTTATTCAGTCAGTGCTTTGGTGTTTTAAACTATATGGATAAGACTGCAGGTAGATAATATTCTAGGCATAAAACATTTAATGTACCTTACCTCATGCAATATTCTTTGGATTCTTTGTTGATTTATGATATTGCTAATATAATATTTTCTTAAAATATATAACAATATCTTTTATGCATTTTGAGTTCCAGTTGGTGCTTCTTTATATTTAGAAATTATAATGGGAAGGTCATTTAATTTGCAGATGATTTTAAAATTGAGGTAATATCTAATATAGAAGGTGGCATAATTTAAAAATATTTAGCAAATTTGTTTCATATGTACTCTTATTTCTAGATTTGTTTAAAATTGGAATATGAAAAACTAATGGATAAAGCTAGCATAAAATTGATATTTTAGTTTGTATTAT
Organism: Nomascus leucogenys; assembly: GCF_006542625.1. Taxonomy (NCBI): domain Eukaryota; kingdom Metazoa; phylum Chordata; class Mammalia; order Primates; family Hylobatidae; genus Nomascus; species Nomascus leucogenys. The sequence continues at coordinate 75,732,928 of NC_044398.1, read as the reverse complement.
TAATATACCATGTTACCTTATATATTAATCTAATCTTGATTCTGCTAATTATTACCAACAAAATTGTATTCATGACATTTTATTAATTCTCTGAATTTTCTGTAAATAAAATTATTTCTGAAAATCTCTAGCTATTGGTGATGTGGGATATTTTTATAAGTAGCAAATGTTTTTTAAAGGTCGATAAACTAAGATATAGGACTCATTTAGTATTACATACAAGCTAAACTAGAGAATCCTAAATCCATTTAGTATCATTAGTTTTCTGTTGTTGTTTTTTTTTGTTATACTTTAGGTTTTAGGGTACATGTGCACAATGTGCAGGTTTGTTACATATGTATCCATGTGCCATGTTGGTTTGCTGCACCCATTAACTCGTCATTTAGCATTAGGCATATCTCCTAATGCTGTCCCTCCACCCTCCCCCCACCCCACAACAGTCCCCGGAGTGTGATGTTCCCCTTCCTGTGTCCATGAGTTCTCATTGTTCAATTCCCACCTATGAGTGAGAACATGCGGTGTTTGGTTTTTTGTCCTTGCAATAGTTTACTGAGAATGATGGTTTCCAGTTTCATCCATGTCCCTACAAAGGACATGAAGTCATCATTTTTTATGGCTGCATAGTATTCCATGGTGTATATGTATATATATATTTTCTTAATCCAGTCTATCATTGTTGGACATTTGGGTTGGTTCCAAGTCTTTGCTATTGTGAATAGTGCCGCAATAAACATACATGTGCATGTGTCTTTATAGCAGCATGATTTATAGTCCTTTGGGTATATACCCAGTAATGGGATGGTATCAGTAGTTTTCTAAGAGAAATTTCTGTTTATTTTTTTACTTGAAAGCGCTTTCTACTGTATATTATCCGAGTTTCTTGCTTATCTTAATTACTTCATATTTTCTAAAGTAAACAAATATTTGAAGTATACCAAATCCCTCTGTAGAAAATACAAATACTATTATATTTTAGGGAACGTAACTCTTTTAGGGGAAGATAATATGTGAAGTACCTCCTAGAATACTCCAGTTGGATATTGAAGAGGTGAGCAACTTTTTACTCTTTGAAGTTACTGGAGAGGGAAGAAATGGCAGTGTAGGTCTGACAAGAATTCTTCAGAGCAGGTAGTACTGTTGTCCACGAAGTACTAGCAAAACACTTCTGGTGTTTGCTAATTAAAACATTAAAAATATGTAATCAAGCCAGACACAGTGGCTCATGCCTATAATCCCAGCACTTTGGGAGGCCAAGGTGGGCGGATCACTTGAGGTCAGGAGTTCGAGACCAGCCAGGCCAACATGGTGAAATCCCGTCTTTACTAAAAATACCAAAAATTAGCTGGGTGTGGTGGTGCACACCTGTAATCCCAGCTACTTGAAGGCTGAGGCAGGGGAATTGCTTGAACCTGGGAGGTAGAGGTTGCAGTGAGCCAAGATTGCGCCACTGCTCTCCAGCCTGGGTGACAAGAGCAAAACTCCGTCTCAAAAGAAAAAGAAAAGTAATCCTTATGCTTGCAGTGTCTACCAATAGACTATATTTTTCTAAAAGTTTATGTGGGGTATGTCAATATGCTACCAGTTGCTAAATGTAGTGTATCAGATACTTTATTGCATTTTATGACATGTTGACTCAAAAATTAGTAAGTGAAAAGTTCCTAATAGCTTATTTTTAATATTCTTAATACTTTCCCTAGTTTATTGTTTATCCTACAACTTTGTTTTGATGGAATCTTGCTTTTTTTTTTAACATGTGGAGATGTAAAATTTTTAACTTATTTTTGATTATACAAAAAATAAATGCAGATACTACAGATAAAACTGAAATTTCCTTTGATATTTCCTATCCAGGTCCTCTCTGCCTTGGGGTAACCACTGTTTGATACATGCTATTATTTTTCATGTTACATTATGATTATTCTCTTCTATCATTTGACTGTGTCCAGAAGATCATCCATTTTAATGAATCTTGTTTTGCAATAATCAGAGAGCCGACTCACATGATGGTGGATTGTTCGTATCTGTGTAATCCTGGTAAGAGAGCAGAGACAATGGAATTGTACAGGATGCGGGATTAAACTTAGAGAAGGCAGAAAAGTGGAAGACAAGAACAAAAGAAGATCAATTAATAGAAAACATTAACAAATATAGTAATTTATATCAATCAGTTTAAATGTGAGCTGTCTAAATACACAAATACACAGATACTGTCACAGTGGATTAAAAAACGACTAAACAAGAAATCCGCTTTAAATACAAAGATGGAGAAAGATACATCATGTGTTATGGACTGAATGTTCATGTTCCCCCGTTCCCCAAATTTATATGTTGAAGCCCTAACCCCCAGTGTGATAGTATTTGGAGACAGGGATCTTGGAAGATACTTAAGGTTAGGTGGCACCCTGACTAACATAAGGTTAGTGCCCTTAGAAGAAGGGACACAGAAAGCTTGCTTTCTTTGCCATGTGAAGATACAACTAGAAGGCAGCTGTCTACAAATGAGAGAGCCTTCCCCGGAAATTGACTATGCTGACCCCCTGATCCCAGACTTCATCTTCAGAAATTTGAGAAAATGAAAGTTTATGTTGTTTAATAAGTCACCTAGTGTATGGTGTTTTGTTAGGGTCGCCTAGATAGACTAACATATGAAACTATACTCATCAAAAGAAAGCTGGAGTAGCTATATTCATTTCATACAAAGCTGACTTCAGAGCAAGGAAAATGAGAGGCAACATATGGTGATAAAGGGGTAATTAACTTTTTCTTTTCAAAAAAGACACCATAGAAGCTATGTCTTTGACTACAAAGGAATTAAACTAGAAATAAGTAATGAAAATACCTGGAAAATTCCAAAATACTTGTAGATTAAGGAACACCCTTCTAAACACATAGGTCAAAGAAGTCTCAGGAAAATGTATTTTGAACTAAATAAATTGAAAATGCAAGTTATCAAAATTTGTGAGATGCGGCTGGGCGCCGTGGTTCATGCCTGTAATCCCAGCACTTGGGAGGCTGAGGCGGGTGGATCACGAGGCCAGGAAATTGAGACCATCCTGGCTAACATGGTGAAACCCCGTCTCTACTAAAATACAAAAAATTAGCCGGGCATGGTGGCAGGCACCTGTAGTCCCAGCTACTTGGGAGGCTGAGGCAGGAGAATGGCCTGAACCCGGGAGGCAGAGCTTGCTGCTGAGCTGAGATTGCACCACTGCACTCCAGCTTGGGCGACAGAGCGAGACTCCATCTCAAAAAAATAAATAAATAAATAAATTTGTGAGATGCAGCAAAAGCAGTGGCTAGAGGGAAATTTATAGTAAATGAATGCATATATTGGAAAACGTTAAAGATCTAAAATTAATAAGCGTCTAGGAAATTAGAAAAAGAAGAGCAAATTAAATCCAAAGTAAGCAGAAGAAATAGAGTAGAAATCAATAAAATTGAAACAAAAACAATAGAGAAATTCAGTGAAACAAATGAAATTCAATGAAAAGTTAAGATTTATAAAACTTTTTGCCATAACAAAAGAAAAAACAAAAAGTACTAAAATCAGAAATGAAAAGAAGTGCCATTATTACTCTTCTTGTGAACATTAGGTCATTAGAAGGATAATAAAGGAATGTTATGAGCAACTCTTGAGTGTACAAATTTGATAACAGATGAAATGGACCAATTTTGTGAAAGATGCAACCTACCAAAACTCACAGAAGGAGAAATAACTGCCTTGCATAAACTTATAAAATAAATTGAATCAATTATGAGCTTCCAAAACAAAGCACTGGTCTCAGATGGCTTCACTAGTGAATTCTACCATTCAAGGAGAAAGTGATGCCAATTTTGTACAGTCTGTTCTAGAAAATAGAAGCAGAGGAAATGTTTTAACACACTCTGTGAGGCTGAGCGCGATGGCTCACGCCTGTAATCCCAGAACTTTGGGAGGCTGAGGCGGGCGGATCATGAGGCCAGGAGTTTGAGACTAGCCTGACCAATATGGTGAAACCCCGTCTCTATTAAAAATACAAAAAAATTAGCCAGGTGTGGTGGCACGTGCCTGTAATCCCAGCTACTCGGGAGGCTGAGGCAAAAGAATCACTTGAACCCGGGACAGAGAGGTTGCAGTGAGCTGAGACTGTGCCACTGCACTCCAACCTGGATGACAAAGTGAGACTACGTCTCAAAAAAAAATTAAAAAAAAAAAAAAAAAGATTATGTGAGGCCAGCATTACCCTGATAACAAAATTAGGTAAAGATGTTGCAAGAAAGGACAACTGCAGACCAGTATCTCTCATGAACATAGCTGTAAAAATTCTCAACAGAATATTAGCAAATCTAACATAACAATGTATAACAAAAAACTACACACCACAGTCAAGTGGCATTTATTTCAGGTATGCAAGGCTGGTTCAACAAATCAGTTCATACAGTCCATTACATTATCACACTAAAGGAGTAAAGTCATGATTGTATCAATAGATGCAGAAAAGCCTTTTGACAAAAAAGGCAACATCTATTTGTGATTAAAAACAAACCTCTCAGCCAGCTAGGAATATAAGAAAACCCTCAACTTCATAAAGAATATCTACAAAAAACCTACAGCTAACAACATACTTAATGGTGGCACATCAGATGCTTTCCCTTGAAGAACAGAAACAAGGCAAGTAGATCGCATCATTCCTATTTAATGTTGCCCTGGAAGTTCTTGCTAATGCAATAAGACAAAATTCCTATGTCTCAACGAAAAATAATTTGGAACTAAAACCTGAATATAGCAAGTTTACAGCGAATGTGTGGTTCATACACATTCAATTACTTTCTTAGATATACCAGGGATGAATATTTGGAATTAGAAATTTAAAACATTTACATTAGCACCAAAAGAGAGTAGAGAGAAGAAAGAAGGAAGGAAACAAAATTAACTTTGTACAAGATCTATATGGAAAACTACAAAAGTCTCATGAAAGAAATTGAAGATCGAAATAAATAGAAGAATATTCCATGTTCACGGGTAGGAAGACTAAATATTGTTAAGGTGTTATGTCTTCCTAACTTTACAGATTCATTGAAATCTCAATAAAAATCCCAGCAAGGTACTTGTGGATATTGACAAAATTTTATAGTTAATGAGGGAAAGACCCAAAATAGCTGCTAAGATATTTAAGAAGAACAAAGTTGGAGGACTGACACTGACTTTGGCGATGACTTTTTAGCTACACCAAAAGCATGATTCATGAAAGAAAAAAATTAGTTGGACTTCATTAAAATTAAAAACTGCTCTGTGAAGGACACTGTTAAAATGAAAAGATATTCCACAACCTGGGATGAAAACTTCGCAAAATATATCTGATAAAGGATTTGTATCCAAAATATACAATGAACTCTTTAAAAGTCAACAATAAGAAAAACCAATTAAAAAGTAGGTAAAAGATCTGAGCAGGCACTTCACAAAAGAAGATATATAGATAGCAAATAAGCATGAAAAAGTTGTTCAACATCATATGTCATTAGAAAATTCCAAATTTAAATAATGAGATATCACTGTGCCTACCACAATGGCTAAAATTAAAATATAATACCAAAGGCTGATGAGGATGTGGAGCAACAGGAACATACATCCACTTAGTGTTACAGTTTGACGATTTTTTTACAAAGCTAAATATAGCCCTAATACAGGCATACCTTGAAGATACTGTGGGTTTGGTTCCAGACAACTGCAATAAAACAGATACCACAAGTGAGTCACACAAATTGTTTGATTTCCCAGTACATGTAAAAGTTTTGTTTACACTATACTGTAGTCTAGTAACTATACATAGCATTATTTCTAAAAATGTACATACATTATTTAAAACAAACCTTATGGCTAAAAAGTGCTGAGATGCCGAATCAGTCTTCACCTAGTCATAATTTTTTGCTGGTGGAAGGTCTTGTCAGTGTTAATGGCTGCTGACTGATCGGGGTAGTGGTTGTTGGAGGTTTGGGTGGCTGTGGCCATTTCTTAAAATAAGTCAGTGAAGTTTGCCACGTCGAGTGACTCTTACTTTCACAAAAAGATTTCTCAGTAGCATGGTAAGATGCTGTTTGATAGCTTTCTACCCACAGTAGAACTTCTTTCAAAATAAGAGTCACTCCTCTCAAACCCTGCCACTGCCATGTCAACAATGTTTATGTAATATTCTAAATCTTTTCTTGTCATTTCAACCATGTTCACTGCATCTTCACTGGAAGTAGATGCCATCTCAAGAAACCATTTTTTGCTCATCCATGGGAAGTAACTCCTCATCTGTTCAAGTTGTATCATGAGATTGTAGCAATTCAGTCACATCTTCAGGCTCCACTCCTAGTTCTCTTGATATTTCTACCACATGTGTGGTTACTTGAACCCCTCAGAGTCATCCATGAAGTTTAGAACCAGCCTCTTGCACACTCCTGTTAATGTTGATATTTTGACCTCCTCCCATGAATCGCACATGTTCTTAATGGCATCTAGAGTGGCGAGTAATTTCCAGAAGATTTTCAATGTACTTTAAAATCCAAATCCGTCAGAGCAGTCGTCTCCGATCTTTTTGTCACCAGGGACCAGTTTTGTAGAAGACAATTTTTCTATGGACCCAGGGTGGGGCTGGGGGGATGGTTTTGGGATGAATCTGTTCTACCTAAGATCATCAGGCATTAGCTTCTCATAAGGAGCATGCAACCTAGATCCCTCACATGTGCAGTTCACAAAAGGGTTTGTGCTCCTGTAAGAATCTAATGCTGCTCTGACAGGAGGCAGAGCTCAGGCCATAATGCTCACTCACCTGCTGCTCACCTCCTGTAGTGTGACCCGGTTCCTAACAGGCCATGGAGTGGTACCAGAGCACAGGCAGAATAGATTTTAGTATAATTCTTAAGGGCCCTAGGATTGCTGGAATGGTACATGAGTACTGGTTTTAACTTAAGGTCACCAGCTGCATTAGCCCTTAGCAAGACAGTTTTTCTGTCCTTTGAAGCTTTGAAGCCAGGCATTGACTTCTCTAGCTATGAGAGTCCCTAGATGGCATCTTCCAATAGAAGGCTGTTTTGTCTACATTGAAAATTTGCTGTTTAGCATAGCCACTTTCATCAATATCTTAGCTAGATCTTCTGGATAACTTGGTGCAGCTTTTGCCTCAGCACTTATTGCTTCCCCTTGCACTTTTATGTTATGGAGATGACTTCTTTCCTTAAACCTCATGAACCAATCTCTGCTAGCTTCACACTTTTCTTTTGCAGCTTCCTCACCTCTCTCAACCTTCATAGAATTGAAAAGAGTTAAGGCCTTGTGGCTTAGGCTTTGGCTTAGAGGAATGTTGTGGTTGTGTCTTAGTCCATTTTCTGTTGCTTATAACAGAATAACTAAAACTGGGTAAAGAGGAATTTCTTTCTACAGTTATTGAGCCAGGAAGTCCAAGGTTGAGAAGCTGCATCTTGTGGGGCCCTCTTGCTGCTGGTGACTGAAGAATCCCAGAGTGGCACAGGACATCACATGGTGAAGGGTCTGAGAGGAATATCTCTCTTCCTCTTCTTATAAAGCCACCAGTCCCATTCCCATGATAACCCATTACTCCATTAATTAATGAATTGGGTAAGCCATTTTTCTTTTTTTTTTTTTTTGAGATGGAGTTTCGCTCTTGTTGTCCAAGCTGGAGTGCAGTGGCACAATCTCGGCTCACTGCAACCTCTATCTCCTGGGTTCAAGCGATTCTCCTACCTCAGCCTCCCGAGTAGCTGGGATTACAGGCGTTCACCACCGTGCCTGCCTAATTGTTTGCATTTTTGGTAGAAACGGGGTTTCACCATGTTAGCCAGGCTGGCCTTGAACTCCTGACCTCAGGTGATCTGCCCTCCTCGGCCTCCCAAAGTGCTGGGATTACAGGCTTGAGCCACCACGCCCAAATGCCATTTTTCATTCATTAGAGCACAGCCCTCATGACCCAATCACCTCTTAAAGTCCCTGCCTTTCAATACTGCCACATTTTGTGGATTAAGTTTCAACATGGATTTTGGAGGAGACAATCATTCAAACCGTAGCAGGCTGGTTTGATCTTCTATCTGGAAATCTAAAACTTTCTCCATTGATCAGCAATAAGGCTGTTTCACTTTCTTACCATTTATATGTTTGCTAGAGCAGCAGTATTAATTTTTTTCAAGACTTTTTCCTTATATTCACTACTTGGGTAACTATTGGTGCCAGACTCCCAATTTTTGTCCTATTTTGACTTTTGACATGACTTTTTCACGAAGATTAATTCTTTTTCAGCTGTTGATTTAAAGTGAGAAATATGCGATTCTTCTTTCATCTGAACACTTAGAGGTCATTGTAGGGTTATTAATTGGCCTATTTCAATATTGTATCTCAGGGACTAGGGAGGCTTAAGGAGAGGGAGACAAGGGAGCAGCTGGTTGGTGGAGCAGTCAAAATACACCAAACATTTGTTATTTAAGTTTGCTGTTTTATATCGATGTAGTTCTTGATTCCTCCAAACAATTACAGGGATGTGTGATCTCTGATTACACATCAACATAACAGACATAATAATAATGAAAAGTTTTGAAATGTGAAAATTATCAAAATGTGACAGAGAGACACAAAGTGAGCATGAGCTGTTGGAGATATTGTAGGGGTAGACTTGCTCAACATAGAGTTACCAAAAACCTTCCATTTGTACAACAGACAATATCTGTAAAACACAATAAAGGGAAACTCATTAAAATAAAGCATGCCTTTATATGATCTAGCATTACACTCCTAGGTATTGGCCCAAATGCATTGAAAATATGTCCATACAAAATCCTGCATATGAATGTTTATAGCAGCATTATTTATAATTGTCAAAAATTGGAAGGAACACAGATATTCTTCAGTAAATAAATGGATAAACAAAATGAGGTACATTCGTACAATGGAATAATATTTTACAAAAATATTTGGAGCAATGAAGCTATGAAAAGACATGGAAGAACCATAATGCCAGTTACTCAGTTGGAGAAGCCAGTCTGAAAATGCTATATACTATATGATTCTAACTATATGAATTCTGGAAAAGGCAAAACTATGGGGGTGGTAAAAATATCAGTGGTTGCCAGAGGTTGAGACTGAGAAGGGAGAGTGGAAGCAATGCATAGGTTGTCCCAATGAGGACTGACTTTCCTAATATAGAGGTGAGACCAAGTATATTGTTTATAGCTGAGAATCTGCCTGACTCACAAAGCAAAACCCAAATGCATTATACAGGAGATACACCAAGACAAGATGATTCAGAAAGGGTAAACATAAAGGGATGGGAAAAAGTGTATCAAATGGAATTCTTTTGCCCATGTTTAAAGTGGGTGGTCTTATTGAGTTTTAAGAGTTTTTGTTTTAGGGTACATGTGCACAATGTGCAGGTTTGTTACATATGTATACATGTGCCATGTTGGTGTGCTGCACCCATTAACTCGTCATTTAGCATTAGGTATATCTCCTAATTCTATCCCTCCCCTCTCCCCCCACCCCACAACAGTCTCCAGAGTGTGATGTTCCCCTTCCTGTGTCCGTGTGTTCTCATTGTTCAATTCCCACCTATGAGTGAGAACATGTGGTGTTTGGTTTTTTGTCCTTGCGATAGTTTACTGAGAATGATGATTTCCAGTTTCATCCATGTCCCCACAAAGGACATGAAGGTATTTCCTAAGAAAAATGAAAACTTATGTTTGCAAAAAAATCCTAAACATTACTGTTTATACTGCTTCATTTATAATCACCAGAAACAACCCAAATGTCCTTCACTTGAAAAATAGGTAAATAAAATATAGTACAAAAAAATAAAATAAAATACTCATTAAAAAAAGAGTTTTTGTGTATTCTCAATACAAGTCCTTTCTTAAATGTATGTTTACAAATAGTTTCTCCCAGTCTGTGTCTTGTCTGTTTTTACTTTCTTAATGGCATCTTGAAGCACAAAAATTTGAAATTTTAATGGCATTGTATTTATTAATGGTTTCTTTCATAGATTGTGTTTTTGGTGCCATATCTAAAAACTTTTTGCCAAACCAATGCACAACATTTTCTCCTAGAAGTTTCACAGTTTTAGCTTTTTTTTTTTTTTTTTTTTTTTTTTTAGATGGAGTCTTGCTGTGTCGCACCCAGGCTGGAGTGTGGTGGCATGATCTCCGCTCACTGTAACCTCTGCCTCTCGGGTTCAAGCAATTCTCCCACCTCAGTCTCCCAAGTAGCTGGGATTACAGGCGCCTGCCACCATGCCCGGCTAATTTTTTGTATTTTTAGTAGAGATGGGGTTTCACCATACCGGCCAGGCTGGTCTTGAACTCCCGATGTCAGGTGATCCACCCGCCTCAGCCTCTCAAAGTGCTGGGATTACAGGCATGAGCCACAGCACCTGGTCCATAGTTTTAACTTTTAATGTTCGTGTATGTGAACTATTTTGAATTAAATTTTGTGTCGGATATGATATAAGGAGATAGTTTTGATTTTAATACACTGAATAAAATAAATATTTCAAGTCCATAGTGATATAAAATTACAATCAAATGGGAGAGAATGGATAATTCTTCCTTATAGAAGTATTACAACTAATAAACATAGAAGAAAAGTTGTCTTTAGGTAAATACCCTAGTAATAATTTTGTAGACACAGAGTAATAATTTAGCGTCTTCTGAAGGATGCTAAAATTAGTGGGTGAAAATTCAGAATGAAATAGGATCTTTGCATCATCTAAAATTGTATTTTGTGTTTCTTACACAGGGAAATATAGTACCTTTATAGTGGAGAAACCCAGCAGACACCACCTTAATCACGTGGTCAAGGTTAATATCACAGGTAATCAGATGTCTCAATAATCAAAATCTCTTGATATGATGTAATTAGAAAGACACAATATTGTTTCTGTAGTATTTTTGCCAAAAATGTATAACCTCATTCTAATCATGAGAAAATGTCAGACAAATGTAAATGAAGTTTATCCTATGAAATAACTTGCCAGTATTCTTCAAATGTGTCAAGGTTATGAAATACAAGGAAAGCCCGAGAAACTCAAATTGGAGGAAACTAAAAAGAATTAATAATTACTTGTAAGATGGGATCCTACATAAGTTCCTTTAACTGAAAAAGAACAATACTGGAAAAAGTGGTGAAATTTGAATAGGGTCTACAGTTTAGTTAATACTATTATATCAATATTAGTTTACTGGTTTCAATAATTTTAATATAATTATTATAAAATGTTACACATAATTGTATTATGATAACTGACTTGGAGCTTGTAGATGGGGCAGACTGAAGCAATTTAAAACCTTTAGGTGGGGAGGGGCGAAAACAGAGTGGGAGTAAGAGAATAAAAGTGACAAACCTTAAACATAACACTTTTCTAGTAATATGACCGTGCAAATCAAAATGAAGGACTCTAATGCAAAGATAGCCAAGGCAAGCAGATTTTGTTGTTTGGCTCTCCTCTTCTTGCTTTCTAACAGAACTGATTTTTGTTTGGGTAATCCACTCCTCTATATAGCTGTGCATTTAGCTAAACCAAACATGCTTATCTGAATCTTCTTTAGTGATTTATTAAAGAATATATTTGATGCAATACTTACTTATTATGTATCTTCTGAGGAACTTTGGGGAAATATTTTTTTCACTGATTAAAAAAATGCCAGTAAGAAGTGGCTTCTCTTGTTCTGGTGGATATTACTTGGTCTGCATGAGACATCTGGAACTGCTTAGTCATTTTGTAATCATAAGGAGAGCTTGCCATGGACAAATCTGGCATGTTTAGTATGGCAGAAACACAAAAGAAAAAGCAAATTCTGATAATGTTATTGAGCAAGTGAATTAATTTATTCTAGAGCTTTCCTACTTGGGAACATGATACGTAAGATAATAAATTTTCCTTCTGGTTTAAGTCGATTGAGACAAGGTTTTATGTTGCTTGAAACTGAAAGCATCCTAGCTAGTAGCAACACCTAACAAAATCATGAAGTGGAACATTTATTTAGTCTTGATAAAATAAGTTTTATAGAATAGTGTGACAGAGGCTTTAAAATGGGTATTTTGAAGATGTTTGAAAAAACAAATTTATTTTAAAAGACTTTTTTTTTTTTTTTTTGAGACTAAGTGTCACTCTGTTGCCTAGGCTGGAGTGCAGTGGCGTGATCTCAGCTCACTGCAATCTCAGATCTCTTACCAGATTCAAGAGATTCTCCTGCCTTAGCCTCCTGAGCAGCTGAGATTACAGACACTCATCAACACGCCTGGCTAATTTTTTGTATTTTTAGTAGAGACAGGGTTTCACCATGTTGGCCAGGCTGGCCTTGAACTTCTAACCTCAAGTGATCTGCCTGCCTTGGCCTCCCAAAGTGCTAGGATTACAGGTGTGAGCCACCATGCCCTACCAATTTTTGTGTTTTTAGTAGAGACAGGGTTTCACCATGTTGTCCAGGCTGGCCCTGAACTCCTGGGCTCAAGCAATCCACCAGCCTCAGCCTCCCAAAGTGCTGGGATTGCAGGAGAGAGCCACCTCACCTGCCTTTTTTTTGAGATAAGTTCTCACTGTTGCAAAGGCTGGAGTTCAGTGTCTTTGAACTCCTAGGCTTAAGCCATCTTCCTGTCTCACGAGTAGCTAGGACTACAGGTGCCTGCCACCATGCTGACTAATTTTTTTTTTAAGAAATGGGATCTTGCTATGTTGCCCAGGCTGGTCTTGAGCTCTTGGTCTCAAGACATTCTCCCGCCTGGGCCTCCCAAAGCACTGGGATTACAGGTGTGGGCCACCATGCCTGGTTAAAAAGAGCAAGGACCTTTAAAACAAAAATAGGAACAAATGAACCAACATTTGGTTATGAAATTGAATTAATTACAGATTCCATATCGGATTAAATATAATAATTTCAACACAATTTCTACAAGTAGGATAACTCTTGACTGGCTAGAGTCAGAGAGAATGAACTGAAAGACAGTTGAAAAATTTACCCAGAAAGACTAAGAGGTAAAAATTATGAAGCATGGATAAGAAATGTAGAGGAGAGATCAAAGGACTCTACCATATGCCACATAGACGTTTGTGATAAAAAGAATGAAGGAATATAAATAAGTAATATCTGAATAGATTATAGCTGAAAAATCTCCAGAATGGAGAAAAACAGAAGTCTTTGGAAAAGCATGTACACTGAATGCTGTGCAGGATAAAAAAGCTAAATATGCTAAATCCACAGCACGACATAGGTTTTTGCTTGGTTTTGTTTTTGAGATGAGGTCTCACTCTGTCACCCAGGCTGGAGTGCAGTGGCAGAATCATGTAGCCTCAACCTCTTGAGCTCAAGTGATCCTTCCACCTCAGCCTCCCAAGTAGCTTGGACTACAGGTGTGCACCACCATGCCCAGCTAATGTATTTTTTATTTTTATTTTTGTAGCAACAAGGTATTACCATGTTGTCCAGGCTGCTCTCAGACTCCTGGCCTTAACTGATCCTCTTGCCTTGACCTCCCAAAATCCTAGGATTACAGGCATAAGACACTATGCTCAGCATACATAGTTTAGTGAAACTATAACGCATTAAAGAGAAAGTATTCAAAGATACCAAAAGAAAGGATAGTAACGTAAGGACAGTAGTTATATATCTCATCAGAAACAATAGACATTGGTGCTGAGGGATAAAAAGGATAATCAATCTTCAATCACATAACCAGCTAAAGTATTACTCAAGAATAAGGACAAAATAAATGTTGTAGCCTGGGCAGCAAAGTGAGACCTTGTCTCTACAAAAATAAAAATTAAAAAAAAATTAGCTGAGTATGGTGGGACATACCTGTAGTCCCAACTAATTGAGAGGCTAAGGCGGAGGATTGGTTGTACCTGGAGTTCAAGGTTGCAGCTAACTATTCACTATATTCTATCAAGCCTGGGTGACACTGAGTGACCATCTTTAAATAAATAAATAAATAAATAAATAAACTTTCTGACATATAAAAACTAAAAATCTTTCCCACCCATACACATTCCTTAAAATAAGAGTTAACAGATATAACTTCAACCAGAAGAAAAGTTAATCCAGGGGAGGATAGGGTTAAGGAATCAGCCATGAGCACATAAATTTATTTAAAATCAGTTATGGAAAGAAGAATGTAAAGACATTTAGAAAGAAAAAATGTTTCTTAAAGAGATGTCGCAGGGATATCATACTTCAGAGCAACTGGCCAGTCAATTAAAAAATACAATATATGTTTAAAGGAAAATTACCTGCAAGGTTACAAAGTTTGTATTAGCCTATTCATAGTGGGAAAAAAAACCAGCAGTTTTTTCACATTGATATCATATGCACAGAAGTGCATATCTTCAGACATTAGTATTGCAAAAGTAAGTAATAAACATCTGGTAGAAAGTTAACTTACGAGAGAAATACTTGTGGGTTTTTTTGTTTTTGAGACGGAATTTTGCTCTTGTCTCCCAGGCTGGAGTGCAATGGCACAATCTTGGCTCACTGCAACCTCCACCTCCCAGTTTCAAGCGATTCTCCCACCTAGGCCTCCCGAGTATCTGGGATTACAGGCATGTGTCACCACGTCCGGCTAATTTTGTATTTTTAGTAGAGACGGGGTTTCACCATGTTAGCCAGGCTGGTCTCGAACTCCTCACCTCAGGTAATCTACCCCCGCTTGGCCTCCCCCAAAGTGCTGAGATTACAGGCATGAGCCACTGTGCCCGGCCAGGTTTTTTAAAAAAATATGTAAGACAAGATTTCCCTTATTTTTAGCTTATATTTGGGTCAAAGTGTTTTCTGGTTGTTCTTTGACTGTGGAACATGATATTCATACTTAGTATAATGATTGCAAGCAAAGAGTTGTGTTTGCTTCAGGACAGTTGCATATTACAAAGAAGCCAATGTTTTTTGCTTTTCTGTTAAAAAAAAAAAATGTTTAGCAGGCCAGGTGCGGTTGCTCACGCCTGTAATCCCAGCACTTTGGGAGGCCAAGGTGGGCAGATCACGAGGTCAGGAGTTCTAGACCAGTCTGACCAATATGGTGAAACCCCATCTCTACTAAAACATACAAAAATTAGCCGGGTGTGGTGGCATGTGCCTGTAGTCCCAGTACTCTGGAAGCTGAGGCAGAGAATTGCTTGAACCCAGGAGGCAGAGGTTACAGTGAACCGAGATCAAGCCTCTGCACTCCAGCCTGGGCGACAGAGTGAGACTCCGTCTCAAAAAAAAAAAAAAGTTTAGCAAGTAGACAAAAAGTGTCTTAAAGATAATAGAAAGAGTTCTAAATATTTTTTAAAATTTTATATGTGCCAATTTAAATTATAAATTTCTGTCTATAGAAAAAGACGACATCTTTAGACAGAGTTAGAAGGCAACCCATAGAGTGGGAGAAAGTATGGTAACTCTATCCAACAAAGAATTCACATCTCAAATACATAAAGAGCTCTCCTAAAATCAACAATTAGAAGACATTCATCCTAATTTAAAATTATAGGCCGGACGCAATAGCTCACGCCTGTAGAACAGCACTCTGGGAGGCCGAGGCAGGCGGATCACTTAAGGTCAGGATTTCGAGACTAGCCTGGCCAACATGGCAAAACCCTGTCTCTACTAAAAATACAAAAATTAACTGGGCATGGTGGTATGTGCCTGTAATCCCAGCTACTTGGGAGGCTGAGGCAGAATCGCTTAAACCCAGGAGGCAGATTTTGCAGTGAGCCGAGATTGAGCCATTGCATCCAGCCTAGGAGACAGAGTGAGACTCCGTCTCAAAAAAAAAAAAAAAAAAATTACATTGGTGGGCAGGCACGGTGGCTCACACCTGTAATCCCAGCACTTTGGGAGGCTGAGACAGATGGATCAATTGGGGTCAGGAGTTTGAGACCAACCTGGCCAATATGGTGAAACCCTGTCTCTACTAAAAATACAAAAATTAGCCAGGCTTGGTGCCTGTAGTTCCAGCTACTCGGGAGGCTGAATCAGGAGAACCTGGGAAGTGGAGGTTGCGGTGAGCCGAGCTTGCACCACTGCATTCCAGCCTGGGTGACAGAGCAAGACTATCTCAAAAATAAATAAATAAAATTTAAAAATTTATATTGGTTAGAAGACTTAAGAACCCAGGCACAGTAGGTGATGCCTGTAATCCCAGTGATGTGGGAGGATTGTTAGAGCCTAATAGTTTGAGGCTGCAGTGATCCCACCACTGCACTCTAGCCTCTAGCCTGGGTGACAGAGTGAGACCCTATTTCTTAAAAAAACAAACCAAACAACAACAACAAAAAAGCCTCTTCATGTTAGAGAATAAATATCTTGAAAATGTTTTAAATATCTCCATATTAGAGAATAAATTTCTTGAAAATGTTTTAAAGGAAAGAGAGGACTTCTAGTTTCAGACTAAGATGGAATAGACACACTCCTCTCTATTCCTCCTGTTAATTGTAGCTTAAAACTTTGCACATTATGTGTAATATACATGTTAGGAAATATCTGAAAAGTGGAGCAAAGGCAGCAGACTGCCTAGGGACTTTGGGACACAAAGAGGGACACAGCAGTTTTCTTTTTGCCTTATATGTACCAGACTGGATGCTAGAGAAGCTCATAACCTTGAAAACACCAATGGAAGACAAAAGTCTCCCAAAACTTTACTCTATCAAAAGGATGAGGAAAGAGGCAACACAGTAAGACAGAAAACTTTTCAACTATAACCACCCTACTGCAGCTAAATACCATGGAAAAGATACCACCCTACCACCACCGCTGTGCAAAAAGGCCAAAAGTGGTGGACCTCAGCTTCCACCCTTGTTGAGCTATAACATGGTGTACTGCCCCTGGGGTGATCACAGAAGACTGAATTGGGAGTCAGGACTTTCTTCCCTGCCAGCAGTAAGAAGGCCATGTCATGTGGGGGTTCTGAACTTACATACCCACCCAGTAGTAAAGAGGCAACCCTGTTCATTAGAGGAAGCCACGTCAGAACTTTCACCACCATCCGGAGGTAAGGAGGCCTCCTACTCTTGACTGTAGAATCAGTAGAGGCCACCTGGCAATCAGTAACAAGGTGCTCCTTCCTTTCCTAGCCAGACTGATGTCAGTGGAGGCCTTTGAAGAGGCTGAATTTCTACAGCTGCCCAGATGTCACAAAGCACTTCTGTTTCCCTACCCCTGGGTGTCAAAAAGCCTGAGCAGAGAACGTGGACTTTCACCACTACCTGGTAGTAATGAGACTGTGCCCCATTTTCCCTCCACCAGAATTATGTCAAAGGTGGACTGCTAAAACAGAAGATTTGAGTAAGATCTAGAGTGTTAATAATAACCAAAATGTCCAGAGTACAATACATGCCCTAAGAACTAGGAAAATCTGAACTTTAATGAAAAAAGACAACATACAGCAACATCAAGATAAAACAGAGGGCCAGGAGCAGTGGCTCCTGCCTATAATCCCAGCATCTTGGGAGGCTAAGGCAGGTGGATCATATGAGGTCAGGAGTTCGAGACCAGCCTGGCTAACATGGTGAAACCCCATCTCTATTAAAAATACAAAAATTAGCTGGGCGTGGTGGTGGATGCCTGTAATCCCAGCTACTAGGGAGGCAGAGGTAGGAGAGTCACTGGAACACGGGAGCTGGATGTGGCAGTGAGCGAGATTGCATCATTGCATTCCAGCTTGGATGACAGAGCGAGACTCTGTCTCAAAAAAAAAAAAAAAAACCAAGCTTAACTCAGCAATTGCAAACATGCCTGAAACAAATGAAAATAGAAAGTCTCAGCAAAGAAATAGAAGATATAAAGAAGAATCATATTGAAAAGTTTAAAATGAGAAGCACAATAACCAGATTCAAGATTCAGTGATGGGCTCAATAGCAAAATGAAGAGGACAGAGGAAAGAATCAGCGAACTTGCATACAGAACAATAGATACGGCCAGGCACCGTGGCTCACCCCTGTAATCCCAGCACTTTGGGAGGCTGAGGTGGGCGGATCATGAGGTCAAGAGATTGAGAACATCCTGGCCAGCATGGTGTAACCCCGTATCTACTAAAAATACAAAAAATACAAAAATTAGCTGGGCATGGTGGTGTGTACCTGTAGTCGCAGCTACTTGGGAGGCTGAGGCAGGAGAATTGCTTGAACCCAGGAGGCGGAGGTTGCAGTGAGCCAAGATTGCGCCACTGCACTCTAGCCTGGAGACAGAGTGGGACTTGGTCTCAAACAAACAAACAAAAACAAAAAAAAAAAACAAATGAAAAAACAAAGAACAATAGATATTCCCTAATCTGATTAACAGAGACAAAATATGATGAAATCAAATGAACAGAGCCTCAAAGACCTGTGACACTATAATAAAAGATCTAATATTTTTGTCATCAAAGTCCCAGAAAGAGAGGAAAAAGAGGGTGGGTTTTAAAATAGTGGCTGAACATTTCCCAGATTTGGTAAAAAGCATAAACCTACAGATTCAAGAAGCTGAGAGAACCCCAGCTCAGGAAAGGATAAACCTAAAGAAATCTACACCAAGACACATTGTAAGTAAACTGAAAACAGAAGGCAAAGAAAAAGTCTTAAAAGCATTGAGAGAGAAAGGATACCTTACCTATGGGGAAAAACAATTGGGAGGACAGTAGATTTTCATCAAGTACCGAGGAGGTCAGAAGGAAGTGGCTCAATGTTTTTCAATTGCTCAGCGAACTGTCAGCCCTGTCAGATATCATATATCTGGTAATTAGGAATGAGGGGGAATAAATACATACTAGATGAAGGAAAACTAAGAGAGTTTGTTGCTAGCAGACATACCCTAAAAGAAGGCTAAAAAAAGTTCCTGGCTGGGTGCAGTGGCTCACGCCTGTAATCCCAACACTTTGGGAGACTGAGGACTGCCAAGCTGAGGCCAGGCGGACAGCTTGAAGCCTCGAGTTCAAGATAATCCTGGGCAATAAAATGAGGCTTTATTCTCTATTTAAAAAAAGAAAGTCCTGAAACATAAAGGAAATCATAAAAGAAGGAATCTTGGAGCATTAGGAAAGAAGGACAACAGGAAAGAGCAAAAATGTGACCAAATACAAGACCGGGTATGTTGACTCACACCCGTAATCCCAACACGTAGGGAGGTTGAAGCCTGGAGTTTGAGACCAGTCTGGGCAACATGGCGAGACCCTGTCTCTACAAAAAATAAACTAGCCAGGCGCGGTGTCGTGCACCTGTAGTCCTAGTTACTAAGGAGCCTAAGGCAGGAAGATTGCTTGACCCAGGAATTTGAGGTTGTGGTGAGCCATGATCAATGCCACTGCACTCCACCCTGGGTGGAGTGAGACCCTGTCTCAAAAAAGAGACAGAATCAGACCCTGTTTCTAACAACAACAAAAAAGAAAACAAAGAAAAAAGAGAAGGAAGATATATGACCAAATACAATAGTTTCCTTCTTGAATTTTCTAAGTTATGTGTCCATGATTGAAACAAAATGTATGATTTGATTCTCAGTGATGTAGGGGAAATATTTAAGACGATTATAAGTGGGGAAAGGTAAAGAGGTTTAAAGGAAGGTAGGGTTTTACTTCATTCAAACTGATAAAATGTCAATACCAGTAGACTATGGTAAGTTGTGTAAGTGTTATGTAAATGTAATAAATAAAGCAATCACATACAAAAAACATATATAAAGAGATATGCCCTCAATCCCTAGATGTATTCCTTGAAAGTTGGGAATATATCTATATGTGTATATTGATATATATTTACATAACATTAGAGAGATATATAATATATAAAAATGTTTCAGAAAATATTAAAGATATTTTAAAAGTAAATTATTTCTAGGCTAGGGTAGCAAATGATAATGTAAGGAAATTGTAGCCTAGTCTTATGAACATAGATGCAAAATCCAACAGAAAATACTAGAAAAACAATTCATACCACTTATACATATAGTATAAGAAATTTATAATGCTGAAATTCAATTTCTTCCTTCTTGGCATTTTTGTTATTGTCAGGTCTTTTATTTTGACAGATGCTACAAACTCCACACTATATTGTTTTTATTCTAACTTAAACAGACTTTTGAATATATATATGTGTATATTTTATTTATTTGTTTATTTTTTTGTTTGTTTGAAATAGGGTCTTGCTCAGTTGCCCAGGCTGCTGTGCAATGGCACAATCATAGCTCATTGCAGCCTTGAACTCCTGGGCTCAAGTGATCCTCCCACCTCACCCTCAAAAAGTGCTGGAATTACAGGCGTGAGCCACCAGCCTGCCTTTTTATTGAAACATTTCGTTCATTTATATTTACAGTAGACAGACTTCTAAAACCCTGTTCAATAATTTTCACCTCCTGGTATCCCTGGCTTTGTGTTATCCCCTTCCCATTAGGTGTGGACCGGGGAACTTATGACTTGTTTGTAATGAATCGATAGAAGAAAGGGACATCACTTCTGAGACTAGGTTACAAAAGACTGTGACTCCTATCTTGCTGTTATTCTGTTGCTCTTTCTCCTTTGCTTACTTTGATGAGGTCAATTGCCATGTTGTGATTGTCCATATTGTAGTTTCTTATCACTAAGGGTGACTGCTTCTAACAGCCCATGAGGAACTGAATTTTTTTCTTTTTTTTTTGAGATGGAGTCCCACTTTGTCGCTCAGGCTGGAGTGCAGTGGGGGCAATCTTGGGTCACTGCAACCTCCACCTCCCAGGTTCAAGCGATTCTCCTGCCTTAGCCTCCCGAGTAACTGGGATTACAAGCATGTGCCACCATGCCCAGCTAATTTTTGTATTTTGAGTAGAAATGGGGTTTCACCATGTTTGCCAGGCTGGTCTCGAACTCCTGACCTCAGGTAGTCTGCCCGCCTCAGCCTCCCAAAGTGCTGGGATTACAGGTGTGAGCCACTGCACTTGGCCACTATTTTTATTTTATTTTTATTTGTTGGAGACAGAGTCTCGCTCTTGTCGCCCAGGCTGGAGTGCAGTGGCGTGATCTCAGCTCACTGCAGCACTCCGCCTCATGGGTTCAATCAGTTCTCTGCCTCAGCCTCCCGAGTACCTGGGATTACAGGCGCCCGCCACCATGCCCGGCTAATTTTTTTGTATTTTTTTTTTTTAGTAGAGATGGGGTTTCACCATCTTGGCCAGGCTTGTCTTGAACTCCTGACCTTGTGATCTACCCACCTCGGCCTCCCAAAGTGCTGGGATTACAGGCGTGAGCCATCGCACCTGGCCTTTTTATTTTTATAGTAAAAATATACTCATAAATACTTTGGAAAAAAAACAAACAGGAAAGTATAAAGATGAAAATTAAAAACCCCACCACCCAGAGATAACCACTTGTAACCTTTTTTTATTACTTAACCTTGATCCTAACTGTATGACATGTGCTAGAAAATATGAAATTATGATCCTAATTTTATGAAGTAAAGTGTTTATGTATGCATTTTATGTATATGCTTATAATGTTCTTTATGATTATACTATATAATGAGCTCTGCTTGTTTTACTCTTTGTTGTATTTTTCTCATAACTAGGTAATACTAGAAAAAACATTTTTAAGGCTACTGGATTATTAACAAAGTAGGAGTACCATCATTTATTTAACAATTTCTCTATTACTGGCTATTGAGGTTGTTCCCAGTCTTTCACTCTTAGAAATAGCACCATGATCAATGTCTTTATGTAAATTCCTAGAAATAGAGACACTAGGTCAAAGAATATAAGTGTTTCGTTTTGTTTTAGAGACAAGGTCTCTATAGCCCAGGCTGGAATGCAGTGGTGCAATCATGGCTCACTGCAGCCTTAACCTCCCTGGCTGAAGTGATCCTCCCACCTTAACCTCCCAAGTAGCTGGGACTACAGGTGTGCCCCACCACGCCTGGTTAATTTTTTGTGTTTTTTTGTAGAGACAGGGTTTTGCCATGTTTCCCAGACTGGTCTAAAACTCCTGGGCTCAAACAATCCACTCACCTTGGCCTCCCAGAGTGCTGGAATTACAGGCGTCAGCCGCCTTGCCTGGCCACTAAGGCTCTTGATGAATATTGCCAAATGCCTTTCCAGAAAGGTTGAAGCAATTTATACCCCCACCAGCAGTGTATGAGAGTGCCCATTTTATGGATCCCTTGCCAACAATGAGTATTTTTTAAAATTTTGTCTATTTGATTAAAAAAATCTTGTTTTAATTTATATTTCTTGGATTATAAGTGAGATGGAGCTTTTTTTCATAGGTTACTGGCTGTTTAAATTTCTTCTTTTGTGAATTTTCTCTGTTTCCTTGACCGTTATTCTAGAACAGTACTGAATAGACACCTAATGCAAACTATGTATGTAATTTTATAATAAATTTTCTTGTGGCCTCATTAAACAAGTAAAAAGAAACAGATGAAATAAATTTTTAATGATAAAATTATTTTAGTAATAAAAATCTTAATAATAAAATTTATTTAACTACATACACCCCAAATATTATCATTTCAACACTGGCACTAGCTACATTTCAAGTGCTCTTGTGAGTAGTGGCTGCCATATTGGATAGTGCAGATTCAGAACATTTCCATCATAGTGGAAAGTTCAACTGGACAGCACTAGCATGGAGCTAGAGCTTTTGATATTTTTTATAAGGAAACTTTATATATTTAGTTTTCGTCTATCCTATTTGTTGTAGTTTTTTCCAGTATGCCATTAACGTTTTAATTTTGTTTATTCTTTTTATTTACTTATATTCAAACAATATAGGTGGATCTGTCATTCTTTCCCTTTGTTGTCTATTCCATTGTTTTAGGTCTACTTCTTCCCAGATAGTTAATTCTTCACCTATGTTTTCTATTTTTTTTTTTTTTTTTTTGAGACGGAGTCTTGCTCTGTTGCCCAGGCTGGAGTGCAGTGGTGCAACCTTGGCTCACTGCAAGCTCTGCCTCCCAGGTTCACGACATTCTCCTGCCTCAGCCTCCCAAGTAGCCGGGACTACAGGTGCCCACCACCATGCCCGGCTAATTTTTTGTATTTTTAGTACAGACCGGGTTTCATCGTCTCAATCTCCTGACCTTGTGATCCGCCCGCCTCTGCCTCCCAAAGTGCTGGGATTACAGGCGTGAACCACCACGCCCGGCCTGCACCTATATTTTCTTCTGTCCCCCCACCCCCATGTTTTTACAGACAGGGCCTCATTATGTTGCTTAGGCTGGGAGTGCAGTGGCTATTCACAGGCATGATCATAGCACACTACAGCCTCAAACTCCTGGCCACAAGTGATCCTCCTGCCTTGGCCTCCCAAGAAGTTAGGACTACAGGGACACACTACTGAACCAGGCTACCCTAGATTTTTTAATGGCTTCATTTGTAATGCAATTATTTAATCCTGAAATTTATCACATTATTTTTAAAGTGTACCTGATTTATCAAGAAGCTTACTATGGTTGCATGTCTATCAATTTCTCCTTGGAGTTGGTAAGAGTTTCTATTTTAAGTATTTTGATGCTGTGTTATTTAGTGCATAACAGTTCGGGATTGTTGATCATTGTAAAGGACTATGGTTCTCCTGGTCCTTTGTAGTAGTTTTTGTTTTGACTCTACTTTATTTGAAATTAATATTGTCACCCCTGGTTTGGGTGGCAGCATTTCCCTAAGAAATCATTGCCCAAACTTTAATTTTTAACCTTCCGATTTTATTTTGCATATACTTTTGTAATTATTATTATTATTTTTTTTGAGACAGAGTCTCACTCTGTTTCCCAGGCTGGAGTGCCAGTGGCGTGATCTCGGCTCATTGTAACCTCCACCTCCCAAGTTCAAGTGATTCTCCTGCCTCAGCCTCCTGAGGTAGCTGGGATTACAGATGTCTGCCACCATGCCAAACTAATTTTACAATTTTAGTAGAGATGGAGTTTCACCATGTTGGCCAGGCTGGTCTCGAATTCCTGGCCTCAAGTTATTCACCCACCTCAGCCTCCCAAAGTGCTGAGATTACAGGCGTGAGCCACTGTACCCAGCCTTTTGTAATTATTTTTGTAACTGTGATTTAATCTTAACTCTGTTAAATTGATTTTTTTTCTTATTGCTGGTCCTTTTATATGTCAATTTCTCCCATTTTTGAGTTGTTATTTTTTATATCACTTAGACTACTGATATATGCCTTCAGTAATTATTTTCAAATACATATAGTCAGTACTCAATAAGTATTTCCTGAATAAAATAATAAATCAATGAATGAAGGAAGGAAGGAAGGAAGGATGTTAAGCCTTTATACATCGTAGAATGTCTTTCTGTTCTGTGGTAAAAAGCATATGACTTTTTGTTTTATGATAAATCTACTTTTTACTCTTGAATGATAGTCTCATGTCTCTCTCTTTTTTTTCAACAAACTTAATTTTTTAGCTTTTTTTTTTCTTTTAAACATTTAAACGTTTTACCAGGATATGTCTAGGTTTTGGTTTCTTTACATTGATTTTTACCTGGAAAAGAATTAGACTTTTAATCTTCTTATTTAAGTCATTCTTAAATTCAGGAAAGTTTTTTTCTGGTATGTATTTGTCTGTTTTTGTATAGTTGTTCTGAATCCATTTTCAGGAATATGACTAATTTTGAGATTGGATCCCAGGTTCTAACCCTCATATCAATAATTAATTTTCATCTGCTTGCTCATTTTATGTATATTTAGAAGGATTTTTGGCAAATGACATAAGGTGAGGAATTAAGTTTTTTTTTCTAATTAGCTTGCCTTCTCAAAGCTGAAAAAAATACACATTTATTTTCTATATCTTTCACTCTGTTTTAGTTTTTTAATTTTTATTTTTATGGGCATATAGTAGGTGTATATATTTGTAGGGCACATGAGAAATTTTGATACAGGCATGCAATGTGTAATAATCACATCAGGGTAAATGGGATATCCATCACTTCCAGCATTTCTCTCTTGTGTTACAAACAATCTAATTATACTTTTTTGGTTATTTTAAAATGTACCATTAAATTATATTTGACTGTAGTCACCCTGTTGAACTAGCAAAGACTAGGTCTTATGTATTCTTTTTTTAAAATTTTATTTTAAATTATGTTTTGTAGAGACAGGGTCCCCATATGTTGCCCAGGCTGGTCTTGAACTCCTGGGCTTAAGGAATCTTCTACCTTGGCCTCCCAAAGTGCTGGGATTACAGCCACTATGCCCAGCCATGCATTTCTTTATTATTTTATACCCATTAACCATCCCCACTTCTCCTCAACCCCCTGCCCCCCACTGTCCTTCCCAGCCTCTGGTAACCATCTTTCTATTCTCTGTCTCCATGAGTTCAATTGTTTTAATTTTTACCTTCCACAATTAAGTGAGAATGTTTGAAGTTTGCCTTTCTGTGCCTGGCTTATTTCACTTGACATAATGACCTCCTGTTCCATTTATGTTGTTGCCAATGATAGGATCTCATTCTTTTTTATGGCTGAAGAGTAACTTCATTGTGGAATACTCCACTGCATACCACATAGTTAGGATTGCTAGTGAGACTGAACACTTCATTATTTGTTTATTGGTCTTAGCTTGTTTTCTCCTGTGACTTGCCTATTTATGGCATTTTCCAATTTTTTGGGTCTGTCTCTCATAGATTTGTGAGAGTTATTTAATGAGAGATATTTATTCTGTTTCAATTATATATATTGCAAATCCTCCCAATCTGTGGTTTATATTTTTCACTTTTTAATGATCTTTTAATTTTCATTTAATAAAGTAAAACTCATCAGTCTTTTCCTTTATGCTTTGAGTCTTTGCACTTATTTAAGAAATTCTACAATAATTAGAAAATATTTATTTTTACTATATGAGATTCAAATCCCATCGTATTGAAGGAGTAAAATGTATCATATTGAAACTATATGCAATTTGGCCAGGCGTGGTGGCTCACGCCTGTAATCCTAGCACTTTGGGAGGCAGAGGCAGGTGGATCACCTGAGGTCAGGAGTTTGAGACCAACCTGGCCAACATGGTGAAACCCCGTCTCTACAGAAAATAGAAAAATTAGCCAGGCATCGTGACATGAGCCTGTAATCCTAGTTACTCGGGAGGCTGAGGCATGAGAATTGCTTGAACCTGGGAGGCAGAGGTCGCAGTGAGCTGACATCACACCCTGGGCGACAGAGTGAGACTCCATCACAAAAAAAAAAAAAAAAAGTATATGGAATTTGGTTTTAACATTTTATTTTTTTTGAAACAAGTTCTTGCTCTGTCACCCAGGCTGGAGTATAGTGGCAGCATCATAACTCATTGTAACCTCAAACTCCTGGGCTCAAGCAATCCTCCTACCTCAGCCTCTCAAGTAGCTAGGACTACAGGTGTGCACCAATATACCCAGCTAATTAAAAAAATTTTTTTTTTATAGAATCTGTCTTGCTATTGCCTACTCGTCTCAAATTCCTGGCCTCAAGCCAGGAATTCCCACTTCAGCTTCCCAAAGCAAGAGATTTCAGGTATGAGTCACCATGGGAGTTTGGTTTTAATGTGTTACATCTAGTTTTAATATCTCAGGAGTTGAATTAATAATTCATCATCTTTAGAGAGAGTCACCTGCTTCAATGTAGCAATTAATTCCAAGCAAGTAATAATCAGAATTCTTCATGTCATTTTTCTGAAAACACCAGCAGTCTAATTTTATTTAAGAAATGGCTTGGTTTTCAACTTAAACATTTAAGTTTAATTTATAGGTTAATGTATTAAAATTTTTAAGGGTTTGTTCTTATCTCTATAAATTCCTCAATCCCTGTTCTTTGGCTGTCAAATTCTTCTGTCTTTGCTTCTAGTTTTCAGCTTCTGAAATATATACCTACATATAAACAAATTTCTTCCTCTCCCCAATTTCCATTTATTCCATCTTTGGTTTCCTGAACAGGGTTCACTTAAATTTATTAGTTTTCTAAAGACTCCTCTAACTTTTTTTGGGGGAGTGTAACTAAGGAGTTTTCTGTCAACTCTATTCTGCCCATAATCTTCATTTCTTAATTAAATGAAGAAAGGAAAGAAAAGCTGGAGGGAATGAATGATGGGGAGCCTGGGTCTCCTGAGGAAGGACCCCACTACACTACTGACAATTTATGCTGTTAATCTTTCTCCCATCCTTCCTCAAGGAGACCTCTGGCCTTTTACCAGAGTAACTGCACTGGGGAAAGGGGAATGATTGGACTTTTCAGGGACTTACTGGATACTGGCTCTGAGCTGACATTGATTCCAGGGGACCCAAAACATCATTGTGGTCCTCCAGTTAAAGTGGGGGCTTATGGAGGTCAGGTACTTAATGGAGTTTTAGCTCAGGTCCCACTCATAGTGAGTCCAGTGGGTCCCTGGACTCATCCTGTGGTCATTTCGCCAGTGTCAGAATGCATAATTGGCATAGACATACTTACCAGCTGGCAAAATCCCCACATTGGCTCCCTGACTGGTAGGATGAAGGCCATTATGGTGGGAAAGGCCAAATGGAAGCCATTAGAGCTGCCTCTACCTAGAAAAATAGTAAATCAAAAACAATATTGTAAAAACAAACAAAAAACAACAACAAAAACCAATATCGCATCCCTGAGGGGAGTGCAGAGATTAGTGCCACCATCAAGGACTTGAAAGATGCAGGGGTGGTGATTCCCACTGCATCTCCATTCAACTCTCCTATTTGGCCTGTACAGAAGAGAGATGGATCTTGGAGAATGACAGTGGATTATCGTAAGCTTAACTAAGTGGTGACTCCAATTGCAGCTGCTGTGTCAGATGTGGTTTCGTTGTTTGGACAAATTAATACATCTCTTGGTACCTGGTATGCAGCCATTGACTTGGCAAGTGCCTTTTTCCCCATTCCTGTTTGTAAGACCCACCAGAAGCAATTTGCCTTCAGCTGGCAAGACCAGCAATATACCTTCACTGTCGTACCTCAGGGGTATGTCAGCTCTCCGGCTTTGTGTCATAATCTTGTTTGCAGGGATCTTGATCACTTTTCCCTTCCACAGGATATCACACCAGTTCATTACATTGATGACAATATGTGACCGGATCTAGTGAGCAAGAAGTAGCCAACACACTGGACTTATTGATGAGACATTTGCATGCCAGGGGATGGGAAATTAACTAAAATTCAGGGACCTTCTACCTCAGTAAAATTTCTAGTGGTCCAGTGGTGTGGGGCCTCTCCAGATATTCCTTCTAAGGTGAAGGATAAGTTGCTGCATTTGCCCCCTCCTACAACCAAGAAAGAGGGACAACGCCTAGTGGGTCTATTTGGATTTTGAAGGCAACACATTCCTCATTTTGGTGTGTTACTCCAGCCCATTTATCGAGTGACCTAAAAGGCTGCCAGTTTTGAGTAGGGTCCAGAACAGGAGAAGGCTCTGCAACAGGTCTAGGCTGTTGTGAAGGCTGCTGTGCCACTTGGGCCATATGACCTAGCAGATTCAATGGTGCTTGAGATGTCAGTGGCAGATAGGGATGCTATTTGGAGCCTTTAGCAGGCCCCCATAGGTGAATCACAGCAGAGGCCTCTAGGATTTTGGAGCAAGGACCTATCATCTTCTGCAGATAACTACTATCCTTTTGAGAGACAGTTCTTGGCTGGTTACTGGGCTTTGGTAGAAACTGAATGTTTGACAATGGGCCATCAAGTCACCATGTAACCTAAACTGCCTGTCATAAACCCGTGCTTTCTGACCCATCTAGCCATAAAGTGGGGCATGCACAGCAGCATTCCATCATCAAATGGAAGGGGTATATATGTGATCAGGCTTGAGCAAGTCCTGAGGGAACAAGTTAAGTTATGTGAGGAAGTGGCTCAAATGCCCATGGTCCCTGCTCCTGCCTCCTAGCTCTCTTTCCCCCAGCCTGCACCAGTGGCCTCATGGGGAGCTCCCTATGAACAGTTGAAAAAGGAAGAGAAGACAAGGGCCTGGTTTACAGATGGTTCTGCATGATATGAAAGCACCACCCAAAAGCTGCAGCACTACAGCTGCTTTCTAGAACATCCCTGATGGACAGTGGTGAAGGGAAATCTTCCCAGTGGGCAGAACTTCAAGCAGTGCACCTGGTTGTGGACTTTGCATGAAATGAGAAATGGCCAGATGTGCGATTATATACTGATTTATGGGCTGTAGCAGATGGTTTGGCCAGATGGTCAGGGACTTGGAAGAAGCATGATTGGAAAATTGGTGATGAAGAAATTTGGGGAAGAGGTATGTGGATGGACATCTCTTTCTGAGTGGTCAAAAACTATATTTGTATCTCTTATGAGTGCTCACCAAAGGTGACCTCAGCAGAGGAGGATTTTAATAATCAAGTGGATGGGATGACTTATTCTGTGGACACCGCTCAGCCTCTTTCCCCAGCCACCCCTGTCATCACCCAATGGGCCCATGAACAAAGTGGCCATAGTGGCAGGGATGGAGGTTACACATGGGCTTGGGAACATGGACTTCCAATCATCAAGGCTGACCTGGCTATGACCACTGCTGAGTGCCTGATTTGCCAGCAGCAGAGACCAACACTGAGCCCTTGATATGGCACCATTCCTTGGGGTGATCAGCCAGCTACTTGGTGGCAGGTTGGTTATATTGGACCTCTTCCATCATGGAAAGGGCAGCGGTTTGTCCTCACCAGAATAGACACTTACTCCAGATATGGGTTTGCCTATCCTGCACGGAATGCCTTATCCACCATCATGGTATTCTGCATAGCATTGCCTCTGACCAAGGCGCATACTTTACAGCTAAAGAAGTGCAGCAGTATGTTCATGCTCTTGGAATTCACTGGTCTTCTCCTTATCATTTTGAAGCAGCTGGATTGATAGAACGGTGGAATGGCCTTTTAAAGTCACAATTACAACATCAACTAGGTGACAATACTTTGCAGGGCTGGCGCAGAGTTCTCCAGAATGCTGTGTATGCTTTGAATCGGTGTCCAATATATGGTACAGTTCCTCCCATAGCCAGGATTCATGGGTCCAGGAATCAAGGGGTGGAAGTGGAAGTGGCACCACTCACCATCACCCCTAGTGGCCCATTAGAAAAATTTTTGCTTCCTGTTCCCGCAACATTACGTTCTGCTGGCCTAAAGGTCTTAGGTCCAGAGTGGAGAGTGCTGCCACCAGGACACACAACGATTCCATTAAACTGGAAGTTAATATTACCACCTGGACACTTTGAGCTCCTCCTACCTTTAAGTCAACAGGCTAAGAAAGGAGTTACAGTGTTGCCTGGGGTGATTGGCTTGGACTATCAAGATGAAATCAATCTACTACTCATCTTGAAATCAGTCTACTCTTCCTTACCTGATGGAGGTAAGGAAGAATATGCGTGGAATACAGGAGATCGTTTAGGGCCTCTCTTAGTATTACTATGCCCAGTGATTAAGGTCAATGGGAAACTACAACAACCCAATCCAAGCAGGACTAAAAATGACCCAGACCCTTCCGGAATGAAGGTTTGGGTCACTCTACCAGATACAAAACCACGACCTGCTGAGGTGCTTGCTGAAGAGACACAGGGAATACAGAATGGGTAGTAGAAGAAGGTTGTCATGAGTACCGGCTATGACCACCATTACCAGTTGCAGAAATGAGAACTGTAATTCTCATTCTATTTCCTCCTTATTTTGTTAAGAACATGTTTATGCATGTATACAGTTGTACTAAGAAAATATCTTCATTTTCCTTTTTCCTTTATCGTGTGACATAAAATTTATTGACTTCATATCAGCATTTAAGTGATAACTTTATGTAATAGCATTTAGTTTAAGGATTAGTGTGCTTCCAGTTTTACAAAGGATAGGGATAGCTGTATTAGGCATAATTATGACATTATTATTGTCTTTATTTGAAGATTATGTATGATTTCGGGAGATGTGTATGGGTTCAAGCTGACAAAAGGTAGACTTCTGATGGTTAATATTGAGTGTCAACTTGATTGGATTGAAGGATGCAAAGTATTGTTCCTGGCTGTGTCGTGAGAGTGTTGCCAAAGGAGGTTAACATTTGAGTCAACAGACTGGGAGAGGAGGACCCACCCTCAAGCTGGGTGGGCACAATCTAATCAGCTGCCAGCATGGCTAGAATAAAAGCAGGCAGAAAAACATGGAAGTACTGGACTGGCTGAGTCTTCCAGCCTCATCTTTCTCCCGTGCTGGATGCTTCCTGCCCTCAAACATCAGACTCCAAATTCTTCAGCTTTTGGGCTCTTGGACTTACACCAGTAGTTTGCCAGGGGCCCTTGGACCTTTGGTCAAAGGCTGAAGGCTGCACTGTTGGCTTCTCTACTTTTGAGGTTTTGGGACTTGGACTGGCTTCCTTGCTTCTCAGCTTGCAGATGGCCTATTGTGGAATTTCACCTTATGATCGTGTGAGTCAATACTCCTTAATAAACTCCCCTTCGTATATACAGCTATCCTATTAGTTCTGTCCCTCTAGATAACCCTGACTAATATAGCTTCTATTTTTTGGTTTTTGAAATATATACATATAAACAAATTTCTTCCCCTCCCCAATTTCCATTTATTTCACCTTTGGTTTCCTGAATGGGGTTCACTTAAGTATATTAGTTTTCTAAAGACTGCTAGCTTTTTTTTTTTTTTTTAGATGTGACTAAGGAGTTTCCTGTCAACTCTATTCTGCCCATAATCTTCATTTCTTAATTAAACGAAGAAGGAAAAGAAAAGCTGGAGGGAAAAGCTTTGAAAGAGAAAAAATTGGTCTCTATAATAATTTTGAAGAATTTTTACTGCAAATAAAATTCAGTGTTTAGTTTATGAAGAAAAAAGTGGATGGGTATAGTACATACATTTCCATGGTAACAGAAGTGCTAAATACAGTATTAAAAATGGCAAGATATGCCTGTAATCCCAGCACTTTGGGAGGCGGAGACAGGCGGATCACGAGGTCAGGAGATTGAGCCTATCCTGGCTAACACTGTGAAACCC
Organism: Nomascus leucogenys; assembly: GCF_006542625.1. Classification (NCBI taxonomy): domain Eukaryota; kingdom Metazoa; phylum Chordata; class Mammalia; order Primates; family Hylobatidae; genus Nomascus; species Nomascus leucogenys. The sequence goes on along the minus strand of NC_044398.1, from coordinate 75,701,049 downwards.
GGTCTCTACTAAAAATACAAAAAATTAGCCATGCGTGATGGCAGGCGCCTGTAGTCCAAGCTACTTGGGAGGCTGAGGCAGGAGAATGGCGTGAACCCAGGAGGCGGAGCTTGCAGTGAGCCGAGCTCACGCCACTGCATTCCAGCCTGGGCTACAGAGCGAGACTCTGTCTCAAAAAAAAAAAAAAAAAAAAAAAAAAAAAGGCAAGATATTTATATAGGATTTATATTGCAAGAAATAGAAGAAATGAAGGGGAAACAAGATTTAATAGATTTAGTGGCTGGGTACAGTGGCTGATGCTTAAAATCCACCACTTTGGGAGGTCAAGGTGGGAGGATCACTTGAGGCTGAGTTCATGACCAGCCTGGGCAACAGGGAGACCCTATCTGCAAAAATAAAAACTTAGCTGGGGATGGTGGTTCATGCCTGTAGTTCCAGCTAAAATATATATTTTTTATTAGCCAATTTAAATAAGTAGATAGATAATAAAAATTTTAAAAAGAGACTTAAGAGAATGGCTGTTATATGGGCCAATTGACTTGTGAGAATTCATTAGACTGGACACTTGTCATCAAACTATGTAATTATTTATGCATTTTTCTGCATGAATATTTTCAATTAAAAGTTTATTAAAAAATCGAGCCATTGCAATGTATGGATCTTGATTCAAATAAAAAGAGGCATTTTTTAAAGCCCTTTTTGCAATTGGGAAATCTGAAGACAATATTTGATGACATGAGTTATTAATGTTTTAAGAATAATAGTGGTATTTATTTTTTAGTACTTTTATTTTAGAAATACAGGGAAATACTTAATGAATGAAATGAAATGATACCTGATGAAATGATAGATGAAACAAAGTTGGTCACACTTGGACACTTGAAACTGGGTGATGGCTACATGAGTGTTCATTATACTGTTTTTTTTACTTTTGTATATGTTTGAAATTTTCTGCAATGCAGTTAAAATATTTACACAAACACATATATATATACACATATATAAAGTTAGATTGACAGTTCGCCATTTCCCACCCTAATCAATTTTCACCAATTATTCACAGCATTCTTGACCCAATCTGTTCAGACAGAATCTGTTGGAAAAATTTCATTACTCTGTTTAGACACAGGATGGCACTCTTTGAATAAGTAATTAGCCAAAGTCCACTCCCACTAAGTAAGCTCCTCTACAAGCTGCTACTTTGTAGGGCAGTTTATCTTAGTTGAGGGTAAAACCTTTTCAGAGAGCTTATATAGATGTTTACTGCTCATACCTTTATTTTTTGTGTGTGTGCTGGCTGGCCCTATTTACTGCCAGTACTTGAAAAATTAAGGAAGGTTAAGGTTCAACACTATTTAAATAGTCATTTGATGCCTACTTTTCTTATTTTTAGTGTTTACAATTATTGCTATATTTTGCTACCTCATGTATTTCACATATATGTACACACACATATATATATACACATGCAAATACACACATATACATACATACATATGAATCATCTTTATTGAAAACTCAGTGCCCACTATTGAACAGATTTCTACATTTTAAATGGCATTTAGCCAAATACTACTGATTAAGGTCAGGATGAGGACTATTGACTCCGTCGACAGATGCTTTCCACTTTCAACCCTTGAAGAAGAATTGAAATAACTGTATTCTTGGACGTTCTCAGTCTGATTCATGCCTCCTTTTAGCCAACTATTCATAGATTCACCAGAAGAATTACACCTACTACCTCCGGCGTAGGAAGAAAAAAAAAAATCAAATGGGCAATAATGTTAGCAGAAGCTTGAAATTTAAGAGCCGGTATTCACAAAGATCATCCTTCCTACCCCCTTCCCTCCGGTCTAGTTCTCCTTTCTGGTTCTCGCCATCGGAAATCGACTTGGCATTAACTAAGGGCTGGAATTTCAAGGCGTCAATTTCCCCCTGCCCCCAACCTCGGAAACTCCTAAACAGCTCCCTATTCTACACTCAATGGTAGAGACAGATAAATGATGCAGCAGATTACACCGTTGAAAGGCAACATTTGTCCTGAGCTATTTTCACATTTTTTCCTGTTTCCGATGTATGTGCCAGACTTTGTTTGCTTGCTTAGGACATGGAAAACACTGGGCATTTTCTCCCCAGTGGCTTTCTCTCAGCAAATGAAAGTGAAAGTGCTACATTGTAGCGGTATTTTATCCTTAAAGTCTGGACTGGCAGCTGGTGTGTAGGGGGGAGGGTGGGTGGGATTTGGGAAGGTTGAAGAACCAGTTTTGAGGTTTTGTTTGTTTATCTTGAGATCGCAGCAGGGTTCCTGTTTTTTTCCCTTCCTTTTTTTTTTTTTTGGTGGTGGTGGGGTCCTACTTTGGATTTATTTTCATTTGGGCAGTCATTGAAGTTTCATTCAATGGACCGACTTAAAAAAATACACTCCACTTGTGGCTTTTCCCGGTTGCACTTTAAAACACCATCCAGTCTCACCCTCATCTGGAAATAATGCAAGCTTCTCTCTTCCTTCCCCCGCTCCCTCCTCCCCTACGTTTTTTTTTTTTTTCTTTTAAAGCTCCACATAACCTGAAGTCGATAATCAGATGGAAAATGTACTGGTATTGGTTTACTTTAGTTTACTTTCCCTTTTGGTGCTAACCTTACTTGCTGAAGTATGTATAAAACACAGGCATTTTGTACACTTGTAGCTACTGAGTCTTGTGCCTGCTCCACGAATCTAAGCTTTAAGTTTCCTCAGAGGCACTGTTTACGTGCAAGTTTTAACATTTTGATTGTGTGGATTTTAAAAATAAAATTACACGGAGAATGACACCAGAGATCTTAACAGTGACATTAGTCCATCTAAAGTCATTCATCCTTCTCCCTCCCCCTTCATTTTTCCAAGAAACAACTAATAGCAAACCAGGCTAGAATTTCTAAGAGAGTTTAGAGGAGGAGGAGGAAAAGAGGCGGAGTGAGATAGGACAGAGAGGTTAGAGAGGCCAGAATTTCTCTCATTCACAGTGTGGAAAAGTTGACATTGTCTAAGCCCTTCTGAATGGCTGGTAGTTGGTTACCCCGATTGTACCTCTACCTCCCCTCCCCCTCCACGTGACGACCCAGGACACATGCGCACCCGACGCAGCCCAGGCACATCTGCAGACTGACGTCAGTGTGCTCTGCCTCCGAGGAAAAGCTGCCAAAATTTTCTCCTGCTGCAATTCAAGTTGGCTGGGGGCCGGTAGTGAGATCTAGGGCTACTTCAACAAAACTTTGCTGCCCTTCCTGCTCCTCTTGTCTTCTTTTCTCCTGATACCTTTTGATGCTCTGCACATGTTATTTGCATAGCAAAGGCACTAAGCTTTCCAGGAAGAGAGGGCACCACTTCCACCCCCAATAAGTCTTTTTTCCCCGTCTTTTCTTTCTTTTCCTTTCCTTTTTTGGGGGGTGGGGAGGGAGAGAGGGGGTTTGCAAAGGCAGCATCTCAGAGTGATAGCCTAGATGTATTGAAGGCATCTCTTATTCTGCCAAATCGGAAAGTCAGTTCTCTAAAGCCCGGGTTAGCCAGACCATAGGGTTTTATTCTGGCTGCAGAATAACTGGCTGGTGTGGCTTTGCAAAGAGGGGCAAAAAATAAAAAAAAAAAAAAATTCAAAAAAGTTAGAGAGGAGAGGGAGTACGTGAGTCGTCCAGTGCAATCTCTATTGTCTGAAACTTACTTTTTATCAGAATTTGAAGATGAAAACGGTAAGGAAGACTTAACAATATTCAATGAAGCTTTTTTTTTAAAAAAAACCAACAACTTGTGCTTTGCTTGTCTTCCGAATAACGCTTAGAAAACTTTTTTTCTGTGTGTGTGTTTTTTTTTTGTTGTTTTTTTTTTTTAATGGCAATGAGTGAGCTTGACTGAACTCATTTTACAAATAGTTATCTTTTTAGCTCCAGACTTGTCGGGGGTTGTAGAATTCTGGGACTTGCAATTATTTTATGATGCAAAAAATACGTTTATTTTATGAATATACAATACATGTTTGTGAAGTGGACTTGATTATGATTATTGTAATCTTTTAACTGATCACCAAATAGTAATCTGGAAGGTAATAATGATGTGTGTGTTTCAAATTGATTTACAGTTTTCTTAAAGAAAAGTCTTCTGCATTTTGTAGTTTCATGTCAGTGTCGTTAAGTCTTCAGACAAGTGCATATTTTATGCCTGGGCTCAGAGGGTAGCATTAATGTGTTAGCTGTAGCCCCGATGCTCTAGGACATGTTAAGCTCTTAATAGGCTAATCAAAGAGATGGAAGCGTGTGTTTTTGATTTACTTTTGGCCACTTGGGACGTGTTGGACTCATAACCCTCCGGAGCCTTGTTTATCGGGGTATGTCTGTATATATGGTGTATGGGACCAAAGTTCAGGGATTGAGGAGGGAGAGCGAGAGTGCAGGAATGGGGTATTGGAAAGCCTCTTTCTGATAATATGTGCTACAATTCCTGTCTTTGATGCTTTCTTTCCCTGTACTAGAGGAAAAGTGAGCGAGAGATTGAGAAAGCGCACTGAGAGGGAACAAGAGAGTGAGTTTCTTACTCTTGTTTTTATTTGAGCTGCCGGTGCAACGCGTTTGGGCCAGATGCCAACTGTCTGGGTCACACGCGTTTTATCCAAATAGATTTAGCGCTGCTGTCTGGAAATGGGCTGCTGAATGTTAACTTTAGGATCAACTCAACCAGGGCAGCTCAGACTGTTACCCTCTGTCTGGGCGAAGTGGAATGGTGGGGGCGGGGGGAGGTGAGGGTGTGCAGAGCAGAGAGAAAAAGGGAAACTGAACCATTGCTTGGAACTTTAAAAAAGACACTTGAGTGTGATTTTCAACGTATTCTTTTTATGTTCAAGTGTCGTCGACTTATTTTCTGTTCTTTTTTCTTTCTTTTTTAGTTTCTGTTGATTAGACTGAAATGTTTAGATGTGGGAATGACAGTTTTCAGAATTCATGACAGGAAAAGAAATGTAACACAAAATTGGGGTAGTTGAAAGAAATTAAGAAAATTAATTTTGGGGATAATTGTTTTCTTGTGTTGCAGCAAAGTGGTAGCTGCAGTCTGGTTTATGTTAATTTCGTGCTTAAATGTGATCGTTAGTGTTTTGAATTTTTGAAGAATAGCATTTAGAGGCAAATACGTTGATTTCAAGCAAATCAAATTCATTCATTTGCCACAGCTGCAAATGAAATCTGTGTAGTGGTCTTAATATTTTTGTGATTCCCAAGAAGAAAAACTAATAGCCTCAAGACTGAAAATACTGTAATACTCCTTATGTCTGGTTCCAATACCTGTAAGATTAATTCCTACTCTTGTCTACTCTTAGCACTTCCTCTTTCTTTCCTTAGTAATCACTAGTAGTAGTAACTAGGATGGGTCTTTATGCCAAATCTTATCAAGTTTGTGACTTTAGTGAGTGAATGAAGGGAGTTACCATATTAAGAGTTAGTTAACAGCATATTTGGAATATGTGTTGGGGGTAGTGGGGAGAAAAAGAGGGGAAGAGGTGAATAGCTCTCTTGCTTCTGCCAAAAAATCATGGTTGATTATCAAGCTAACCTCAAGAGAAAAAACTTATAATACAGATAATGTGTATTTACTTGCTATCTGGAAAAAAGTGTGAGACTACATGTAATTTAGGGCTTGAGTTTTATAAATCATGGTTTGTATTTTTGCTTTTAGCTCATTTGCTTTTCTTGATAGATATGTTTTGGGTAATTTATGTATTTAGTTTCACCTTTCCTTGGAAACCAATCTCACAAATTTTATAAATGATCTAGAAACCTTTCTACTTAGAGCCCTAATTGTGTCCTTCGCATACAGTAGGTGATAATAAATATTTGTTGAGAGAATAAATGGAAAATGAAAGGAGTTAATTTTCGTATATAAAAATTAAATACCTGAGAGGAGCATGGTATTGTTGTTTCTTCCATGGAGGCCAAATCAGCCTTAAATAAATAACCAGAGTTAAGATGGATGAAAGAAGTTGAGAAGAACGTTATACATGTTCTTTAGCTTCATAATAATAGTTCACAAGAGGAAATTGTTACCTTGGCTACTCCCAGATCACTTGAGTGGGAAGTAAAGATGATAGAGGAAAAAAGACAAGTAATACCCTCCAATCAGGGCAGACTACTGAGGAAATCACTGTAGTGCAAGTTGTCTGATCTTTTTTCTTCTTAGGTAGTGTAGCTTTGATCCATGGAAGCAGGTAAATGATCCCTTAACTTTACTGCCTGGTGCATTTGTGTTAGGGAAAAAAGCATATGTGAAATCAAAGTGAAATGGACGTTTTGGTTCTGTTTTCAAATTTAAAGTAGTTACAAGTATCATTATCGTGAACAAAGTTCTTTACTCCTTGCTGTAAAAGACAATATAACTAGTTGATTGACTCCATCATCATACCTAACTTATTTCACATTTTTGAGGGAAAGAGGAACTATTTTTGAAGGAAGGCCTTTGAAAAGTGATGTTAGATAATGAAGGAAGGAGGGCTAATATTATTTAGCTTAAAGTGAAGTACAGAGACACTTTACATCATATGTAATCTAATCTCTTAACAAGTCTTTGTGAGATAGACATCAGTGTCATGGTTTTATAGATTAGAAAGCAGATGCAGAGAGGTTAAGTAACTGGGGGTCAGGCCAGGACTCAAAGCCGTTGTGCTTTCCACAACATAATGATGTTTCTGCTATACAATTTAAAAGGTCAATGCATTGTGATTTTTGGACAACTGTTTGGTATTTCAATGTTAGTCTGAACTTTGGAAACTGTATCTGGAAAAGTCACAGCCTATACACATTTATGGTGTCCAGATTAACCTCCCCACCAGGTGTCAGAAAGTGGGTTAACTCATTCACTTTTATTGTGTAGGTGACTAAGAGCAGTTAGATTTGTTAGTTGTGTTGATTTTAGTTAAATTCCTTTTTTTTTGTCTTTTTTTTTGAGACGGAGCCTCGCTGTGTCGCCCAGGCTGCAGTGCAGTGGCGTGATCTTGGCTCACTGCAGCCACCACCTCCCATGATCAGGTGATTATCTTGCCTCAGCTCCCTGAGTAGCTGGGATTACAGGTGTGCACCACCACGCCTGGCTAATTTTGTATTTTTAGTGGAGACAAGGTTTTGAAATGTTGGCCAGGCTGGTCTCAAACTCCTGACCTCAGGTGATCCACCCATGTCAGCCTCCCAAAGTGCTGGGATTACAGGTATGAGCCACCATGCCTGGCCAGTTTTAGTTGAATTCTATCTAGACTCATTTACTTAATGTTAAGTTTCATCACTGAGCACTGGAGGCCAAAAAAAAAAAAAAAAGAAAAAAAAGTGGGGAGGGAGCAAGAGAGTGATAAAGGAGAAAGAAACTCACTGCCAGCTATTATAACTAGTGTTGGAACCAGACTATAACTGGTTTGTTTAACTTCAAAGCTCCTGCTTTTTCAACTATGCACCAATGCCTTTTTTACTGCAAATCCTTAAATCATATAGTAGTCTACTTCTGGCCAAATAGGTATTACTTTTTTTTCTCAATGCTACTGGCTTAGTTAACTTGAGTATTTACAGGAGAGTAGGTAAGAGTGAAGGTTATGAAACTGTAACAGTTTACAAAAAGAGCAGGACATTTCTCAAGAGGGAAAAATAGTTGCTCCCTAAATCCAGTCAACTATATTCTAAGTTTCTCAGTAGTTTCAAAACCTAGAGAAATAGGAGAAAAAGGGATGAATGATTCAATCAAATCTATCTCCATTGCTAGAAAATTAACTCAAATGTGTTAAGTATATGTTCTTTAAAGGAAGATTATAATCTAAAGTATATGAGGGACTAATTTAATGTCAGATGTTATTACTCAAAACACTCCAGTGATTTAAAAAAAATTAAAACAATGAGAATGAATGTTGTTCAAGAGGTGACAATTATACTTTAATATTACATGGGAAGGTTTAGAGTATGGAATCTGTATATAAGTAGGTTGGAAACCAAGATAATGGAATTCTTCTTATCGCCGTTATTGAATAATGGTATAACATAATCTCTCTATAAATTTTTACCTGAGAAATTTTTTACCTGCTATCTTGCCTAAATTAGTGTAGAAGTAATTTCAAGAAGAAACAATGACTGTATGTGAAGTTGTTAAAAACTATTCACATTAACTAACCAATACCACTTATAAATATATTGACTGGGCGCAGTGGCTTACGCCTGGAATCCCAGCACTTTGGGAGGCTGAGGCGGGCGGATCAGGAGGTCAGGAGATCGAGACCATTCTGGCTAACACGGTAAAACCCCATCTCTACTAAAAAAAAAAATACAAAAAAATCAGCTGGGCATGGTGGCACGCACCTGTAATCCCAGCTACTCAGGAGGCTGAGGCAGGAGAATCACTTGAACCCGGGAGGCGGAGGTTGCAGTGAGCTGAGATCGTGCCACTGCACTCCAGCATGGGCGACAAGAGCAAGACTCAGTCTCAAAAAAAAAAAAAAAATCTTTGACATTGGTTGTTATTAACTACTATTGACTGTTTAAATTTGAGTGCCTTAAACTGGAAGTGTGATATAATACAAAGAATTTAGACTTTAGAGCCAGACAGCCTTGTGTGAATCTGGGCTCTATTGTTTTATACCTACCTGACCAGTGAGCTTCAGCTTCTTTATTTGTGAATTGGTGGCTGTATTAGTTGTCAATTGCTGTGTAACAAATTACCACAAACTTAGTGAGTTAAAACAATATACATTTATTATCACACAGTTTCTCTGGGTCAGGAATCTAGGGGTTATGTCCTCAGCTTTAGGGTATCTCACGAGCCACAAAGTGTTGGCAAGGACTAGGGTCTTTACAGAAGGCTTGAGTGGGGAAAAACCTGTTTCTAAGCGCACCTATTACTCAATAGGATTTAGTTTCTTGCATGCTGCTGGACTGAGGGCCTTAGTTCCTTGTTAGTTATATCAGAGGCTGCTCTCAGTTTCTTCAATGTGGGCCTCACCAAATGACAGCTTGCTTGCTTCATCTAAACCAATTAGGGAAAGATGTGGCTAGCAAGATGGAAGTCAGAATCTTTTGTATGTAGTAACGAAAGTGACATCCCCTCAGTGTTGAGGTATTCTATTGGCTAGAATCAAATTAAGATGAGGGGAACAAGGAATGGATATGAGGAAGCCAGATTATTGGGCTCATCAGAGTCTACTCTGCCACAGGGGCAGCGTATATTTACTTCACAAGATTGTTTTGGAGATTAAAAGAAGCAATATATATTAAAGTTTTTTATTTTTGGTCTGATCTTAAACTACCTTTCTGGTTATTACCTGTTAGTTTTTTTGCACAGGAACAAAATTTGCTATTGCTATTATTACTAATATTGTTTACTATTTCCCATTTTTTTCTGGTTATCTAGACTTTGTGGAATGCATTTCTTTTATTTGTAATGATTACCTCCAGCAATTTGACTTGTAAAATTGTATTCGTCTTCCAGGATCTATCTGAAATGCTGCTTTTTCCATAAACATTCCTTGATCCATTCTTCTCTGACCCAGAAGTCATCTCCCTCATCTCATCTCCTGCAACAACTTTGCACAACCTTATTACGGCATTTGTCAGTCTGCCTTACATTTTTCCTTGCTACTTAGATTATGAGCTCTCCAAGGGCAAGGATTGAATCTTAATCTTTTCTGTTTCTCTTAATCCTTTTCTGTATTCTGATGTTGTTATAACATATCTTTTTAACATAGTAGGACAATATTTGTTGATTAATGAATTAGCTTTTCCAAGGCTTAGCAGTTTAATAACTTGTAGAGACAGATGTAAGGGATTTAAATGGCTGTTGTTGTTTTATATGTTGTATATACCAATATTTCTAGCACCGTAGGGAATAAAGTGTTTCACGTAAGTTAATTTTACAGTTAACCACAAATACTTTTTATATGCCTAAAGTGATTTTATTTTAACCACTATTCATTTATTCATTCTTTTACTCATCCGTTTTTTCAACCAACAAATATATAGTAAGCATTTATTATGTGAAAATTTCATATATTAGGGATTTGGGATGAAAATCTTTCTAATATCTTTTGTGTACTTTCCTAACTTACTAACAGTAACTTATTAAAAGCATTTATCTTCTTATTTTGGACTCAGGCATAGTGTTATGAATATCAGATATTGAACTATATAACACAGTTATACATACAATAGGAACTGTTAAACTATGTAAGACCCATTTGCCGCTACCCCAAACTATATTACTTTGGAGTTCTAAAACTACATTTTCGTTTTTTATCCTTTTTTTTTTTTTTTGATTACAGTTTGGCTGTTTGTGGCTAGTTTTTAGTCTCTTAGTTATTTTCTTCTTCTGATCTGCTGTATGCGGGGAAACCAGGCAGCCAAATATACTATTCTGTATCAAGTGTGAATGGAGACTCTGAGTGAGGTTGTTACTTGCATGTAAAGTACATGAGATAGGACTTGAAATCTGTTGTAATACCTGAAGTGAAGTTTTAAAAATTTCTTTTAAGTTACATTTCATAGAGTTGAAATTGACTCATGAGTTGCCTTATAAATCACATAAGACTTCCAAGTAAAGTCAAGGGTTATGGTACATATAGTTCAACTTTTTAGAAGTCTAGCTTCTGATACTGTCTTAGTATTCACAGATGGCTGCTAAATGTCACTGTATTTATAGATCTACTTTGTCAGAAAAAAAATGATAGGTGCTTTATAAAGCAACACAACAATATCTGGATATGAGTGTGTTTAAAAGGCATGTTATGGAATGGGATTACATATTGTTTGTCACTTACATATAATGAACTGAGGTAGTGAAGTCAGCCGACTTTATTTTATCAAAAGGAAGTTAACTCATTGCCCATCATTGTTATCTTCAAAGTTTTTAAAAAAGAATTATGATTTCTCTTTAGATTCCTTATTTGATTATTAAGTAGCTCTGGCATTATGCTGATAACCATTTAGGTCTCTAATTCTTGTCTAATCTTGTGAATGTTTATTTAGACTATAAAGAATAACAATGGTCTAATTTAACTATATTATTTTGTAGTTATGTCTTTTGGCAAGGATTCAGTACTATATAGGACTTGGATTTTTCCATTCTGGATATTTTTCAGTTAACTTAAATTTTTTTTTTTCTAGGTTAAAAAATGGCCATACTTTAGTAACTAATCAGCCTAATGCTTTGCTTATGAAAACTTTTACCATCACTATTTTTTCATTTTGGATTGAGAAAATGAATCCAGATATAGAAGAAAGTGCAGGATGTTGGATAAAAGTGGCTCTTAAACAGTGGAACATCCAATAACTAATTTACAAGAAGTTTTAAAGAAATTAAATTGTTATGCTTCGGTTTTGGTATGGTATTGACTCTTTAGCACATAGGTAGCCCTCAAAAAAATCATCCAGTTTTCTAAATTATGGAAATTTTGTGGAAGACGTTGACCTGGATTTTGAGCCTCATCATGGCTTCATCGGAATTTCATAGTGACCACAGGCTTTCATACAGTTCTCAAGGTAGGATTCTTGCTTTTGAAACTGACACAAAATGTTGCTATTAATTGGACAAGAAAAGATTCTGCATATTTAGTTTGGGTGGGTAGTTTTTTTTTGGGATGCGTAGTGATAGGAATAGAGGCCTACTGTGTCAATTCAGTATTAGTTTCATAAATGTTAAGGGCTATGCGTCGTTTAACTTGTCCTACTAGTATTTAACATCCAGTGGATTTTAGAGTTGACTGGTCTTTCTTGGAAAATGATAGACCCCAGGCCTTGTTCTTCTGAAACTTAAACTTTAATAAGCTTGTTCATTACTAGAGTTTATGGGCAAGGACATGTTCAAAGAGAATCCAAACATTTATGCTGCAGAAGAAGAAACCAGATAAATTATGATACAGGACCCTTTTAATATGGACGCTTTGTGAAAAAATGCTTTTCCAAACCTAAGAATTCTGATCTAAAGACTAGAATCTGAGTGTAAGAATGAGAACTGTAAGAAGTGCAACTTTTCACATTCTAATCTTTATAATTTTAATCTATAGAATTGAGCTTTATATCATAGAAATGATCTTAACAAAGCAGGCCCAGGAGTAAATGCCATTTTGTTTTCCATGGACCAGTCCAGTCCTTATAGAATTATTGAAAGGCATACCTTTTGGATTTCCCTCCCATGAATACATAGTAATAGATAATTTTTTGGTGCTGATGAACCAGATTTTCAAGAGTATTACAGATTGATGTATATGTCTAGAAGTCCATGTTAAAAAGTGCGGCTGTCAAAGTAAATCAATGAAGCCATGACATTTAGTATGAACTCTAATTATTTATAAGAAGTGAAATAAACACTGTCTTTTATTTACATTTGGTTATGGTTTTATGGGAGTTTATATTAGTGTGTAAACTCCATGTATAGACACTGAGGCAAATAAGCAGACATTTGGTTTACCTTAGTGGTAAATCTAGCTGAAAGAAGGTACAGCTAAGAAGGTAGATGGAAAATATTTAGTACATCTAAATGAGGAAAATATGTCTAATAGTTCTCTGAAATTTTAGTGGTAAATCTAGCTGAAAGAATGTACAGCTAAGAAGGTAGATGGAAAATATTTAGTACATCTAAATGAGGAAAATATGTCTAATAGTTCTCTGAAATTTTAGTCAAGCTGTTTTTAAAATAGCTTTATTGAGATATTACTACACATACCATAGAATTCACCCATTTAAGGTATATAATTCAGTGGTTTTTAGTATTTTCAGCATTGTACAACCATCACTATAACCTATTTTATTTTATCTTATTTTTTGGCACTAGTGTCATCACCAACATAATCAATTTTAGAACATTTTCATCACTCCAAAAAGAAGCCTATACTTCTTAGTGGTCACTCCCAAATTCCCTCCAAACCAGCCTTCACCTCCAGCTGTAGGCAACTAAACCTTCTGTCTGTAGAGATTTGCCTATTCTGGATATTTCATATAAATTCAATGATATGTGGCATATTGTGACTTGCTCTTTTACTTAGCATAATGTTTTAAATGTTAGATAATGAACTTTGATTATGAAGACAGTTGTTTTGAAGGTTCATTCATGTCATAGCATGTATCAGTACTGCATTCTTTTTTATTGTAAAATAATATTCCATTGTGTGGATATACTACATTTTGTTTATCTATTCATCAATTGATGGAAATTTGGTTTAATTCCCCTTTTTGAGTATGATGAATAATGCTGGTAAGAGCATTCACATCTAAATTTTTATGTGAATGTGCGTTTTCATTTCTATTGTGTATATAATATACCTGAGAGTAGAATTGCTGGATCATATGATTAACTCCATGTTTAAAATTTTGAGGAATTGTCAGACTGTTTTTCAAAGTTGTTACAGCATTTTACATTCCCATTGACGTGTTTTTTTTTTTTTTTTTTTTTTCGGTTTTGTTTTTGTTTTTGAGATGGAGTCTCGCTCTGTCGCCCAGGCTGGAGTGCAGTGGTGCAATCTCGGCTCACTGCAACCTCCGCCTCCCAGGTTCAAGCGATTCTCCTGCCTCAGCATCCAGAGTAGCTGGGACTACAGGCGTGTGCCACAACGCCCGGATAAGTTTTTGTATTTTTAGTAGAGGCGGGGTTTCACCATGTGATGATTTCTTAAAAAATAATTTCTACAAGGCTATAGAGATTCTTTTTTGGATAACTTTCAAAAACAGATTCTGAGCTAAACTCTTTTCTTTTACATATGTGTACTTCTCATTATTTTTTATTTCAATGTAAAATTTTCATATATCTTGTAGAATTTAGCTCTTAGGATGCATGTTTTAAAAATTAAAAAAGTAAAATAGTCCTTCACAAGTAATATTAAAATAATTGCAAATTAATCTTCAGATTTTCAACTTTTATTCTTTCATTTTTGTTTAATATAACTTTTTTTGTACATACCTCACATATAATGATTCATAGTTTTAATTGACATAGTTGTTGTTTATATTGCTGCTTCTTTGTTCTGTTAAATTTTCTTTTCTTCCATGTGTTTTTTTTCTGGATTCTCTGCCTTGTGATTACAAAGAGGAATTCCTGACTTATCTTGAACACTACCAGCTAACTATTCCAATAAGGGTTGATCAAAATGGAGCATTTCTCAGCTTTACTGTGAAAAATGATAAACACTCAAGGAGAAGACGGAGTATGGACCCTATTGATCCACAGCAGGCAGTATCTAAGTTATTTTTTAAACTTTCAGCCTATGGCAAGCACTTTCATCTAAACTTGACTCTCAACACAGATTTTGTGTCCAAACATTTTACAGTAGAATATTGGGGGAAAGATGGACCCCAGTGGAAACATGATTTTTTAGACAACTGTCATTACACAGGATATTTGCAAGATCAACGTAGTACAACTAAAGTGGCTTTAAGCAACTGTATTGGGTTGGTAAGTAGATGCTATAATTTTAAACTTCTGATGGGAAAATAAGTTTGCAATGTAAATGTCTTTCCTCAGATTAAAAATATATATATATAGGTAGTTTAAGTAGGAAGGTAATAGTTTAAAATTTTTTGCTATTTCTGCTGCCTTTGATTTTGATTTTCTTTTTAATAATGTATTGACTTTTCAAAGGGCAGCTTTTAAAACTCTATTATTAGAAGAGGAATGAACAAAACTTCAGATTTCCCTTTAGACTTAAGTTTTTCTGTTCAAATAAGATATCTTTTATGCATAAACAAGACTCAGTCATTTTTGAAGAATTTTAGGGTATGTTTGTATGTATATGTGTATTATGGCAGGAAGCCACAACACTGACATTCTTTTTATAATATCTTTCTTTGGTAGGTAACATATCTTAAAATTACTTATGACCTACTTAAAGTTACAAGTTCTCGAAGTAAAATCTTTTACACTAGTGTCTATGAGATAATTTTTTATACATTTATATGAAGATTGATATAAATCTTATTTTAGTTAGAAAATGGGTTCTAGGCTGGGTGAGGTGGCTCATGTCTCTAATCCCAGTGTTTTAGGAGGCCATGATGGGAGGATTACTTGAGGCTAGGAGATCAAGACCAGCCTGGGCAGCATGGCGAGGCACCTATTTCTAAAAATATATTTTTAAGAAAGAATAGAAAAAAGAAAATGGGTTCAAGACTACAGGGTTTATCCTGGGCATTTGAATCCATTCTAGTCTAATGGTAAATACACAGTTCAAAGTTGCACATAGTAATAATTGCAAAACAAAGCAAATTTCCATGCTTTCTCTTCTGTGTTTACCCTGTTCAGGCTAATGTAGCTGTTCCATTAAAGATGTATCTGTGAAAAGTGTACAAACATTTTGATGCTCAAGGAATATTTTCAGAAACTGTTTTTCTTTTTTATTATAATATACCCATATTCTTATTTCTGTTTCAATATAAAATAACTATAATTCGAGTTGGGTTTAAATAAGTTTTAAATTTGAAAGGACTATCAAGAACTACACAATGGAGAAAAACATTTCACTGTAGATGTATATAGGAATGTGCTCCAATTATCTACTTTCTATCACTGTTAAGTAAAATGAACCAAAGTATTTACTTAGCTTATAAGATTTAGGTTTAATTTCTATAAATAGACAAATTGAGTACACTCATTACTAGTTTCTCTATAAGCAGTGTTAGGACTTTATCTATAAAACAGATTTATCTTTTTGAATAAAATTATCCAAAATGTGTTCTAAAACTTCTCATATGTTAAAATGACACACTATTTATTATCACAGAAAAATACTATTCCTAGTCATTGACTAGGTTATTTATATTTGGCATTAACATTAATTATGCCATTGCTAGTTTTAACAGGGTGATGAAATGAGCAAATTCAAGATTTAGAAAAAAAACAAAACAAAACTAATTCCATTGTGGGATTTGAGAGAAGAGTGATTATAGATACGAAGATAATTTAGAACATGTAGGAGACAATAAGGGCCTATTCAAAGACTATGGCATTGAGAATAAAGAAGACAGAATGAATTTGAACCACATTTAGGGACAAAATTTAAAATATTTGCATCCTATTAATTTTTTCTTTCCTGACATATAGTAAGACAGAGAATACATAGTAGGTAGTTAATAATATTTTTAAAAATTGAAATAGAATTGAACTTGTGAGATACAGGAGAGAAAGCAATTGAAGATGGCTGAGATACCTCTTTTGGATGAAAGTATATATGAATGTTATGAGTTGAGAACGAATGTCAGAGGAGAGCTGGATTGGAGAGGAATTTGAAGAGCATGCCTTTGATACAGCAAATGTGAGGAATCTGAATAAATAAAGATTAAAGATGTCTAATGGTATTTGAGAAATATAGCTCTGAAGTTTAGAAAAGAATTCAATTCTGGAAACAAGTAACTTCAGAGCCATTAATGCAGGTGACTTTATGAAATTGTGCAACATGCTGTTCGATGACTCAAAAGTGAGAATAAAGTTGAAAATGGGACCTTTTCTACAATGAAGGAGATGACAAAATGTCACCTATTCATCCTTATTGGGACTTTCTGTCTCTTGTTCTCTTTCTCTCTGTTAACACCTTTCTATTTTACTTCGTCTCTTATTGACACTGTATGGTCCGTGTTAACTAAGTTTGATGATTTGATTAAGGTGTGATCTGCCAGGTTTGTCCACTGAAGTTACTATTTTTTCCCTTGGCAGTTTGTAAGGAATTTGTGAGCACATACTTCACACTTTTACACACCAGTTTTAGTAAACTTTACCTTCATTCTTATTTTGTATAATGTTATTTTTTTTTGAGACAGGGTCTTACTAACTCTTGCCCAGGCTGGAGTGCGGTGGCGTGATCTTGGCTCACTGCAACCTCCACTTCCTGTGGATGTTACATTTTTAATCAAATGGAATATGTAAACAAGTGTTTTTTAAAAAATTCTACTTTTCAAAGGCCACCACTTTTAATAAATTCTGTTTTTAATCATTCTATATAAAATAGTTGTTAATGCAGAGATCATTAGTGTTTTCTAATCCTATCTCCTCACCCATAGTTTTAGTGCTGGGACTCTTGCACCATTCAAAAGACAAAATTCCTAACATTATAGTCTGTCAGCTTCATATAATATCATATTTTAATTTGCTGTATATTTGGACCATGGTTTCTTACTCAGGTTTTGTTTTTTCTGGAGTTTCTGTTTACTTTTACTTTTTCTCATTGAGAAAAAAACATATCATTTCTTTATCAAGTGATTTAATGTTTTCCAGTTCCTTAGTCCTTATATCTATTGCTTGAAATACATTCCATTCTTCTTTGGAGGCATTTTTCATGGAGCAATTTAATTAATTTCTTGGGCTAATTTCTTGATGTTAGTTTCCATAACATCTCTCATTTTGGGATTTCTTTCCTAAATTAGTTCCACATCTTTCTCTTTCTGAGTTTACATCCTGGTTTTGTTGGAGAATATCTTCAAATAATTACCTCAGAACTGGCGACTGGGAAGTAAAGTTTCTGAGTCTGTGTCTATTTGAAAGGGACCTTATGCAGCCCTCATGTTTGATTAATAATTTAGCTGAATGTGAAATTCTGGGTTCAAAAAATCATCTTCCTTAAGAATGATGGATGGTGGTACTGGGAAAGGGAATATATAGGGCATAAAATTTATTTATATGGTTTTATAGCTTTAAAAAAGGAAAAATACTTCAAGGTCTTAAAAGTTAGCATTGATTCACAGGTATAAGTCTGCTGCTAGTCTGATTCTTGTCCTTTTATTCTTTAAAAAATTTTTTTAGTTAAAAATTTTCCCTCAGTGAAAGCATGTTCCTTTTATCCTTCCTGTTTCAGGAATTTATAACATGGCTAACTATGGGTTTTCTTTCCTAATTTCTGCTTGGTATTTGATGGGTGCTTTTAATAAAGACCCTCCTTCAGCTTAGAGAAATTAAAAAAAATTATTTCCTTAATAATTTTATCTTCTTAATTTTTTCTTCCTCCCTGCACTCTCTTTCTGGAATTGGTTCTCTACTTCTCTTATCTTTTTCTCTTTTTCCATTGTTTTCTTTTTTGTTCTAAGTTCTATGAGGTTTCCCCGATTTAGTCTTCTTTTCCTTCAGTTGATTAAAAAATTACAGCAGTCATATTTCTAATTTTCAAAAGTTCTTTCTCTTTTTCTTGGATTTTCTTACATTCTGTTGTTTTTTTTTTTTTGAGACGGAGTCTGGCTCTGTCGCCCAGGCTGGAGTGCAGTGGTGCAATCGCGGCTCACTGCAAGCTCCGCCTCCTGGGTTCACGCCATTCTCCTGCTTCAGCCTCCCGAGTAGCTGGGACTACAGGCGCCCGCCATTATGCCCGGCTAATTTTTTGTATTTTTAGTAGAGACGGGGTTTCACTGTGTTATCCAGGATGGTCTCGATCTCCTGACCTCGTGATCCCCCCATCTCGGCCTCCCAAAGTGCTGGGATTACAGGCATGAGCCACCGCGCCCGGCCTATTCTGTTCTTATTTCATGAAAACTGATTATCTTCAGTCCCTCTGAATATTACAAAGACCACATAGCTAGTTAGAAAAGCTCAATGATCCCATTAGACTTTCTGTTCACTCTGTTCACTTAGTCATTGCCACAGTTGTCATTCTCCCCTTTTCATTATTCATTCATTTCACTAATACCTATAAGTACCTTCCATATAATAGGCACTGTTGTAGGTGCTAGGATTACAATAGTGAAAAATAAAAATCTCTATTATCATATAGCTTGTTTTCTAGTAGGGTATACACACAAATAAATAAATAAATAAAAACTATAATATATTGGGTAGTGATAAATGCCAAGAAGGAAAAAGTATTGAGCAAAGACCCTAAGGGAAAGGAGGAAGGAAATGCTGGCATCTGAAGGATAAGATTTTCAGGTAGAAATTTTCAAGTACAAAGATATGATCTGAGAGTGTTTGAGGAACAGCATGGAGGTCACATGCCTGTAGCCAAGAGAAAGGGAGGGACAGTAATGGAAGTTGAGATCAGAAAGGAAACTGGGAGCCAGATGTAAAGGCTTTAGGGGACACAAAATAAAATCAATGATAACTACAACTTCGAGGCCTGAGCAACTAACATAATCTAGCAGCCATCAACTAAGATGAGAAAGACTCTGGAATTAACTGAGATGAAAAAGCTGTTCGAGGAGTAGATAGGGGGATGTATATCATGAGTTCAGTTGGAGGTGTTAAACGTGAGATGTTGTATAGGATGTTGGATGTCAGTCTGGAGTTCAGGGGAGAGATATGAATTAGAAAGTTATAAATTTGGGAGTCATCAATATATAGATGCCATTTAAAGCCGAGAGATTATATGAAATTGCTTTGAAGGGAGCATAGGTAGAATAGAGAAGAGGTCTAAGGACTGAGCCCT
The DNA here is from genome assembly GCF_006542625.1 of Nomascus leucogenys. Lineage (NCBI taxonomy): Eukaryota > Metazoa > Chordata > Mammalia > Primates > Hylobatidae > Nomascus > Nomascus leucogenys. Next base: position 75,681,682 of record NC_044398.1, on the reverse strand, counting down.
TGGGCATTCCAAGAGGTCAGGGAGGTCAGAGAGACGTAGCAGAAACAACAGAGAACAGAGTAATAAAGTTGAAGGAATATCAGGAAAATGTTCTGGAAGCCAGAAGGAAATATTTCAAGAGGAAAATGCTGCTGATTAGTCCAAATAAGAGTAGCACTGCAAATTGCATTGAATTTATCACTGAGGAGGTTATTGGTGACCTTAACAAAAGCAGTTTCAGTGAAGAAGAGTTTGAAGAAGAGGCAATGACATGATTGGAGTAGGTTTAAAATGGAGTGGGAGGAGAGAAAAAGAGTATGTAGACAGTTATTTCAAGGACTTCTGGAAAAGCAAAAAAATTGTCAGTAGCAGGCAGAAGTGTGGTCACAGGAGGTTTTGTTTTGTTTGAAGATGGGAATGATTAGGTAGAGTGAGGGGTGCTGGAATGAAGTTCTTGATAGGTGAGAAAGGATAGAATTTTCCACACAAATAGAATAATTATCTTTAGCTAGGGGAATAGATAGTTCATCCATAATAATAGGGAAAAATAGATTATATGGACATAAGATGCAGGTAGGTGGGTATTTGTGATTGTAGGAATTTGTAGGAGTTTTTGCAATGTCTATTGGAGGGGAATATGAAGGTTTTAGAGGATTAAGTAGAGATGAGAAAACATGAAATAGTTATCCAGGAGAATGGGATACTGAATGAACTTGATAATTGTATAATTTCTGTGAAGCATTACAGTTACAGTTAAAATTATTAATGAATCTAAAGTGAGACCAGTCAGCATTTTGGTGTATTTTTCTCTGGCTAAATGCAGCTGCAAAGGTGCAGGCCCAGCAAAGTTGAATCTTATCAAGGTTGGGGTTTAGCCAGCTGGATTCCATGAAGTGAGAAAGAGGTAAGGGAATTGAAGGTGGAATTGAAGTTGGGTTGTGAGGGAAGTGATCACATGAGGTGGGTAAAGGACAGTGAAAAGGTGATAGGATCAATGGATTATAGGACCTCATGGGGATAAAAGGACTATCCCTTGGAGTTGGCATATTAGAGGGACAGTTTTAGAAAGGTAGAAGAATGGGATACTTGAAATCAAGATTACGGAAGGCTGCAAATAGTGATAATGCTCAAAGTCTAGGGATTGACCATGGGCGTGGTGTAAAAGGTAAGGTGAGGGACAAGATATTTGAAGGAGAGGAGGTCAAGGAATTGAGAGGGCAGGAAATTAAGAGACCATCTATGTCATTAGTTTTTAAACTAGGTCCATGGATGGGATTCAGGGGGATTGTGAACTGAAATGGGCAAATATCACATCTTTATCTTTACTAATTCTTAATGGAAATTTAACATTTCTCTCACTTTTAAATATAGGTAACAAACCAATATGTTGATAGCAGTACCTGTGACTTTGCCTCCAATAGAAACCACAGATATTTTCATATTGTTACAGTTTTTGCATTCTTTTAAAAATATTTTTATTCATCACTAACTGTGAAATTGTGGTAGTTATTAGAGCCACTGAATATCTTATTTAAAGTGTTACACAAGTTATATGTATATATTTTAAAAATATTTTGATAACTGTATTTTACTAAATTGGTTTATTTATAATCCTATATATTTTTTCTGCATTTAAAATATTCTGAGGAGGAGTCCTTAGGTTTCACCCTTAGACTTCCAAAGGGATTCAGGGTATGTGCACATGCACATACACGTATTTTAAGAACCTGTGATATAAGAAGATATTGAAATCAACAACTATTTCAGGAATGATGTTGCAGAGAATGACAGTGATCTAGAATCTCTTATTTTTAAGGAATGAGGGAACTGACTTGGGATCAATAGATAAATGCAACTGGGAAAGGAGGGAGAAGATCATGGCATGAGGTTCAATGCTGGTGTTTGTTGAGGAAGGAGAAAGAGTTGTTTGGAAATGACAGTGAGTTGCAAGAACATCTGACCCTACCTTCAGGTCCAGTAGGAGGCATGTAGAAGAGAAAGCAGCCACTGTTCCAGAGGACTACAGGAAAGGAGTGTCATTTAGGGAGCTTCGAGTTTTTGTTAGAGCAAGATGAAGTGAATATTCAGAGATGAAGCTGGTGGTAGAGGAGATTTTGTTGATGATTGACCTTGAGTTTGAGAGAACACAGTAGAAGTGTTTCAAATAATAGGGAGAGGTAGGAGATGGGATCAGAAAACATGATGTACATAATCATATGAGAATTAGAATTCAGGGGGTGAGGTTTGGGCTTCTCATAGGAATTTATACCGCAAGGAAAGAGGAGGCATGGTGAAATTAGCCCTAATGGTCTTGAGGCAGATAGTGTAAAGGTGAGTGGGGATACTGAGGTAAGTGAGAGCAAGGCTTTTGCTAGGCATGCATAGATTTCTGGTACTCCCACTAAATTCAGGCCCTCCATCATCTGGTTTTCAGACCCTTTCTAATCTCATAATCACTCTCCCCTTCCCTCCCTTCAGTCACTGTAGCTCCTGATTGTTTCTGAAATACTGTAAGTATGCTCCTACCTCATTGCCTTTGCATTTGCTGTTCCAGTATCTGGTCTGCCCTTTCCCAATATGTATATTTGGCTTGCTCCCTCATTTGATTCAGGTTTCTGCTTAAATACCACCTTATCAGAGAGGATGGTTGCAACTATCCAATATAGTTTGTATAATTCTCTGACTTCTAATTATTCTCTGTCCTTTTTGATTGCTTTTATCTCCCCTCTTAATGTTTATCAGTACCTGCTTCATCATTTATTTGTATAATCAATTAGCTTTTTTTTTTTTTTAGACGGAGTCTTGCTCTGTTGCCCAGGCTGAGTGCGGTGGCACGATCTCAGCTCACTGCAACCTCTGCCTCCCAGGTTCGAGTGATTCTCCTTCCTCAGCCTCCCGAGTAGCTGGGATTACAGGCATGCGCCACCATGCCTGGCTAATTTTTGTATTTTTAGTCGAGGCGGGGTTTCACCATGTTGGTCAGGCTAGTCTCAAACTCCTGACCTCGTGATTGACCTGCCTTAGCCTCCCAAAGTGCTGGGATTACAGGTATGACCCACCACGCCAACCTAATTAGCTTTTTCTAGCTCCTCCCACCAAAATGTAAGCAACATGATACAGCTGGAACTTTGGTTCACTCCTGTATCCCTACCACGTAGCATAGTATCTGCCTTGTGATAGGCACTTGAGAAAGCATATTTTGTGAAAAAATAAATAAATACAGAAACAGCCCTTAGAGGATAAGAGAATTATAGTTTAGTGGTTAAGAGTTCAGGCTCCAAAGTCAATCACGAGTTCATTGTTTAACTTTGCTGCATCTCAGTTTCTCATCTACAAAGTGGAACAGTTAGTGGTACGTCAAAGAGCTATTAAGAAGAGATAATGTTATAAACATTTTACAAAGTACCTAACATATAAAATCTCTGGATTGTTCTTCTAGAGTCTTTTCATTCTTGAAATTAGAGATTGTGTTTACTTACCAGGCTTTTGACTTCATTTTTCCCCAGCAAATCAAGTCCCTTGTCGGTAACTTTCAATTTCCTTGTGCCCACAGACCAGCATGACTTTAGTCTCTAGCCTTTCTGGACTGTTGCCTAGACCTTGCTTCCTACATATCCCTCTTATCAAAACTTATACTTTCCCCCGTATTCTGCAGGAACTGTGTTCAGTTTTTTAGCACATTGTTGATCTACCTGGTAAAGTACTTCATACTGAGGTATTATAATATGTTAATGGCATATTATGTTATTTCTGCCAGTATTTGCATTTAATATAGGGACTATTTTCCTTAAATTAAAGCAAACAATGGTGAAAATTATATGAAGCGACTCAGGGCTGCTTTTTTTGTTTGCATTCCTCAGCTCATTTCATGTAGGTGACTGCCAACTTAATCTATAAATTAGAGCAACTCTGATTATGTCTTATCATTCCTTCCAAGCATGAGGTACTTAACATGAATTTCCCTAAACAGAATCATAGAGGTTTAGAATTCAAAGGGACCTTAGAGATTATCTGGACTAGAGGTTTTCAGCTTTCTTTTTAAAGCAGCAAAACCCCTTTTTCAAATGAAATGTTATATGGAAACTTAATATATAGATTAATAGCACAGCTGATTCCTAAACCCAGGAATCCAAGCCATGTAGGTCTCCCTTTGTTGTCTGGGGCAATCCCCTGAGGGCACTTCCATGGAACCCTTAGGGCTCCCCAGAGTGCTGTTTTAAAACTGCTAATTTAGACCAATTCTTTCATTTTTCCAGCTGAGGAAATATACCCAGAGAGTTTTTATTTTATCTGGTGTTATAGGGTAAATTAGTTGGATTAAGAGCAGTCCTCACATGTGCCATACTTAGGAAAACACTGTTAGACAGGGGTGGAAATTCTTATTTCAGATGTAGATAACTTTTACCATCTCATTCTTTTTCATCAACAAAGTTTTATTTATACCTATTACATGTGGGACACTTTCTATGATTGTAACTGATATAAAGAAATATGAGATATAACCCTTTGCCTTAAAAAGCAAATAATCTAATTGGGAAGCTAAAACATGAAGTTGAAAACTTATACCAACTTTAAATAAGACTTCAAGACTTGAGATATAACAAAGCGGTGTGGAATTAATTGAAAATAAGTGATACTGAGAATTAGCTCTATTGGAGCTCAGTGGAGGGTGAAGCTACTCCATTTGGACTAGAGAAGGTTTTTAAAGAGGAGAGATAACTAAACTGAGTAGCACTTGGCTAAGTAAATAGGGATAAGGTGATATAATACTGTAAATAAGGGCAGAACTTTGAATTCCAGTACCCTCACTTACCTCTATGTAATATTGGGCAAGTCCTCTGAGCCTGTTACTTCATCTGCAGAATGGGGGATGTATGGGATGTGTGTTAATTAAGAACATATTAATTGATGTAACATAAACCTCAAAATGTCAATGATTTATCACAATAGAAGCTCTCCTGTATGTCTGTGTCTACATCAGACATCTTTCTAAGAGGTCACAGAGGGACCCAGATTCCTTCTTTTTTGGTTTCTACCTACCCTAGGTATTTGGAGTTCTCTTCGTTCGTTGTGGAAAGAGAGTAGAAGATTCCACTGCAGAGGTATTCAGAGGTTGGGCTGAAAGTGTTACATAATCCTCTGCACATATTTTTATTGTGCAAAACTCAATCACAAAGCTATATCTAAACAGAGGACATAGTTATGTGCATAATGTGGAACTGAAATAGGTTTTAGTGTTCACATAAAATCTCTGTTACCTCACAGAGTCGTTGTGAGATTGGAGGAAATCACGTATGTGACATGCTTAGTACAGCGCATAGCATACAGAGGTATTTAAATGTCCTTTTTAAAGAATAGGAACATTTATATAATGTTTTAACTGAGTACAGATAATTTGCTGATTTTTTTTATTAACATGTATTATAACCCTGTAAATGGAGAAGTGTCCATTTACTTTTAGCTCTTGGTAATAATGATAACTAATATTTAAAATGACTCTCTTTGGTAAGTTCTTTGTTTATTTTTCTTTTAGCATGGTGTTATTGTTACAGAAGATGAAGAATATTTTATTGAACCTTTAAAGAATACCACAGAGGATTCCAAGCATTTTAGTTATGAAAATGGCCACCCTCATGTTATTTACAAAAAGTCTGCCCTTCAACAACGACATCTGTATGATCACTCTCATTGTGGGGTTTCAGGTGAGTGAGTGTGCAGCTTTTACAAAGCGTATTGGATTGGATTGCTGCTTTTTCTTTCTTCTGGCAAGTATAGTAAGGTTAGCAATAAAAGTAAGTAGGAATTTGACTACAATTATAATGTCCAGAGCCCTTTTAATAGATGTCACCTACCAGTAGTTTTAAATCAATTTGGGAGCTCTTTGAGAAGTTTTTAAGCTGTTACTTTGTATAAAATTCATTTTCTTTTTTTGGTTGAAGGGAAAAAAAATAACCATCTTATTTTACTTAGATAACAGCTATAGCTTTTTTGCACAGTTATACTGTAGTACTCTGTGGTGTTTGTTTAGCCTGATATTTTTATGCTAGTAGCAGGAATCTAGACACTTGAATAAGACTTGAAGAGTCTTAAGGTAGTATTCAAAAGTAGTATTAGCAGTGAGCGAGGATACTATGGAAATACGTAGTACGGGCAACAAACCTAGACTTCAGTGGTCAAGGAGAGCTTCACGGAAGAAGTGACTTCTAAGCTGAGGGCTGGGGGAAAAGTGAAGGTAGCTGTGTAGAAGTGGAGAAAACAGTGGCTGTTAGTGTTTCACATAGAGGAAATAGTGTTTATGAAGCTCCTAAACCAAAAGGGAGAATGTCATGTTTTATAAATTGACAGACAGTTCATGTAACTGGATATTAGAATGTGGGCTGGAGGGATAAAGGTGAGGTTCATAGTGGTTGGGGGAAGTGGTTGTGAGAGATGAAACTGGAAGATTAGCAGAGGCCACATCATGAAGAGCTTATAAACCATGTTAAGGGGTTTGTTTATCCTAAGTGCACTAGAAACCCACTGAAAGGATTTAAACAGGAAGAATAGCATAATCAGATTTGTGTTCTAGAAAGACTACTCTTGCAGCAATATGGAGGTGGAATTAGAGAAGAGCAAGACTAGAGCTAAGGAGTTAGGAGGATGTTAGTCTAAGGGTGAGAAAATGTAGAGAAACAGTGGATATAACATAGCATAGCAAAAAGAACATGCACTTTGGTATAGCATGGGACGAATTCCCCAACCTCTCTGAGTGCTCATCTCAGCACATACTAGTTACCCAATCAAATTATAGCTATCATTAAGATGACTGTTTCTAGTACACTAAAGTGTTATTATATTAACAAAAATTTTTAAAGATTTGTTCTATGTAGTTCCGGTAGCTAGAACCAGCGGCAGAATGTTTCAGAGAGATTTCAGCTTAATGCAAAGGTAAAGTCACCAACAAATAGATTTAGTAAAAAATAGAAAGGGTTGGCTGGGCACAGTGGCTCACGCCTGTAATCCCAGCACTTTGGGAGGCCGAGGCAGGCGGATCACAAGGTCAGGAGTTCGAGATCAGCCTGGCCAATATGGTGAAACCCAATCTCTACTAAAAATACAAAAATAAGCCGGGTGTGTCGGCGTTTGCCTGTAGTCACAGCCACTTGGGAGGCTGAGGCAGAAGAATCTCTTAAACCCGGGAGGCAGAGGTTGCAGTGAGCCCAGATCGTGCCACTGCACTCCAGCCAGGGTGACAGAGTGAGACTCCATCTCAAAAACGAAAAAAAAAAAAAAAAGAAAGGATTGCCTTGTGAATTAGTGTATGATATGCATCATCCTTTTGTTTCTTCTCCATATTCTTCATGGGCTTGTTTTCTTCTTAAGTGTTGAGGCTTCTTGTCTTAACCTACTGTTCCCATTCTGCACACTTTCTTCTTGAGTAATCTCTGAGGCTGTTAATTAGGTACTTGTTGGTCAAGAATAGTTGGTACCAGAAAAAGACAACTTACAGTGAATCTACTTAAAACATGAAATAAAATTTCATAGTTAATAATGAAAACAAAAGGTTTGTTGGGTCTTTATATTGAGTAATGAAATGAACCATTATGGAAACAAGTTTATCTTATATTTAACAACATTTAGACTGTAAGTATAACTATATGTAAATTCTTTAAAAACTAGGATTCAGGCCCTGCACAGTGGCTTACGCCTATAATCCCAGCACTTTGGGAAGCCGAGGCAGGCGGATCACCAGGTCAGGAGATCGAGACCATCCTGGCCAACATGGTGAAACCCCGTCTCTACTAAAAATACAAAAATTAGCCGGGCGTTGTGGCATGCACCTGTAGTCCCAGCTACTCGGGAGGCTGAGGCAGGAGAATTGCTTGAACCCTGAAGGCAGCGGTTGCAGTGAGCCAAGATCGCGCCGAGAGTGAAACTCCTTCTCAAAAAAAAAAAAAAAAAAAAAAAAAGAAAACTAGGATTCAAATATTCAGTTGTTTATTATAATGTAATTATTCTATCATTTTTCCATAATATGCCAATGTTCACTGTATGATTGTAAAGAAGATCACCTTTTACAAAAATATTTAAAGATTTTATCATATTCTGAAAAGCCTATCTCTTAATCCTTTCATATTTAAATTATTCTTTTTTGAAGTATGTATCACATTATTTTAACTCAGGCAGATCCTTATTTTTTAATGGTTTACGCGTTAGTCAAACACTTCTCCAATCCATTCTTATGGCTATCATAAAATTCTGCCCTTTTGGGGAAAGATATTCTCTTACCATCTCTCATTTGGATTACTGTGAGAATTTCCTAAAGTGTTCCATTTCAATGTTTTTAATTCACTTGCCATTTCTACTACCCCAAACTCTAGTCTATTTATTTCAGACCCTCATTATCTCTTGCCGAGACCACTATACTGACTTTCTAATTATGCTTTCTGTCTCCAGGTTTGTGTTCTTGTTTTCAGTAAAATCTGTCCCCTAAATCTGGCTGTATCACACACCTTGAAAAACTTCACTGGCTTACCATTACTGGGAATATAATAGTATTTCCCTATGTTCTGGGCAAGTGTTACTGGCGAAAAAAAACGTTTTGTGTTTAGTAGTAAATTTGAGAAATGTCTGGCTAACATCTTAATTGTAATACTGTTTCAACAGCATAGGTCAAATGAGAGATGTGAATTTATAGGCATACACTGCCAGTTAGCCTATTACCTGGAATTCAAGTTTATGTCAAAATATAAGATATGAAACCCCCTTGACACTGGATATATTTATCTTATATTCAGATATTAATTTTTTCCATTCTAATTAGATTCAAACTATGAATTTTTAAACATTTTATAGAAGTAATAAATGTTCCTTTTAGAAAATTTAGAAAATACAGGACAAAAAGGAAAAGAAGAAACTGAAAATTACTTATTCCAAATACAACTAAGTATTCTTCTAGTCCATTGAAATAGATATTATTATGTCACTATATCTTCATTATCTACTTATGTATTCATTAAATAAATATTCATTTAGTACCCATATACAAGGCTATTCTAGGTGCTGGAGATGCAGCAATAAATAAAGCAGAAAAAGTCCCTGCTCTCATGGAGTTTATATATAGTGAGGAAAGACAGTTAACTAAATAAACAAACAAACAAATAAATATATGACCAACTGTCCAGAAGTAGTAGGCACTATGAACAAAAATAAAGCAGGTCAATGAAATAATGGTGAATGGCTGTATATATTCAAACACTTTGATATTGATCAAAAAGTTAAAACACTTTGATATTGATCAAAACACTTTGATATTGATCAATATCAAAAAAACACTTTGATGTTGATCAAAAAGTTAAAATCTTATTTCAGATGGCAATGAAATCCATATTGATTTTGGGAAAAAGTTATTGTGTTGTATGTGTTTATGAGCAATGTTTTCCTAACATGCTATAATCTAATCAAAATTAAATTGAGCAAAGCATCTGTAACAGGTATCATTTGAAGAACTACTAATCTTTATTTTGAAACAAAACAAGTCAATCTTGTTTTCTATTTTAGACTAATAAAGATAGTAGTTACACATCATTAAGCTTAACATTAAGAAGTCAATTGGCAATTATAGAATGTATAGTTTTATAATGAGCTAATTATGCTGGATTAATTTAATTTTTAAAATGAAACTGAAGATGTTCTCTCCCTTGATTTTATTCAGTATATATGTATATGTATAAAATATTGAATATATAATTATATATGACATATATAAAATGCCTTTGATGGATAGTCATAAATAAAAATATATAGTTTTAACATTCAAATAATTTCTAGTTTGTTAGAGTGATAGCTAAGCAAACTAAAATTTTTAAAAACTAAAATGTTGAAAATTTTTACAATAACAAAGATGATGATAACAGCAATTACCTTACACTGAATACATTTTTGTTTTTTTATTATTATTATTTTTGAGATGGAGTTTTGCTCTTGTTGCCCAGACTGGAGTGCAGTGGTGCCATCTCAGCTCACTGCAACCTCCGCCTCCCAGGTTCAAGCAATTGGCCTGCCTCAGCCTTCTGAGTAGCTGGGACTACAGCGGTGTGCCACCACACAGCTAATTTTTATATATATATATATTTTTTTAGTAGAAACATTAATTTAGGATTTGAAATATTTTACTGGACAAAATATTTGAAGTATTTTACCAACCTGTTCTCTTTTTTAATTTTTTAGTTTTTGAGATGGAGTTTCGCCCTGTCGCCCAGGCTGGAGCACAGTGGTGTGATCTTGGCTCACTGCAAACTCTGTCTCTCAGGTTCAAGTGGTTCTCCTGCCTCAGCCTCCTGAGCAGCTGGGATTACAGGCGCCTGCCACCACATCTGGCTAATTTTTGTATTTTAAGTAGAGACGGGGTTTCACCATGTTGGCCAGGCTGGCCTCAAGCTCTGACCTCAGGTGATCCACCCGCCTCAGCCTCCCAAAGTGTTGGGATTACGGGCGTGAGCCATCACGCCCGACCTGAATACATTTTAAATGAGAACTACCATTGCTATGTGTTTATTGCACAATAATGTCTAATTATTTTCACAATATTTTAAATAAAAATAAGGAGAAATTGAATGGGTCAGAGAAGGGGAAATGATCGAAAGAATGAAAATAAAATCCTATATTTGGACATTTAAGCTGTTTAGCCAGAGTAAGAGACTAGGCATGACTTGAATACATGAGTGGTTTTATGATCACAGAGGATTGAGCAGGAGAAATTGGAGTTATATTGATGTGGAAAAGCTTTTGACTGTTTTGTAACAATATTAGGCAATAAAACCTAGTGTTTTAGGTTTTATTGTAAGCACAGAAGTATGCTTACTCAGTATACTTTTAGTATTTCACAGTTTCTGTTGGTCAGGAGTCTGTGCATGGATGGGTCATCTGCTTAGCTTCAACCAGGGCTGAATTCTCATCTAGAATCTTGACTGGGGAAGAATCCACTTCTCTACCCCCATAGTTGTTGGCAGCATTCAGTTCTTTGTGGTTACAAGTAGCTTTAGTTTTTGGATGATTGTCTTCAGATGCCAGTGTCAGTTCACCAGCATGATTGATTGCTTTCTCTAAGTTACCAAGGGAGAGACTCTAGACAAATGCTACAATATTATGTAACATAATCATGTACTAATATACTCAAAATCACATGCATCTCCTCATCTTTGCTGTATTCTGTTAGTTAGAAACAAGTCACAGGTCCTACCCATATTCAAAAGGAGGAAATCACAAAAGGATGTGAAGATCAGGAGACAGAGGTCATGGAGGCCATCTGGAGAGTCTGACTGCCAAAATTGGAGACAGAGAAACACTATCTGGAGGATATACTATCGAAATAAGAAGTGGTGTTTTTTATGTCTTTGCTTCTCTTCACCTTTAGGGATGAAGACACTCATTTAACTTAGGAGTTTCAGGAGTATTTAACTGATGGGTCTCATGATCATTTCCACCTCATTTCTCAAAATTTATCCATCCTAGTGTCTTAGCACATTTCTTGCTGCTGTAACAGAATACCTGAGACTGGATAATTTAAGAACAATGAAAGTTTACTTAGCATATGGTTCTGGATGCTGGGAAGTCCAAGAGCATGGCACCAGCATCTGCTGAGGGTCATCTCATGGAGGAAGGCAAGAGGAGGAAGTGAGTGCACACAACAGAAGGAGGAAGTTGGGCCTGAACTCATTATTTTTATCAGGAACCCACTCCCACAATAACCAACCCACTCCTACAATAATGGTTTTAATTCCTTCATGAGGGTGGAGCCTTCAAGTTCTAATCACCTCTTAAAGGCCCCAGCTGTTAATACTGTTTCAATGGCAATTAAGTTTCAACATGAGTTTTGGAGGAGATATTCAAACCATAGCACCTACCAATGCAATTTTTAAAACACAAAGGCTAAAGAAGTTAGAAAAATGAGAACAGTTACACTTTCTGTCAAGTGTACCGTATCTATTAATCTAATTATTCCTCACTAAAGTCTTCAATAAGAGGGGGTGAGAAAGATTTCCTGTTCAATATAAGGATGTGGAAGTGAGATATACAGAGGACCTCTACATGCTCAAGTTTATTTAATGAAGATGATAATCAGTGAGGCAGGTGTTTACAAATGGCATAGCACTAAAAGGCTGCTTCTATACTGAAGAACCAAATGTATAGAAAACAAAGGATACATTGCAATCCATGCTAAATGTGGTTCGAAGCAAATTATGCCGGAATCGTGATCTTTCAACTCTAATTGAATGTCTCTTACCTCTAGGCTTTGAAAAGAAATATTTTGAGTACTCTGTCAGAATAAATAGTTGTAGACTGCCAACCTAAGTGAAAAAAGTAATTCATTGCCTTTTAGAATTGAGATTTCTAGAGCAGTAGAATTGATTCTAATTAAAATAGCTTGATGAAAGCATCTTATTTTAAAATGAACAATCGAAAGTATCTTTGGAATAGATTTTTGCGAAATCAGGGTTCTCTGTCAGAGCTGTCTTAGACTGATTGAAAAGTTCATACTCTAGATGCTTTTTAAATAACTTTAAATGATTCTTTAAAGTATATATCCTAAATTTAAATGTATTAAGATGTAATTACTGGAAGAATATGAAATGACTGTTTGAAAATTATTTTTATTAATTAATTCATTTCTTAGATTTGTTTTCATGAGCAGTTGAAAGTTTAATTTTTTTCAGATGATTATTTTAAAAAATGTACAGACTTTTTTCTCACTACTGCATTTTCTCATTCTCTGCCCTTTGAGAAATCTTAATATATTAGAGAATTTATGAGAAGCATGTCTACATGAAAGATCTATAGATAAATATTTTTAATTAGTGAACCTATCTGAATTGGCTGCTTTTATTGTAGATTTCACAAGAAGTGGCAAACCTTGGTGGCTGAATGGCACATCCACTGTTTCTTATTCACTACCAATTAACAGCACACATATCCACCACAGACAGAAGAGATCAGTGAGCATTGAACGGTTTGTGGAGACATTGGTAGTGGCAGACAAAATGATGGTGGGCTACCATGGCCGCAAAGACATTGAACATTACATTTTGAGTGTGATGAATATTGTAAGTTTGATCCCTCTATATAATATTTTACTTCATATTTGTTGTGTTTGTGACTAAGGTCATAAATTTTTGCTGTGAAGTAAATAATGATGAGAATTTACCTGTCTAAGATGGTAAAAAATTGGTCTAGTAATTTTTCAGTTCCATAAAAATACATTTAAAGATGACCTTATCATTCATTTCTAGATAATATGACAGTTTTAGTGGATTGTTAAATCTTGTTTAAGGGTTTTTTTTTTTTTTTAACTTGAAACATCAGCTCACCCTCTAATTTCCATGCTGTAGTTCATGTCTAGGAGAAAATATTTATTGAGGTAGACTTATATAAAAACCTTTTACCAAGGCACCTTGAGGGCAGAGTTCTAAGTGATATGGGGTAATGTATACAATGGTTAAATTTATAAAAAAATTATTTTAGCACTTAAAAAACCAAACTATCACCCTATAATTTTTGTCTGACTTTGTGTCTTTTCTTATTTTCTGGAGGTCAGGTTGCCAAACTTTACCGTGATTCCAGCCTAGGAAACGTTGTGAATATTATAGTGGCCCGCTTAATTGTTCTCACAGAAGATCAGGTAAGAATGAGTTAGTTTATAAATCTAAGATTGTTAACAGAGAGGCTATAGAGCTATAGAATCACTTATTATTAAATAATATGTTTTATTATTGCTCCTATTAGGAAATTCTAGTTGGATATGATTTTTAGCTCTACACATTTAATATCTTAAGCAAATTTTAAATATATTACAAGAATATACCTTTTATGTTAAAGCTATATAGAGTAGCTATGTTGCAGTATAAGGGTGAACATTTTCATGGCATATCTTATAATAATGATTTTCATTAGTTTTTATGTTGATAATCTCACATATGTTCACATTATCATTATAGCTGGAACTGGAAAAAAATACCAGTTCAATAATATACCAAATGAGCTCTAGGTCAGATATTACAGAGATAAAAATTGGCAAGAGATTATTCCTAGAAACCACTGCTTCTAATTATCGTCCCACTTTAGTCTTCAGAAGTTTTAACAACTGACCTTAGTAATTTGTTTGGAACATTTCTGGTATGCATGTTGTATTGCAGCCAAACTTGGAGATAAACCACCATGCAGACAAGTCCCTCGATAGCTTCTGTAAATGGCAGAAATCCATTCTCTCTCACCAAAGTGATGGAAACACCATTCCAGAAAATGGGATTGCCCACCACGATAATGCAGTTCTTATTACTAGGTATGGTTTGTTGCAAGTATTTTTCCATTGATTGTTGTGTTTATTCACTATTGTAATAAATTTGCTTCTATCTAAAGCCTCATTCAGATAATGAGTATAGAGAAAGCAAAATGGTAATTTATTTTCCACTACTGAGAAAGAATGTATTACACTATTATTGTGTTTGCATCAAATGAACCAAATAAGAAAAAAGAAAATATTAAGATTTGACTTAGAAATTTAATAAATAACTTTCCTTCTACTGATAAGTTCTATTCATAATATTTAATTGAAAGCATGTAGATGATTTTTTTTTTTTTTTGAGAAAGAGTCTCGCTCTTTCACCCAGGCTGGAGTGCAGTGGCACGATCTCGGCTCATTGCAGGCTCCGCCCCCCGGGGTTCACGCCATTCTCCTGCCTCAGCCTCCCGCATAGCTGGGACTACAGGTGCCCGCCACCTTGCCCGGCTAATTTTTTGTATTTTTAGTAGAGACGGGGTTTCACTGTGTTAGCCAGGATGGTCTCGATCTCCTGACCTCGTGATCTGCCCGCCTTGGCCTCCCGAAGTGCTGGGATTACAGGCGTGAGCCACTGCGCCCAGCCAGATGATTTGTTAACTGAACAAAATACATACTAAAACAAGATTAAAACATATGAGAAAATATATATCTTAAAAATAAAGTGACCATTATCGGTTATAAAATATATTAACTATTTTTACCTTTCAGTTGTGTTAAAGTTTATTAAAAGGGAGGCGGAGACTGGCAGTTATACAACTTACTTGAATGTTTATTTAATTTGAAATACTTTAAGATATATAAACATAAAGAAGCAGATTGATTACACTATGTGTTGAACAGCTTGTCTCTCAAGCAAAATTATTATTTGATGATAACCCATTGAATTCTTATATTGCTTTCCAGTTTTACAAAACTGTTTTGAGATCCATTTTATTCTTTACTCTCCAGCAACAATTCTGTAGATAGTGTTATTATGTTACTCATGTTAGGAATGACGGAACTGATAGGTAAGTTTCTCAAGATTACTCAGCTAATAAGTGAAAGAATAGGGCTCAGATCCTGGTGATCCTGTCTTTGATTATACGATGCTATCTGTTATAGTTTTTAATACTCTTAATTATAATTGGTTAGAAACATTATACTTAAATTATTTTAAGATAAGTGTGCCTTTTGACTTCTTATCAGTATTTTAAAATAAAAAGTAACAATAAACAATAAGCAAAATGGAAGCATTATTCTCTCTTGGCTAGGTGAAATAGTCTTTGGTATGATGGTTATTTCAATTTGCAACGCAGTATTTAACATACATTTCATCTGTGGTATGTTCATTGACTCTACATTACGTTCTAGGGAGGGAATACAAAGTATATGAGTTAGAATCTTGAGATCCAGTAAGATAATGTAAACTTTAGAAAAAGTTCCCGGGTAACTGAGTCATACAGTGAAATTTCTGAATTTTTTTAATAGTTATACTTACTTTAATTGACTTTATCTACCTGTCATCATAGGTGAGAAAATTTGGTTTATGACATGCTTGCTGAATAAAAGCATATGGTTCTATATTAATATATGTTGACATTTTAGTCTGAGAAAGTGTGCAACACCTTAGAGTCTTGTGGTCTGGAATATTCTTAAATATACTTAAGGAATTAAAAATATACTAGGAATTGTGCGAATGTAGAAACCTTTCTGTTAAAAAATATGGACATTGATTAGTGTCAATGAAATTACTAGAAGAAGATGTCTGTTGTATATAGCTAACAAAATGATCATAAATATTTACATGGCTTTTGTATTTATATTTGTAAAGCCGTTTATGTCTTCCCAAATGCGACAAACAGTGGGCTCCCAATACTTCACATTTGCATTATTCTATCTCCATTGGATTTTTACCTTTTGCTTCAAATGACAGAAGTTACACCAAGCACATATATGGGTATTCAAGTAGTAGAGTACATCTGGGTAATTAGCCCACCTTCCTTTGCACTGGCTACAACATTCAGCTGTCCAACTTTTTACTCTGAATTCACCTGGATATTTGCCTGATTCTCTGCAGGGCTCTTCTTTGCTTTTGTAAGCTACTTTGAGTGCTTTTTTCATGTTTGAGATTTAAACATAAATTTTTATTTTTTATTTTTATTTTATTTATTTATTTATTTTTGAGATGGAGTCCCGCTCTGTCGCCCAGGCTGGAGTGCAGTGGCGTGATCTCGGCTCACTGCAACCTCCACCTCCCAGGTTCAAGTGATTCTCCTGCCTCTCAGCCTCATGAGTAGCTGGGATTATAGGTGCATGCCACCATGCCCAGCTGATTTTGTATATTTTTAGTAGAGACGAGGTTTCACCATGTTAGCCAGGATGGTCTCGATCTCCTGACCTCGTGATCCACCCACCTCGGCCTCCCAAAGTTCTGGGGATTACAGGCGTGAGCCACCATGCCCGGCCCAAAATTTTCTTTTTAAACTTGTCTGCTAATGATGAGACTAGTACTAGAAATGATATTAGGATTTAATAGAGTAGTAGTTTGAAGAGTTCATATCATATTATTTTAGATTGGCTAATGTAACAGAGGTTAGAAAAATGCTTTTTGCGACAGTGTAGAATTCTTTTTTGAATTCTTATTAAAGTTTCAAAGTAACTTCTAGCCTATTTAAAAGTCTGTAATTATGTTTGAATTACTAGGGCCATAGAGTGACTTATCAAAATGGGAGGAGTATTATCTTTAATATTTAAAAATTGTTATTTTTTTGAGGATCAGAGGAGAGGTACCAGTGTTGGACTCTCTCTTATGTATTTTTTATTTTGAAATCCAACATGTGTTTAAATCATACTGCTAATTTTTGTAAAAATATTTTTGAGAATTCCACAGATGATTTTATATTAATGTTGAAAATCGGTTGATCTAACTCACTTATTAACATGTTCGGGGGTGTGACCTGACTGTTTATGGGTAAGATCATGATGTATGTTTGCTTGAAATGTCAACTTACTAGGGAGAATGTATAATGTGTTTATCAAGAATGCCAGGGCCAGGCGCAGTGGCTCACACCTGTAATTCCAGCACTTTGGGAGGCTGAGGAGGGTGGATCATGAGGTCAGGAGATTAAGACCATCTGGCTAACACGGTGAAACCCTGTCTCTACTAAAAATAGAAAAAAATTAGCCAGGCGTGGTTGCGGGCGCCTGTAGTCCCAGCTACGTGCGAGGCTGGGGCAGGAGAATGGCGTGAACCCAGGAGGCGGAGCTTGCGGTGAGCCGAGGTTGCACCACTGCACTCCAGCCTGGGTGACAGAGCGAGCAAAAAAAAAAGAATGCCAGAGGAAAAATGATGGATATGTTTATTTCCACTAGGCCAAATTTTGTCCCAGGGACTCAAAGGTTTATGCAGAAAACCATTTGAGATTGTAGTTACTTAAATAACAGTAGTTACTTTTAAAAACTCAAAATGTTATCCCGTTTTTTACAAATTATATCTTATTGTTTTATTTTGTTGATTTACATTTAAAACGAACTGTGCTCTGCAAAGCTATCAGATCACTCTGAATAGAGAGGAAGAAAATAAGGGAATTTTGAATTTTGTTTTATCTGATATCAATAATATTGAATGAACACCAAAGAACATATTAAAATTATTTATATATAATATATGTGTATTTTAAATGTACATATGTGTGTATACTATGTTCTATGTAATTATTCATAATAAATAATATATAATATAATGAATACCTGTTATCACTACCTAGATTTATCAAATCTTAAATTTATGCTATACCAAAGAGCAGCTTTAGGCCACTTCCTAAAATGATGATTACCTCTCTATGCTGTATTAACTACCTGACATCTTAGCTCTGAATACCAAAGTTAGTGCTATAATGTATAAATTTGTGGGAAATATGGCAATATTTCTATAGTTTATTTCATATATTATAAATATACATTAATAGTAGAATAATAAAACTGATCTTTCATTTTTGTGAGCTATAATTTTAGTTAAAATATCAGTATTAGTAACTGGTATGATTGCTTTCATAGACTAAGATCTATTAGAATTATTTGATGATTATTAATATTCACCTAAATTAGTGAATGAAATTCACAATATATCAGTGGTGAAATATGACATTATATACCTAGGTCAAGAAATGATTAATATTCTTTACTTGACACTCTAGAAGCAGAATTTTTGAAGGCAAAATACAACTGTACGTATATAGTTAAAAAGTTAACTTGCTATAAAACTTGCAAGTTGTCTTTATTAAGCCTTGTATTTTGTTTTAAAATTATTAAATTGACAAAAATTGTGTGTCTTTATGGTTTACAAATGATGTTTAGATATATCTCAACATTGTAAAATGGCTAAATCTAGCATTGGCTTGATATGTGTTGCCTCCCATACTTTATTAAGGTTTGTATTGATAAACCAAATTAATAGCTACTTAGGAATAAAAACCTGCAAGTTGACAAATTATTTAATTTAACTTAATTTTCAGATGAAGTCAGGAAATATCCACCACAAGTTTAAAGTCAAGCCAATATCTAAATCTATTTTGTGGTAAAATACTCAAGAAATCTATTTGTTGTCTGAAATTCAATAGGAATTCAAAGACATGGAGTATATTTGCATCAATGTTTGGCAATTAGCATGAACAGACTAATGCATATGTTTCTTGGCTTTCTTTCCTATAAAGTATTGGAATTAGGTTTTTCCATTTTTAAGATAATAATATGTAACAGTTTATATTTAGGGTAGGAATTATAGCCTAAGTTCTTTTTATGGTAACAGCTTTATTGAGATATAATTCACAGACCATACAATTTACCCATTTAAAGTATACAATTCACTGGTTTTTAGTATATTCACAGAGTTGTGCAATCATCATTATCATCAATTTTAGAACATTCCATCACTCCCAAAGGAAGTCGTCCTCCATTCCCCACATTCCCCTCAGTCCCCACTCCTACCCTAGTCGTAAGCAACTGCTAATCTACTTTTTGTCTATATAGATTTACCTACTCAGACCATACATATAAATGAAATAATACAATATGTGGTCTTTTGTGACTTGCCTCTTTTACTTAGCACAGTGTTTTCAAGGTTCATCCCTAATGTGGCATGTATCAGTACTTCATTCCTCTTACTAGCCTAAGTTCTTCAGAATTCAAGACACCTTTTAAGACTGCCTCTATAGGCTGTTTGTCAATTATTATACTTGTACAGTCTTTCATTAATGAACAGCACAGGATTCATAAATACATCTCAAAATACAGATGCAAAAATTGCACACCAAGTCAAATAATTTAGTCTTTAATTAAAATGGGCATTTTATCCTCTTAAGGGGTCATGACTGTTTGCTTTGGTGCTGCTGGATTATAAAGGAATTAGAATTTCCAAAGTCACCTAATGTTTTCAGTTGGGAGTACAAAAATAGCTATAAAAATGGTTTATTGTTAAAATTTGGCTTGCAGTGTGTGCATTTAAACAAGTTTTCTAATTTTTTAAATAATGTATTTATCAGGATTATATATTGGTTTCATGGTAATGTATTAGAACAGATAGAGGAAAGGGAAGTTAAATGTGATATATGAACATTTATTTGGTATTCATTTATGGATTTTTAAAAATCTTTAAAGAAATGCCAGTTACCTGTTTTATGACCAGTTAAATATTTTATTTCACTAAGCTTTTAAAGAATATATTTGGTTTATAGGAAGTGTGAATTCGGATTGTGGGTGAATTAATTTTGGTATGTGGACATTTTGAAGCATTTATTTTTCTCTTACCATGCTGCTTTTTCTGAATTGTTTGAGATGATCATGTGGTTCATCTTTCTAAAAGTGTATGAACACAGTGAATTGCAATGATTGGTTTAGAATATTAAACCAACCTTTCTTTCTTTTTTTCTTGAGACAGGGTCTAACTCTGTTGCCCACTATTACCTACCCACCCCTATTGCCCATATTCCTCCTCTTCAATTTCCTTTCCTTTTATCCGTGCCTTGTTGGTTTCTTACTGAAAAGTGTTTATCTTGATTCAGTTACCATTTCAGTCTAGGACTGTGACAAACTGGGGTAACTGTAATTTCTTGTGTACACTGGGACACTTTTAAGAGTGAAAGAGGGGGGCTCTGTGTGATGGGTCATGCCTGTAATGCCAGCACTTTGGGATGCTGAGGTGGGAGGAATACTTGAGGTCGAGAGTTGAAGACCAGCCTGGCCAACATGTCGAAACCCCATCTCTTCTAAAAATACACAAAAACATTAGTTAGGCGTGGTGGCACGCGCTTGTAATCCCAGATACTCAGGATGCTGAGGTAGGAGAATCGCTTGAACCCGAGAGGCGGAGATTGCAGTGAACTGAGATTGCACCACTGCACTCCAGCCTGGGCAATAGAGTGAGACTCCGTCTTAAAAAACAAAAAACAAACCACCAAAAAACTGAAAGAGCGTGCCATTGACAGTTGTGTCTGGAAAACAGGCACAAATTAGGACCTGGTGAAACAGGATTACGGTTATCTCAGGCATTACCTATGTTTGTTTGTTGAAGTTCAAATAAAAATGGAAACAAGAAGATGCTAGTTCCTCAGTGCCCAAATTTAATCAGTTATCTTTATACACACCTTGAATAAATAGTGTACCTTATTTGTAGGAGGCATCATTAAACAGTTACAGAAGGATGTATTGTACTAAACTCTAAGGAATAGTAACTTAAGTATTTATATTAAGCATTATATTACTGGATGTATTGATGTATGTATATAACCAAGTATCAGATACTTAAGTGCTTTACAAACACTTAATCATTTAAACCTTAAATAACTACATGAAATAGGTACTGCTGTTTTCTCCATATTGCAGAAGAGAGAGCTGAAGCACAGGAAAGTAAATTGATTGGCAAGGTCACACAGTAATTAGTAAACTAGGATTTGTACCATGCAGTCTGGCTACAAAGTCCTTTTAGAAGAGTTATAAGGATATGCAACAAAAAAATATTGTGGTATCCTTTAATAACATTGGCAGCTGTGGTAGGCAGACTTCTAAGATGGCCCTCAGTGATCTCTGTCTCCTGGTATTCATGACTTTATGTAATCTTCTCCTCTGGAGTGTGGTCTAGCGAATTGACATCTTAACCATATGGAGTCTTCCAACTGATGAACAAAGTCTATCCCTCCATTTATTTAGGTTTTCATTACTTTCTCTTAGCAGTGTTTTGTGGCTTTCAGTGTTTTTATACTTTTGGTCATATTTTTTGATTGTCCATGATACTGTTTTTAAAATTTCATTTTCAATATTAATAGTTTTTCACTGGTATATAAAAATGCAGTAGATATTTATATGGATTTTGTATCCTGTAACCTTGCTAAGTTCATTTACTGGTTTTAATAGCTTTTTGTGTGTGTGTCAGAGTCTGTCTCTCGTCTCCCAAGCTGGAGAGCAATGGCATGATCTCGGCTTTGTGATACTCCTGCCTCCGCCTCCCAAATAGCTGGGATTACAGGTGCCCACCACCATGCCCAGCTAATTTTTGTATTTTTAGTAGAGATGGGGTTTCACCATGTTAGCCAGGCTGGTCTTGAACTCCTGACCTCAGATGTTCTGCCTGCCTCAGCCTCCCAAAGTGCTGGGATTACAGGCATGAGCCACTGAGCCTAGCCTGGTTTTAATAGCTTTTTAATAGATTCCATGTATAAAGATGATCATGTTGTCTGAGATGAAAGACATTATGCTGCTTCTTTTTAATAATGAATGACTTTTGTTTATTTATTTTTAGCCTTATTGGAATGTCTAGAACTTCTAATACAATGTATAATAAAGGTGGTGAGAGCAGAGATCCTTGTTTTGTTCCTGACCTCAGCGAGGAAAGAATTCCATCTTTCACCATTAAGTATGATGTTAGCTCTAGGTTTCTTCGTTGATGCACTTTGTCTGGTTGAGAAAATTTCCTTCTGTTCATAGTTTGCTGAGGGTTTTTTTTTTTTTAATCAGGAATGGGTGTTGGAATATTACCAAATGCCTTTTCTGAATTGAGATAATCATATAGTTTATCTTTTTTAAAGTGGATTAATACAGTGAATTTGAATTGCAATGATGCTTTTTTTTTTTTGAGACAGGGTCTCACTGTGTCGCCTAGGCTGGAGTGCAGTGTTATGATCTTAGCTCACTGCAACCTCTGCCTCCCAGGCTCGAGCAGTCCTCCCACCTCAGCCTCCTGAGTAGCTGGTACTACAGGCGTGCACCACAATGCCCAGCTAATTTTTTGTATATTTTGTAGAGATGGGATTTCACTATGTTGCTTAAGCTGGTCTCAAACTCTTGGGCTCAAGTGATCCTCCCACCTTGGTCTCCCAAAGTGCTGCGGTTACAGGCATGAGCCACACTGTGCCTGGCCAAAACAACCTTTCATTCTTAAGATGAACTCAATTTGGTCATCAATGTATTATTATTTTAATATAGTTAGATATCTAATTTACATTCCCACCAACAGTGTAAAAGTGTTTCTATTTCAACCATTGTGGAAGATGGTGTGGCCTGGGTATATATCCAAAGGAATATAAACCATTCTATTATAAAGATACATGCCACATGTATGTTCATTGCAGCACTATTCACAATAGCAAAGACATAGAATCAACCCAAATGCTCATCAATGATAGACTGGATAAAGAAAATGTGGTACCTATACACCATGGAATACTATGCAGCCATAAAAAGGAACGAGATTATGTCTTTTGCAGGGACATGGATGAAGTTGGAAGCCATCATCCTCAGCAGACTAACACAGGAACAGAAAACCAGACACTGCATGTTCTCACTCAAAAGTGGGAGTTGAACAATGAGAACATATGGACACAGGGAGGGGAACCACACACATGGGCCTGTTGAGGGTAGGGGAAGGGGAGGGAGAGCATTTGGGAAAAGAGCTGATGCATGCTGGGCTTAATACTTAGCTGATGGGTTGACAGGTGCAACAAACCACCATGGCACATGTCTACCTATGTAACAAACCTGCACATCCTGCACATGTACCCTGGAACTTAATAAAAAATATATATAGTTAGATATCATTTTCCAAAATCACATTTTTTTTTTAGGTTTATATTTATGAGGGATGTTGTTCTGTAGGTTTTTCTTAGACTGTATTTGCCTGATTTTGGTATTAGGGTAATGTTGCCCTCACAGAATGAGTTACGAGATAGTTCCTCCTTTTCAATTTTCTGGAAGAGTTTGTATAGAATTGATATTATTTCCTCCTCAGATATTTTGTAGAATTGACAAGAAACCATCTGCACTAGGAGTTTTCTTTGTGGAGTGATTTTTTTAAACTACCAGTTAAAATTGTTTAATAATATAGGGCTAATTAGGTTATCTTATTCAGTGAGCTTTGATAGTTTGAGTATTTCAAGGAATATGTTTATTTTTTCCAAGTGGTGAAGTGTATTGGCATAGTTGTTTATAATACCTTATTATCCTTTTAATAATATCTGTAGAATGTATAGTAAAATCACCTCTATGGTTTTGGTAGTTTTTGTCTTTTGTCTTTTATGTCTTTTTCTTGTCTTTTGTCTTTTTCTAATCACTCTGGCTAGGCGTTTTAATAATCTTCTCAAACTTGGTTTCAGTTACTTTTTTTTTCATTTTTCTGTTTTCTGTTTCATTGATTTGTTTCTCTCCGTCTACTTGGTTCAGGTTTATTCTGTTTGTGGTTCCTTATGGCGGAAGTTGTGTCATTAATTTGAGACCTTTCTGCTTTTCTAATATAAGTGTTTAGTGTTAGAAAATTCCCCCTACATATAGCTTTATCGCATCTCACAAATTTGGATATGTTGAGTTTCAGTTCCATTCAGTTCAAAATACTCTCTAATGTTCCTTTAGAGTACTTCTTTTTTTTTTTTTTTGACCCATGGCTTACTTAGAATTGTGTTATTTAGTTCCAAATTCTCCCCCACTGCAGAAATTCTTCTGTTATTAATTTCTAATTTAGTTCCACTATGGTCAGATAATATAGTTTGCATGACTTGAATGCTTTTTAGTTTACTGAGACTTGCTTTATGGCCCAGAATATTGTCTTTCTTGGTAAATGTTCCAGGTGGGTGCGCTTGAAAAGAAAGTGCATTCTGCTACTGTTGGATGGAATTTTCTATATATATCAATTAGGTTAATTTGGGTGGTGATGGTGTTTAATTATTCTTTACCCTTACTGAGTTGAACAATTTGATTATGATATGTTTTGGAGTAGTTTTCATCATGTTTGGGGTCACTGAGCTTCTTAGATCTAATTTAATCAAATTTTCACCATTTTAGCCAATATTTTCTCAATATATTTTTTGGTTTTGCCCTTCTTGCCTTGCTTTGGTGACTTTAATTGCAGATATATTTGGTTGCTTGAAGACAACTCACGTATGGTCTGTTTATGGTTTTAAATTCTCTCTTCTCTGTGTATTCAATTTTGGGTAGTTTCTATTGCTATGTCTTCAAGGTGACTTTTTTCTACAATGAGTAATCCATCAGTCTGATCTAATGTGTATTTTCATCTTATGTAGTGTAATTTTTTCCATCTCTAGTGGTTTAATTTGGGTCTTTTAAAACATCTTTCAGATCTCTAGGCTTTAGAAAATACAAAAACTATTTTAAACATTTTGTCTACTAATTTTATTATATGTGTCAGTTTTGGATTGGTTTCAATTGACAGTTTCTTCATTATGTACTGTATTTTATTGCTTCTTTGCATACTTGGTGATCTTTGATTAGGTGCCTGACATTGTGTTATTTTACCTTGTTGGGTGTCAGATATTTTTGTGTTTCTGTAATTATTCTTGAGCTTTTCCTTGGGGTGCAGTTAAGTTCTTTGGAAACTGATTCTTGCTTTTAAAATTTGTTTTGTAGAACCAATTCAGTGTTCAGTTTGGGGCTAATTACTCCCCAGTACTGAGGCAAGTCCCTTCTGGGTACTCTACCCAATTGCCTGTGAATCTTGTGGTTTTCCAGTTGGTCTGGGTGGATATAGGCCCTATATTTAATGTTGTGTAAGTGCTAGGCATTATTACCTCTAATCCTTTTGGGTGATAATTTGCCTGGCCTTAAGTGCTTCTCTTACGTCATATGAGCCAGATTCACACTCAACTGAATAGTTAAGGGGAATCCTTTGCAAATCTCCACAATTATCTCTTTGTGTAGCTGCTTCTGCTGCTGTACTTAGTCCTGTAAATTTTAACTGTCTTTGTCTCCTTTATTTTCTGTTCTGTCTCTTCAACTCAGAGAGTCCATTGGGCTCTACTTTGTTTTCCCCACTCTATTTCATGGCATTGAATTTCTCAAGGTAGTAAGCTGGGGGCAATCTTAGGGCTCACTTTGTTTACTTTCCCATTTCTCAGGGATCACTGTCCTTTGCTTCCTGATGTCTATTGTATTGCAAATTGATATTTCATATAATTTGTTCATTTTAAAAATTGTATGAGAAAGCAGGATAAATTTGATCCCTATTAATTCATTTTGTCTGGAAGCAGAAGTCCCAGGCAAACATTTTAATGTTTCTGTCTTACTTTTGAGAGTAATTGTAGACATCATTCTTCTTTACCCCTAAATACTTCAGTTTGTGCTTTCTAAGAACAAAAACATTCTTAGCTGGGCATGGTGGCTTACGCCTGTAATCCCAGCACTTTGGGACGCTGAGGCAGGTGGATCATGAGGTGAGGAGATCGAGACCATCCTGGGCAACATGGCAAAATCCCATCTCTACTACTAAAAATAGAAAAATTAGCTGGGTGTGGTGGCGCATGCCTATAGTCCCAGCTACTTGGGAGACTGAAGCACAAGAATTGCTTGAACACGGGAGGTGGAGGTTGCAGTGAACCGAGATCGTGCCCACTACACTGCAACCTGGGTGACTAAGTGAGACACTTACAAAAAAACAAAAAAAGAACAAAGACATTCTCTTATATAACCCCAGTACAGTTGTCAAAATCAAGATATGTAGTGTTGATACAGTACTATTATTTAATCTTCAGTTTATATTCAAATTTTATCAGTTGTCTTAATAATATTCTTTATAGCTATTTTCCCCCTCAGGCCACTAACTAACTTAGGATCACACGTTGTATTTACTTGTTTTGTTCAAGAGTCTCTCTTGATTTGGAACCGTTCTTCAACCTTTCTTTTGCTTGACTTTGACATTTTAAAAGAGTACATAGCAATTTTTTATTTTATGAAACATATCTTCATTTGGGTTTTCTGATATTTCCTCAGGATTAAATTAGGATCATATATTATGTCCTTTTAAATACTTTATATCATAAGACATTTGATACTGGGTTTTCCAAATATTGGAAAAGTTTATTTTGATCCCTTGGTTCATCTAATGTCCACCATGTTTCTCCTTTGTAATTTTTCCCATTTTAATTAATAAGTAATTTTTGGCAAGTTACCTCGAGACTGTAAAGATCTACTTTCTTATGAAAATTTTACCCTCCAATTTTGGCATCCAGTGATGATATTCTAACTCTTGTTATTCTTTCGATATTAGGTAGTTGGCATTCTATGTAAATAAAATATTTTTTTCTTCCTTTCCTTAAATATGGACTCACACTTTTTAAAAAATACAAATTTGGAGGTTTCCTTTCTAGGGCTCCCTACTTTCTGGGATTTCCTCTCACTTTCCAACAGCCCTCCCATTTCTGTAGCATTCTGTC
This sequence comes from Nomascus leucogenys, assembly GCF_006542625.1. Lineage (NCBI taxonomy): Eukaryota > Metazoa > Chordata > Mammalia > Primates > Hylobatidae > Nomascus > Nomascus leucogenys. The sequence continues at coordinate 75,654,700 of NC_044398.1, read as the reverse complement.
ATTTGATTCCTCAAATCAGAAGACTGCCATCTTCTGCTTTATATTTTACCACCCTGCCAGTAAATAGCTTCAATAAACTGAGGATAGGGAAGAGAGGAGGGACCTAAATGAAACAGATTGCCTCCTCTTAATCTTTCTTGTACAGAAATTCTAGAGTTTGCACCTTGTGTTTTTGTTTGATAGTTTATTTCTGCCAAATCTTTATGACCTTTGGTCTAACAAATGGTTATAAAATCTTTTCGAATATATTTTTATGTTCTGAATAAAAAATGTATTAAATGAAGGGAAGTAGCTAACGTAAAGGCAAATTAAGTGAACCCCAAAGTACATACTATATCTGCAGCACTGTCCAAGGGAGAAGATGACCAACAGCAAAAACAAGTATTCCAAGATATAATAGCACATATTTTCTTGTGTGGGAGATGGATTCAACTATAGTTTTCTGACACTGCCTGTTAAAATATATAGGTATGATGTAGGAATCTGTTTTTTATTTTTGTATGTATGTATGTATGTATCTATGTATTTATAAGATGGAATCTCACTCTGTTACCCAGGCTGGAGTGCAGTGGCGTGATCTTGGCTCACTGCACCCTCCGCCTCCCGGTTCAAGCGATTCTCATGCCTCAGCCTCCCAAGTAGCTGGGATTACAGGCACCCGATACCACGCCTGGCTAATTTTTGTGTTTTTAGTAGAGATGGGTTTTGCCATGTTGGCCAGGCTGGTCTCAAACTCCTGACCTCAGGTGATCCACCTGCCTTGGCCTCCCAAAGTGCTGGGATTACAGGCATGAGCCACCACGCCCGGCCAGAATCTTTTTTTTATACTGAGCATTGGTGAAGCCTCTGGTAAAATATTCTATTTTGAAAATCAGTTTGAGGTGAACAGCAAAATGAATAAAACCTTGGGAAATAGGTTCTGTGTTGAGAGGCTAATCCATCTAGGCTTACTTATCTTTGGAGGTGACAAAACCGATTTAGTTCTGAATAGTCTTCAAATTGTCAAGGAACTATTTTTGAAAATTGAGTAAATACTCTTGCCCTTTAATAACATCACTCTATCAAAGGGGTAAGATTTAAATTATAGTAAGAAAGCATTCACTTGAATATTAAAAATACTTTTTTGACTGAGAGGTTTGAAATACAGTTGGCCCTTTAGATTCGCAGGTTCCATGTTTGCAGATTCAGCCAATCGTGGATCAAAAATATTCCATGGAAAAACCCCCAATAAAAGATGACAATACAACAATAAAAATATAACAATTATTTTCATAACATTTACACTATACTAGGTATTATAGGTAATTTAGAGATGATTTAGTGTATACAACAAGATGTACAAATACTACACTATTTGGTCATATGCAAATACTATACTCTTTTATATCAGACTGGAACATCTTTGGATTTTAGTATGTGCAGGAGTCCTGGAACCAATCTTGAGAGGATACCAAAGGATGACTATACCTCGTGATATGGTTTGGCTTTGTCCTCAAACCTCATCTTGAATTGTAACTCCTACAGTTCCCACCTGTTGTGGGAGGGGCCCGGTGGGAAGTAATTGAATCATGGGGGCAAGTCTTTCCCTTGCTATTCTTGTAATAGTGAATAAGTCTCATGAGATCTGATGGTTTTAAAAATGGGAATTTCTGGGGCCGGGTGCGGTGGCTCACACCTGTAATCCCAGCACTTTGGGAGGCTGAGGTAGGTGGATCACAAGGTCAGGAGATCGAGACCATCCTGGCTAATGCGGTGAGACCCTGTCTCTACTAAAAATGCAAAAAATTAGCTGGGCATGGTGGTGGATGCCTGTAGTCCCAGCTACTCGGGAGGCTGAGGCAGAAGAATGGCTTGAACCCGGGAGGCGGAGCTTGCAGTGAGCTGAGATTGCACCACTGCACTCCAGCCTGGGTAACAGAGCAAGACCCTGTCTCAAAAAAAAAAAAAAAAAAAATGGGAGTTTCCCTGCACAAGCTCTCTCTTCTCTTGTCTGCTGCCATGTGAGACGTGTCTTTCACCTTTTGCTATGATTGTGAGTCCTCCCCAGCCATGTGGAACTGTAAGTCGATTAAACCTCTTTCTTTTGTAAATTGCCCAGTCTCAGGCATGTCTGTATCAGCAGTGTGAAAATTGACTAATAAACCTTGTTAATAAAGATAGTGGTATTTCCATTTTGAAAGATTTTTTTTTTTTTTTTGAGACGGAGCCTTACTCTGTCATTGAGGCTGGAGTGCAGTGGCACTGTGTTGGCTCACTGCAATCTCCATCTCCTGGGTTCAAGCAATCCTCCTGCCTCAGCCTCCTGAATAGATGGGATTACAGGTGCCCACCACCAAACTTGGCTAGTTTTTTTTTTGTTGTTGTTGTTGTTTTAATATTTTTAGTAGAGACGGGTTTCACCATGTTGGCCAGGCTGGTCTCGAACTCCTGACCTCAGGTGATCCACCCACCTTGGCCTCCCAAAGTATTGGGATTACAGGAATGAGCCACTGCGCCCGGCTAAGTTTTTTTTTAAATAAAGGGATGCAGCTTGCAGCTGTTTTTCTTAAATGATTTGAATGAAGCCTGGCTTTGAGGTGGGAGCAATGACTAATTTTCAAGGTTCTTTTAATTTTATGATTCCACGCTAAGGTAAAATAAAGCACATCTTGAAATGTCACAATTTGTTGAAGAAGAAGCAAATTTGATAAGAAATAAATCGGTGGCCTTCAATCCTTTAATTGGGCTTTTTTGTTGTTTTGAGACAGGATCTCACTCTGTCACCCAGGCGGGAATGCAGTCGCGCCACTATGGCTGGCTTTGTGAGTGTGTGCATGCGTGTGTGTGTGTGTGTGTAGAGATGGGGGTCTACGTTGTTTAGATTATGTTGCTTAGGTTGGTCTCGAGCTCTTCAGCTCAAGCAATTCTTCAGCCTCTCTCAAAGTGCTGGGATTATAGGTGTCAGCTGCAGTGCCTGGCCCCCTAATTAAGCTTCAGAAAAAGTTTGCAAAAATGTTTTAAATAATAATGGTTTTTAGGAATAATAGACAATAAGGATTACCATCAACATTTATTTGACCTCTACAGTGCATTTTATTTTTAAAAATATTTACTGTTTTTATTTAAAAAATTTTAAGGCCGGGTGCAGTGGCTCACACCTGTAATCCCAGCACTTCGGGAGGCCGAGGTGGGTGGATCACTTGAGGTCTGGAGTTCAAGACCAGCCTGGCCAATATGGTGAAATCCCATCTCTGCTAAAAATACAAAAATTAGTGTATGGTGATGGCACGTGCCTGTAATCCCAGCTACTCAGGAGGCTGAGGCAGGAGAATCGCTTGAACCCAGGAGGCAGAGGTGGCAGTGAGCCAATATTGTGCCACTGTACTCCAGCCTGAATAATGGAGCAAGACTGTCTAAAAAAAAATTAAAATATAATTTTTAAATAATTTTAGAATTACAAAAAAAAAGTGCAGAGTTCTCTTATGATCCTCACCTTGCCTTTCCTAATGTTAACGTCTTATGTAACAATAATGCACTTATCAGGAACAGGAAATTAACATTCGTATAGTATTATTAAGTAACTTAAAACATTCCAAACTGAAAGAAAATACAGAGAAAATATAAGAAACCTATGCAGATTTAGCAGATGTAAACATTTTTATCATATTTGCTTTGAATTATTTGAAGAAAAAAAATTACTCATCAAGTTGAAAGCTTTCCTGCACCCAACTTTTTCCCCCTAATTCCTTGCTCTGAGGTAACCGCTATCCTGAATTTGTATGTATCCTCCATATCCATGTTTGTATTCTTTTGCTCCATCAGCACGTATACCCAAAGGTTAAGGAATAACAATACATAGAATATGTTTTTATTTTGTTTTATTTTTAAAATTAACTTTGTGTTTAATTTTGTCTTTTAATTACACTATCTAAAAAACTGCAGTTATCCTTTCTGATTTGATTTTTTAAATTCATCTTTACTTTCAAGATTTATCTATCTGATGGACATAGGTCTATTTAGTTGCTGTGTAATATGGATATATATTCAGAGTTTTACTGATGAGCATTTAGATTATTTATCATTTTTCCATTATTATAAACAATTTTAAACGATGCTGCAATCTGCATCTTTGTATCTGTCTCCTTAGGAGTTCTCTAGGGCAAATACCTAGAAGTAGAGCTGATGGGTCATAAGGGATAATCATTTTATGTCTACTAAGCACTGACTAAATGCTCTACAATGTGATTTTACCAATTCACATACCCCAAAGCAGTGTAGAAGAGTTCCAGTTTGTCCCAGCTTGCTTTGAATGCTTAATACCTTGTAAATAGTCAATAACTAGCAATTAGTTTTTTTATTATTATTGTACCCAAGTTGATGTTATTTTACTATCTTAAAAATTTTACTAGTAAACAATAAGGGAAGACTTAGAGAAGTAATTTGTGTATTTATCTGTTATGAACTTAGTTTGTCATTGTCTTCTAGCTTTACTGTCTTATTGTAATGTACTTTTCCCTCCTCATGTCGTAGATGAATAAAATCAAGGGTAGTTCCAGTTATATTTCTTTTTTCTATAACAGCTTTATACACCATATAATTTACACACCATACAATTCACCCATACAATTCATACCAGACAATTTACACACCATACAATTCACCCATTTAGCCTGAGTGAATTGTATAATTCACAGTTTTTAGTTTATTCAATGGTTTTTAGTTGAATATAATTCAGCGGTTTTTTAGTTTATTCATAGACTTGCGCAACCATCACCACAATTAATTTTAGAACATCTTCCTCACCCCAAAATGAAACTTTATACTCATTAGTTGTCACCCTGCATTTCCCCGGTTCTAGGAAACCATAAACCTATTTTCTGTCTATAGATTTGCCTATTCTGGACATTTCATATAAATGGAATCATAAAATATGAGATCTTTTGTAACTGGCTTCTTTTTACTTGTTTTCAAAGCTCATCCATGTTGTAGCATGTATCAGTACTTCATTACTTTTTATGGTCAAATAATATTCTATTATGTGGATATACATTTTATTTGTTCATTCATCAGTTGATGGACTGCATTGTTTCTCCTTTTCAACTATTGTAGAAAATGCTATGGTGGACATTCATGTGTGAGTTTTTGTGTGGATGTGTGTTTTCATTTCTCTTGAGTATATACCTAGGGGTAGAATTGCTGGCCCATATGATAACCTTGTGTTAACCTTTGAGAAACTGCCAGGCTGTTTTCCAAAGTGGCTGCACTATTTTACATTACCACCAGAAATTTCTCCACATCATGGCCACCAGCAATTTCTCCATTTCATGGCCAACATTTTTTATTGTCTGTCTTGTTAGTTATAATCTTTCTAGTGAGTGTAATGTGATACCTAACTGTGGTTTTGACTCGCAGCTCACTGATAGCTAGTTTTATTGAGCATTTTAAAATTTATTCATTGTCTATTTGTATATCATTTTTCAAGAAATATGTAAGGTACTTTTACTTGATTAGATTGTATTTCTTGTATTACATTTATATAAAAAGTTATAAAAAAGAACACAACTTTATGAAAAATCAAGCAGTCACTTGGACTATATTAATTATTCAAGTATTTATTCAATAGATATGCTGCATAATGGAAAATAAGTGGATTTTGTAGTCACGCAAACCTTGAATCCTGCTCTTGCCATCTGTTTGTTGTTATTTGGGGCTGAACACCAAAGCTCTTTGAGTTTGTTGAATGATTATAATGTTACGACATCATGTGTGAGGTTTTTGGTACAGTGCTAAGCACCTGGTAAGGAGGCATATTAATAATTTGGAGCTATTATTAACTGTGTGTTAGTCACATACTAGGTTTTGAGAAGAAAAAATACGGTGGAATCATAGAAGCAGCACCCAATTTTGCATGGAGAAGCGTCCAAGCATAACTTCATTAGAGTGTGATGTTTTATCAAGGATTTGAAAGTTGAATAGGGATTCGGATAAATGACAGATGCCTGCCCAAGAAGAAGGCAGTGCATGTATAATGATATGGAAAAGGTGAGAAAGAAAATGGCCTCATTTGGGGAGCTAAATGGTCAGTATTTTTAGAGGGGAAAGAGTGGGTAAAGAATTATAGAATATATGATTGGACAGTAGAAATTCATTAATTGATTCATTCATTCAGCCCATATGTATTGAACTGATAGTATGTCATGGTGCTGTTATCTTCTAGGTACCAGTATGAAGTAAGTTAAAGAATGAGCTTACTGGGTTTGAGGAAAAGAAGTGACATGTAGTGAACAAAGGGGAGGATGATATGCAATAATGTTAGAGAGGTTGCAGAGGCCAGTACATGACATAATATAAAGTAAAACAAGCAAACAAAGTTATAGAATAAATCATATAACATTTCTTTTATGTTAAAACAAACTCAACAAAACTAATAAAAAAAGAAATTTAGCTTTTAATTACTTTACATAATGGATGGCATTGGAGAAATTTAAACAGAAAAATGACATGATCAGATTCGAAAAATGTTCCTGGCAGGGGTGTGGAGAATAGATTTTGTGTGTGTGTGTGTGTGATTAAGTGCTAATGTATGCAAAGCAGTGAAAAATAGGTGGAAAAAATTCAATGGCTCTTTTCTTTCTAGTTCAGAAAGGCTTTTAAGAACCATTTGAATTAACATTTCACTTTCTTTTTTCTTTTATCCCAAAGAATTGGATGCCAGGCAAAAATTGTTGAGTTCTGATGTTGGGAGATGGGGAGTTTTTGATGAGTGAGGTAGAACTTTGATGAGTGAGGTAGAGAGGAGATTTGGGGAATAAGGAGAGTGAAAACTCCATTTAGAAACTTATTTATTAGAAGTTTTTTCTCTTTTTTGGTTAAAATTTCATGGTGGATTATTTTGAGATGATATCTGCTAAATCAGCTATCGTTCCTACCCTACCCCACTACAAATTTATCAAAAACTAGCATCTTTAAAAATTTTATTCTTATTTCATAAGTTCTCTACACCTTAGTAATAGGCCAATGTTAAAGTAATGCTGATAGAAATAATTCTAAGAAGTCTTTCTAGACTAAGAGAAAACAATGTTTGAGTATTTTACCCATCTCTCTCAAAATCTCTTCTCAACTTTCATTCAGTTTTAGTGATCTCATTCATTTTCATGGTTTTAAGTACCATCTATAGTTAAGTATATACAGCTTTAAGAATTATCTATATCCAAATATACATCTAGCCCTGACACCTCCTCTAAATTCTCTATTTGTATATCCATTTGCTTAATTGACATCTCCGTGCATCTCAACCTTAATATGTCCAAAACCAAATTCCCAATTTTTCCCTCAAACCTGCTCTTTCTGCAGTTTTTCTCATTTCAGATTTTCTCTGTGTGGCAATTATGTTTGCCTGTTATACAAAATGCAAAAGTGGTTTCAGTTAGAAAACTAATATCAGGAAATTGACATTGGGAAATTAATATATATTAGGTTCAGCTCCCACAGAATATTTAATCATTTCCTCTGTTACCTTGTTTTACGTTGGTATTTTTTGTTTGCCTGTGTCTCATATCTTTGGTCCTGTCTTACGGTTAGTTTACACATATCATGGGCTAAATTAGCAAAACACACATACTTAAAAGTACAATTAAGATAGAAGAAGATGAATTACAGTTTTTGAAAACGCATGTGAAATGAAGTATTTAGGGGATTCTGCCTACCAGCGTATTTCTCTGGAGTTATCTATTTAAGTGTCCATATAGGTTTGGAGAGCCTGAAAGACATATGATACAATATGGCGTCAAAAGTTCCCTTGAAAGATAAACATTTATTCCTTCATTTTACTAATTATAATTATGAAGGCTATTGATAAACCAAAGGCTATGAGACATATAATGTTTATATGGCTACAGTGGAAAGACTGGGAAAAGTAACAGGGAAATTATTAAAAAATAATTTTGAGGCTGTAGAAATAGTTATCTCCTCCAAGAAATACCTTGAAACTGCGTTTATTCATTCATTGAGACACTCAACAAACATTTACTGAGTGCTTACTACGTGTAAGTTGTTGGGATTATACAACTGAATAAGACTGATAAAAATCTCACCTCTTAACTTTCACTCAAGAGAAACTTGATTATGAATAAGTAAACAAATAAGTACACAATTTTAATGTGTGATATGCATCTAGGGGTAGAGAGAAACAGTAACTACATCAAGTAGTAGAAAAGTCTGTTGAGATAACTTTTTAAAACATTCTGAAGAATGAGGAGTCAACAAAGAATAACAATGGCATGTGTTCTAAGCAAAGAAAAAAGCATGTGTAAATGAGATGGGACAGAGCTTGGCTTATTTGAGAATATTTGCTAGAAGAGTCTGAAAACGCGCTTTTTTTTGCCCGTTTATTTTGGCTCTCTTATTCTTTGAACCGCCTTGCCCGTCTGTTCATTTTGAAAAACTGCTAACTGGGAGCTTTATTTACATTGGTAAGGTTGGTTATGGAGGGCTTCCATTAGGGTGATTGGATATTGGTTGACTTTTTTCCTGAGGGAGCAAAACAGTTTATAGGTCTTGTCTGTGAGACCATCTGGTTTCTCCAAAGAATAATCCAGTAGTGTCCTGCTTGGTTTTAAATGTTCTGAAAGTAAGATGGGAAAGGAGTGTGAGAGTGTTCCAAGTAGGCACGTTGTCATTGTTTTCAGCCTTGGGCTTCACCTTTGCCTTATACTGGGTTGGGTGTCCTTGAAACTGAGCCTCTCGAATTCTGTTTTTCCAGAGAATAAAACTGGGGTTGGGGCTGGGAGAGAGAGCAGTTGTCTAGGTTTGTAGGGGTACCAAGTCTTTTGTATATAGTCCTTGAACCAATTTCTGTTTTCAGTCTTATATCTCAGCCCTTTCAAAGGTGGTTAATTCTTGATTTTCCGTCTTTTTTTTTTTTAACAAAGATAATTTTATTGTTATTTAAATTAACTTCACCTTCATTCAGAAATAGAAAACTAATGTTGATAATAATAGTTGCAATTATCAGCTATTATAATGATAACTGAAGTTATCTGCTGAAATGATAATAATGATAACTGAAGTTATCTGCTGAAATGATAATAATGTTACTGGAGTAGAGAAAATTTTATTAAATTTAAGACAGATTAGTAAATATAATTTTAACAACTTCATGGAATGTACTCTGGTAACACCTTAATTGTTAAGTGATAGTTGTTAGAATGCCTACTTTCTTAAAATGCTACCTATAAAACAGAAAAGATAGAGGTACGTAGTATGTAATACTTTCTAATTTTGTTTGCGAACTCTTGATTATTCAAGTAGAACTATTGTACATATTTTCTATGTCAGATATGTTACTAGCTCTGTATTTTATTGACTTTCTTTTAAAACTTCTGCAATTTAATGATTTAATTTTAATGCTGTACTGTTATTTAGTGCTGGCTTCTTCTGATTAAACTTTCAGTAGTATGATGGTAAACAATATCATATACAAAGCATAGGGGAGAAAGGATTTCTTTTCTCACCCATCTAAGGGTTCATGGTTGACACCCCTAATAACAAAAGACCAATTAACAAAAGAAAGCATACAAGTTTAATATATTTTTTAAATTTTTATTTTTTTTATTTTTGTAGGTACATAGTAGGTATGTATAGTTATGGGGTACATGAGATGTTTTGATACAGACAGGCAATGCGTATTAATCACATCATTAATGTAAGTTTTATGCAACACTGGAGCCTTCAGAAATGATGACCCAAAGAAACAGGGAAAACTGTACATTTTATGATAAGTCTGATGAAGAAGTGGGTAATTGTGGAGAAACATGACTGAACAAAAGGGGAGTGATCCAATGGTAATAAACTGGGGGGAACTCAGCAAGGCCTGTTTATCCAGATTCTTCTTTGTGTCTGTCTTCATAGATGAGGACATTCCTTTACTCTGAATATAAGGAGGACCCTCTGGAAGAAGGGTCTAATAGCTGATTTTCAGGGGAAGGTCAGTTAGGTTTTATGACCTGCTTCAGTAGAGAAGGGGCAAGGGAAATTCTTTCTAGTTTCTGTGGACTGGTTTAGGAGAGAGGAGGTCAGAGAGATCTTCCTGTTTCTGCAGTTTTCTCAATTTCCTTCAAGTAAAAATACTCAGTGTGCCTAGGTACTGTATTTTGGGATAGCATGGCCTGAACCCCATCAATGTAAATTTATTTTCAATTTCATGTTTGAATATTTTTTCCTGTTGATCCTTTTTCTCCCAATGGCAGTTCCTCATTTCAACTTTTTTCTGTAGTATTTTTGTGTGGTCCTTAATTAAGTCTAGTGAGAAAGCAAGCCTTGATTTCCATACAAGGATTGACTTAATACAAACTGAACATGCCCTTTGGTCTTCTCCCAGGTAAACGCTCTAGAAAGTCGTCATCATTGCCAGACAGCAAGGTACTTTGTTGTGTATCAGTGCCCCCAGGAAAATTCAAATATGTAAAATAAGTTCTTAAATGGTTTGCAGAGAAAAGTAAGCAACTTGAGTGTAGCATGTAAACTGAGGAGCCATTTTGGTGCTTGGCAGTTAAGTACTTCTTGAAGTTCCCCCTGTTTTTTCCTTGAAGTCTTTTAAATCTGATCCTTCAGCATGTAAGTACTTTTATTTTCAACAGAGTTGTAGAAGAATAATGATTATATTCATGGGTTTGAATGTTTATTAAATAAAAAAAGACTAAAAATGGTAACACTTTCTTAGTGAACCTTTTTTGTTGGAAACAGAGGCAACAATTGAATCCATGTTGAAATAATGGTTTTTGAGCTTTTAAAGCGAACCTGTTGTATTATTTCTCCTGTTTCACAAATGATTTCTTAAAACAAGGAAAATGTAGTAAAACTTTCTTTAACTTTTTTTTTTTTGAGATGGAGTCTCACTCTGTTGCACAGGCTGAAATGCAATGATGCAATCTTCGCTCATAGCAACTGCTGCCTCCTAGGTTCGAGTGATTCTCCTGCCTCAGCCTCTCAAGTAGCTGAGACTATAGGCACGCACCACCACATCTGGCTAATTTTTGTATTTTTAGTAGAGACGGGCTTTCACCATGTTGGCCAGGCTGGTCTCGAACTCCTGACCTCAGATGATCCACCTGTCTCGGCCTCCCAAAGTGCTGGGATTACAGGCGTGAGCTGTGCCTGGCTTTGTTTATTAACTTAATCGTGATTAGACTTTTGATTATGTTTTTTTACTTTCCAAACTTACCTTTTTTTCTACAAGTTTGGCTTTAAGTTAAATAATTTTTTTTCAAATACTGTTTTGAGTCATACTGTCATTTTTTTTTTTTTTTTTTTTTTTTTTTTTTTTTTGAGACTGACTCTTGCTCTGTTGCCCAGGCTGGAGTGCAGTGGCGCGAGCTCGGCTCACTGCAAGCTCTGCCTCCCGGGTTCACGCCATTCTCCTGCCTCAGCCTCCCAAGTAGCTGGGACTACAGGTGCCCGCCACCACGCCCGGCTAATGTTTTGTATTTTTAGTAGAGACAGGGTTTCACCATGTTAGCCACGATGGTCTTGATCTCCTGACCTCATGATCCGCCTGCCTTGGCCTCCCAAAGTGCTGGGATTACCATACTGGCATTTTGACTCATACCTGCATTTAGCTGAATTTGTTTATCTACTTTTATTCTAAATTTTAGTTTATATGTATACCAAATAATATATTTGTAATCCTAGCCACCTGGGGGGGCTGAGGTGGGAGGATCCCTTGAGGCCAGGAGTTTGAGGCTGCAATGAGTTATGATCATGCCTTGACACTCGAGCCTGGGTGACAGAGTGAGACCCAGTCTCTAAAAATAAAAAAAAATAATAAAATAAAATTAAGTGATTGATTCAACTTCCTAATTTGATGTCAAATGATAGAATAAAAATAAAAACAGAAAAATAGAAAATTTATTCAATTATGTTGCTATTCAGTACATTTATATAACCATAACAAGTTGCTAATATTTTGAAGTGGCATTTTTATAGTTGAAGTTTCTTTTAGGTAGTGTTGGTATTTTTCCTATCTTTTTACTTCTAACCCTTTTCTATTATTTATCATAGGTGTGCCTCTATTAAAAAGCAAATCACTAGGGGGCTTATTTATTCATCCTTTTTGACAACCTCAATCTTTCAGCTGTAAAGTTTGTTCTGTTTCCGTTTAGTGTGATTTTTGATGTATTTGAGTAGGCTTCTGTAATCTTGTGTAGAGCTGTTTATCCTGTTTAATATATAATGTGCCTTCTTTATTTGTGGGCTCATATCTTTCATCAATACTAGATGTATTGCAGCATTAGATTTACAAATACAGCTTCTCAGTTCTTTCTGTTTTCTCCTGGGTCTCTTTTGACATATTTTTGACCTTCTCATTTATCCTGCAGTTCTCTTAAACTTTTTGTTTTGTTTTGTTTTTAATAAGCTTTACTTGTCACTCTATGCAGCAGTCTGGGTAATTTTTTCATATCTACAAGTTCTTAAGTATCTCTTTAGCTGTGATTAATCTGCCACTTAACTCCACTAAATTTTTGTTTTAAAATTATACGTATTTTTGAAAGTGTTGTTTTTATCTTCCTATCCATTTTTGACAATTTTTTTGGCTTTTAAAATGTTTTATGTATTTTTAAATTTTTTATATTTTGCTTTTACTTTCATTTTTTTCCCCAAGTGTCCAGTTCCCCTATGTAAAATAAAAAGAAGATAAATCTAAACTTGATTTTAGCCAAAAGGCTGAGAAGTGATAAAAGTAGGTTAATTTAGAAGCACGACTTAGTCCAGGCACCATGGCTCACACCTATAATCCCAGCACTTTGGGAGGCCAAGGTGGGTGGATCACCTGAGGTCAGGAGTTTGAGACCAGCCTGGCCAACATGGTGAAATCCTGTCTCTACTAAAAATTAAAAAAAAAAAATTAGCCAGGCATGGTGGCAGGTGCCTGTAATCCCAGCTACTTGGGAGGCTGAGGCAGGAGAATCGCTTGAACTTGGGAGGCGGAGGTTGCAGTGAGCCAAGATTGCACCATTGCACTCTAGCCTGGGAGACAAGAGCGAAACTTAGTCTCAAAAAAAAAGGCCAGGTGCGGTGGCTCACGGCTGTAATCCCAGCACTTTGGGAGGCCGAGGCGGGCGGATCACGAGGTCTGGAGATCGAGACCACGGTGAAATCCCATCTCTACTAAAAATACAAAAAATTAGCTGGGCGCGGTGGCGGGCGCCTGTAGTCCCGGCTACTCGGGAGGCTGAGGCAGGAGAATGGCGTGAACCCAGGAAGTATATATATGACATAAATACCATACTGTAGAATTTGAGAGTAGGAAATTTACATTAAGCAGGAACATCACAAAGACAAGTCTGGACTATTCTACGTGAAAGCCAAGAGGGAGTAGTCAAAAATAACACTGAGTTTCAACTTGTACGATGAGAATGATTTCTTGCATTTACAGGTATGGAAAAGATGAGGTTATTGGCTTCAGAATATGAGAGTGATGGTAGGATGTTAGGATAGAAAAATCCATTGAGTAGGAAAAAATGCAGGTCTATCATTCAAAAAGTAAAACTTTATATATTGGCCGGGCACGGTGACTCACGCATGTAATCCCAGCAGTTTGGGAGGCTGAGACGGGCGGATCACCTGAGGTCAGGAGTTCGAGACCAGCCTTGCCAACGTGGCAAAACCCCGTCTCTAAATACACGAAAATGCAAAATTTTTAAATACACTAAAAATACAAAAATTAGCTGGACGTGGTGCTGCGCACCTGTAATCCCAGCTTCTTGGGAGGTTGAAGCAGGAGAATTGCTTGAACCTGGGAGATAGAGGTTATAGTGAGCCGAGATTGCGCCATTGCACTCCAGCCTGGGTGACCAGAGCGAAACTCCATCTCAAAAAAAACAAAAACAAAAACAAACAAAAAAACAATCTGTGTATATCACTAGGAGAAGGAGAGTTGAAACCAAGGGAGTAAAAAATTATCCAGAGGAATTAAATTGAAAAGGGAAAAGATGAAGTCCTAGGCTGTTAAGAATGAAATATAATCAAAATTAGGTCCTAGAAATTGATGTAGAGTCCACTGGTCAAAGAAAACAGCATAATTAAAAAGCCAGGATAAATAAGATCAGGAAACAATGGCTGAATTTATTGAAATGGTAAGTTTTATTATTTTTAGAATAGAATCGACTTGAGGTTTGTGTGTACTTTTTTTTCTAAACAGACCATAGATGCAACTTGAATGCTTCTTTGATCCATTACTATGTTTCAGAATGTACTGTCTGTCATAGGATCATTAGTGAGATGTTCTCAGAGCTTTAATCTGAAATGCAGCAGTAATGGAAATGACACCTCCCCAACTATGCTCATTTAACCTTTAAAGGTACAATCCGTTTACTTCCAAGAGTCTTGATGTAGTAAGATCAAGAGACTTTGTTAACTTTGCGTACTTATTTTCCAAAGTCCATTGACAATACAATAAAACAGTTTTTTAAAGTCCCAATTTACAAACAGTACATTTGGTTCATAGGTGGATGAGGTTGAGCACACTTAATCTTTATATATAAATTTGATTTTCTAACTAAAACTGTCCATTTAATTGCCTACTTCATGAGTTCTGTAGTAGACCTTTTGGGGAACAGAGGGTTTCAGAAAAGCTTTGATTTATTCTCTTTTCATGATCCGTACTTCAAAGTGGAATTTTCCTTGCTTGATTACACTTAGAGGAAGAGGGGTGGTGAGGAAGGGGTAAAATCAAAGTAAGCTATGCTTTAAGAAAAAAGAAAAAGTAGTCGCAGCCTGGAGAATAAATTTGACCTCTTTAGTTTTATATTGTTTCAGCTAAAACCTGTGATGAGGTCATTCCTAGTGAACTACTTATAACTATTTAGTTCTTATAAATGCTGCCAATGTTTTTTTTAATCGTGATGTTTAGGAAAGAAAAAAATTAAGATAAATAGTCAATACATATTGATTAGTTGTATGAATTTCTTTGTTCTTGGTATTGCTTCTTAGTTGCAAAATGTGAAATGGTTCCAAAAAATGGGCTTTTAGTTCTGTTTTTTGAAGTAGCAGCTATTAAAGTGCAAAATGTATAGTAGGCAAAATGGTGTTGATAGTTTACATTCTGTATTTTATGATTAAAATTAGACAGCAATCCAAAAAGAGAATATAACTTCAAGTACATTCATGTCATACTTTTGTTTATTCTGTAGTGTTTTTCATCCTAGTATGAATTTGAGATTAGTTTTACTGGCATTAAAAAAAAGAAGAAAATATTTTATCTTAAACAATAGCTTTTACACAGGCTTTTGCTTTTAACTGCTATTGATTATCAGCTGATGGTACTGAAGATTTACATCTAAAATGCTAAATTATAGGTATTAAAGGGGAATAGAATAATTGTTTTTAATATTAAGTTACCATCTACTACATTAGGTGGGTTTTATCCAAATTATGTTACCTTATTACTATTAATGAAAATTGGGGAACCTAAGCTGAACTTTATTCTTAGTCCAGTAAGTCACTCAATTTATTTGATACTTACTTAGAGGAATTTTTAAAATTTATATATACCTTTTTATTTCAATAGCTTTTGAAGTACAAGTGGTTTTTGGTTACATAGATGAACTGTATAGGGATGAAGTCTGAGATTTTAGTGCACCCACCACTTGAAGAGTGTATATGGTACCCAATATGTACTTCTTTATTCCTCACCCTCCTCCTATCCTTCCCCCTTCTGAATCTCCAGTGTCCATTACACCACTTTGTATGCCTTTGCATATCCGTTGCGTAGCTCCCATTTATAAGTGAGAACATAGAGTATTTGGTTTTCCACTCCTGAGTTACTTCACTTAGAACAATGGCCTTCAGCTCCATCCAGGTTGCTGCAAAAGACATTATTTTGTTCTTTGTTGTGGCTGAATAGTATTCCAGTGTGTGTATGTGTATATGTATATATATCACATTTTCTTAATCCATTCATTGTTTGATGGGAACTTAGAACTTAGGCTTGTTCTATATCTTTGCAATTCTGAATTGTGCTGCAATAAGCATATGAATGCAGGTGTATTTTTGATATTATGACTTCTTTTCCTTTGGGGTAGATACCCAGTAGTGGGATTGCTGGATCAAATAATAGATTTATTTTTAGTTATTTGAGAAATTTCCATACTGCTTTCCATAGAGTTTGTAGTAATTTACATTCTCACCAGCAGTGTATAAGTGTTCCCTTTTCTTTTTTTGTTTTTTTTTTTGTTTTTTTTTTTTTTTGAGATGGAGTCTTGCTCTGTTGCCAGGCTGGAGTGCAGTGGCACGATCTTGGCTCACTGCAACCTCCGCCTCCTGGGTTCAAGTGATTCTCCTGCCTCAGCCTCCCGAGTAGCTGGGATTACAGGCATGCGCCACCACACCCAACTAATTTTTGTATTTTTAGTAGCAACAGTGTTTCACCCTATTGACCAGGATGGTCTCCATCTCCTGACCTCGTGATCCGCCCACCTTGGCCTCCCAAAGTGCTGGGACTACAGGCATGAGCCACCAAGCCTGGCGAAGTGTTCCCTTTTCATCACACCCACACCAACATCTATTGTTTCTTGACTCGTTAATAGTGGCCATTCTGGCTGGGGTAAGATGTTATCTCATTGTGATTTTAATTTGCCGATCTTCAATTTCCTGTTGATAGTGATGTTGAGCACTTTTTTCATATATTTGTTGGCCATTTGTATATCTTCTTTTGAGAACTGCCTATTCATGTCATTTGCCCACTTTTTAATGGGATTTTTTTTTCTTGCTGATTTGTTTGAGTTCCTTATAGATTCTGGATATTAGTTCTTTGTGGGATGTATAGTTTGCAAATATTTTCTCCCATTTTGTGGGTTGTCTGTTTGCTCTGATAATTGCTTCTTTTGCTGTGCAGAAGCTTTTTAACAAGGTCCCATGTATTTATTTTTGTTTTTGTTGCATTAGCTTTTGTGGTCTTATTCATAAATTATTTGCCTAGGCCAATTTTTGTAAGAGTTTTTCCTAGGTTTTCTTCTAGAAATTTTATAGTTTCAAGTCTTAGACTAAGTCTTTAATCCATCTTGAGTTGACTTTTTTATGTAGTGAGAGATAGGGATCCAGTTTCATTCTTCTACATGTGGCTATCCAGTTTTCCAAGCACCATTTATGTTATCATATGCTTTGTTGAAGAGCAGTTGGTTTTAAGTATTTGGCTTTATTTCTGGGTTCTCTATTCTGTTCCATTGGTCTACATATCTACTTTTATACCAATACCATGCTGTTTTTGTTACTGTAATCTTGTAGTATAATTTGAAGCTGGGTAATATGATGCTTCCAGATTTGTTTATTGAAGAGCCTTTATTCAGGCCATGTTAAGTAAATGTGAAGGAAAAAATTCTAAGAGCAGTGAGACCAAAGCATCAAGGTAACCTATAAAGGAAAACCTATCAGGCTAACAGCAGACTTCACAGCAAGAACCTTACAAGCCAGAAGGGATCGGGGTCCTATCTTTAGCCTCATTAAATAGACTAACTGTCAGCCACGAATTTTGTATCCAGCAAAACTAAGTTTCATGAATGAAGGAGAAATAAAATCGTTTTCAGACAAGCAAATGCTGAGGGCATTTGTCACTATTAGATCAGACATATAAGAAATACTAAAAGGAGTTCTAAATCTTGAAGCAGAAGGTTGATATGCAAGAGAATGGAACCTCTTGAAAGCATAAAACTCACAGAGACTATAAAACAATAACACAATGAAAAAAACAAAGTATCTTGATAACAATCAACATGATGACTAATACAGTACCTCATATCTCAATATTAACATTGAATGTAAATGTTCTAAATGCTCCACTTAAAAGATACACAGATTGGCAGACTGGATTAAAAATTACAAAGTAAACATCTGCTTTTTTCAAGAGACTCATCTACCATATAAGAATTCTTACAGACTCGAGGTAAAGGAGTAGAACAAGTTTTTTTTTCCTTAAATGGCCTATTGATTTTTTTATTCCTATAATTATCCATCCTCCTTACTATTATTGTCAGTATGCTCTTTTGTCCTTTAAATAATGTTCAAACTTTAGACTAGAATTCAAAAATACTTTACCATTTGACTCTAAGTCTACCTTTCTAGCTTTTTTTCCAGCTACATCTAATACTTTATGTTGTCTTCAAAGGGCATTTCTTTTTCTTTCTTTTCCTTTTTAAGAAATTCAGAGGCCGGGAGCAGTGGCTCACACCTGTAATCCCAGCACTTTGGGAGGCCAAGGCGGATGGATCACCTGAGGTTGGGAGTTTGAGACCAGCCTGACCAACATGGAGAAACCCCGTCTCTACTAAAAATACAAAATTAGCCTAGTGTGGTGATGCATGGCTGTAACCCAGGCTACTCGTGAGGCTGAGGCAGGAGAATCACTTGAACCCAGGGGGCAGAGGTTGCGGTGAGCTGAGATCATGCTATTGTACTCCAGCCTGGGCTACAAGTGTGAAACTCCGTCTGAAAAAAAAAAAAAAATTCAGATCGAATTTATATACCATAAAATTCACCTTTCAAAAGTGTACAATTCAGTGGTTTTAGTATTGATATGGTTAGGTTTTGTGTCCCCAACCAAGTCTCATCTTAAATTGTAATCCCCATAATCCCCATGTGTCAAGGGAGAGACCAGGTGAGATAATTGAATCATGGGGGTGGTTTCCCCCATACTGTTCTCATGATAGTGAGTGAGTTCTCACAAGATCTGATGGTTTTATTACATAAAAGGGGCTTTTCACCCTTTGCTTGGCACTTCTTCCTGCTGCCTTGAGGAGAAGATACCTTGCTTTCCCTTCACCTTCTGTCATGATTGTAAGTTTCCTGAGGCCTCCCCAGCCATGCTGAACTCTGAGTCAATTAAACCTCTTTCTGTTACAAATTACCCAGTATTGGGTATTTCCTTATAGCAATGTGAGAATGGGCTAATATAAGTATATTCACAAAGACGTACAACCATCACCACTATCTAAATTTCAGAACATTTCCATTACCGCAAAAAGAAACCTTGTGCCCATTTGTTTTGTTCCCCATTCTCTCCAGCCCTAGGTAACCACTAATTTACATTATTTCTCT
The DNA here is from genome assembly GCF_006542625.1 of Nomascus leucogenys. Classification (NCBI taxonomy): domain Eukaryota; kingdom Metazoa; phylum Chordata; class Mammalia; order Primates; family Hylobatidae; genus Nomascus; species Nomascus leucogenys. Next base: position 75,635,635 of record NC_044398.1, on the reverse strand, counting down.
ATCAATTTGCATATTGTGGACATTTCCTTTAAATGGAACCACACAATATGTGGCCTTTTGTGTTTGACCTCTTTGTTGTAGCATAATGTTTTCAAGGTTCATCTATATGGTAGCATAAATCAGTACTTCATCCCTTTTTATGCCTGAATAATACCCCATTATATGGATATACCACATTTTATTTTATTTTATTCATTGATTTATTCATTAATTCAAAAATATTTTTCTTTTTAAAATTTTTTTCTACATTTATTTTAGATTCAGGAGTTACATGTGCAGATTTGTTGCCTGAGTATATTGTGCGATGCTGAGGTTTGGGGTACAAATGATTCTGTCACCCAAGTAGTGAGCATAGTATCCAGTAGTTAGTTTTTCAACCCTTTCTCCCCTCCTTCCTTCTGCCCTGTAGTAGTTCTCACTTTCTATTGTTGTCATCTTTATGTCTATAAATACCCAATATTTAGCTCCCACCTATAAGTGAGAACATGTGGTGTTTAGTTTTGTGTTCCTGCATTAATTTGCTTAGGACACTGACCTCTAGTTGCATTCATGTTGCTGCAAAGGACATGATTTTATTCTTTTGTTATGGCCGTGTAGTATCCCATAGTGTATATTTACCACATTTTCTTTATCCAGTCCCCCATTGATGGGCACCTAGTTGATAACATGTCTTTGCTATTGTGAATAGTGCGGTGATGAGCAGGAGATTGTGTGTGTCTTTTTGGTAGAAAGGTTTGTTTTCTTTTGGATATATACCTATAAGTGGGATTGCTGGGTCAAATGGTAATTTGGTTTCAAGTTCTTTGAAAAATCTCCAAACTGCTTTCCACACTGGCTGAACAAATTTACATTCCCACCAGCAGAGTAGAAGCATTCCCATTTCTCCACAGTGTGCCAGCATTTGTTGTTTTGGTTTTTTTAAATAATAGCCATTCTGACTAGTGTGAGGTGGTGTTTCATTGTGGTTTTGATTTGCATTTTTCTGATGATTAGTGATGTTTAGCGTCTTTTCATATGTTTGTTGGCCACTTGTATGTCCTCTTTTGAGAAGTGTCTGTTCATGTTTTTGCCCATTTTAAAATGCTGTTATTTGTTTTCTTGTTGAATTGTTTAAGTTCCTGATAGATTCTGGATATTAGACCTGTCTTGGATGCATAGTTTGCAAATATTTTCTTCCATTCTCCTATTTTTTAAAGTTATTAAATGTTTATTGTACTGCATTTACAAAAAAACCCAGACAATTATTATTAAGCTCAATAAATGTACATGGGGTACTTGGAAGATCAAGTTCTACAGCTGCCTATTTCCACATCTTTTAATTCATCTGATTCTATAAACAATACGGGAAAAGCCCCTGTTTGGCGGAGGAGTGTTTTAAATCTGTTGACAGTTTCTTTTGCTGTGTGAAAGCTCATTAGTTTAACTAGATCCTAACTGACAATTTTTGTTTTTGTTGCAATTGCTTCTGAGGACTTAGTCATAAATTATTTCCCAAGGCCAATGTCCAGAATGGTGTTTCCCAGGTTTTCTACTAGGATTCTTATAATTTGAGGTCTTACATTTAAAATTTTAATCCATCTTGAGTTAATTTTTATATATGGTAAAAGGTGGGTGCCCAGTTTCATTTTGAATATAGCTAGCCAGCTGTCCTAGCACCATTTATTGAAGAGGGAGTCCTCTTCCCATTGCTTATTTTCGTTGATTTTGTTGACGATCAGGTGGTTGTAGGTGTGCAGCTTTATTTCTAGGTTCTCTATTCTATTCCATTGGTCTAGGTGTTTCTGTACCAGTACCATACTGTTTGGTTACTGTAGCCTTATAGTATAGTTTGAAGCCAGGTAATGTGACGACTCCGGCTTTGTTCTTTTTGCTTAGGATTGCTTTGGCTATTTGGGCCCTTTTTTGGATCCATATGAATTTTAGAATAGTTTTTTCTAGTCCTGTGAAAAATGACATTGGTAGTTTGATAGGAATAGCATTGAATCCATAGATTGCTTTGGGCAGTATGGCCATTTTAACAATATTGATTCTTCCAATTTATGATTATGGAATATTTCCCATTTGTTTGTGTCATCTATGATTTATTTAATGGTGTTTTATAATTGTCCTTGTAAAGGTCTTTTACCTCCTTGTTTAGATGTATTCCTAGGTATTTTATTTTTGTGTGTGTGGCTGTTGTAAGTGAGATTGCATTCTTGATTTGGCTCTCAGCTTGAATGTTATTGGTGTCTAAAAATGCTATGGGTTTTTGTATATTGATTTTGTATCCTGAAACAACTTTATTGAAATTGTTTATCAGTTCCAGAAACCTTTTGGCAGTCTTCAGAGTTTTCTAGATATAGGATTATATCATCCTATGCACAGAGATAGTTTGCCTTCTTCTTTTGCTATTTGGATGCCTTTTATTTATTTTTCTTGCCTGATTGCTGTGGCTAGCTCTTCCAATACTATGTTGAATAGGAATGGTGAGAGTGGTCATCCTTGTCTTTTATTCCAGTTCTCAAGGGGAATGCTTCCAGTGTTTGCCCATTCAGTATGATGTTGGCTGTGGGTTTGTCACAGATGGCTCTTATTATTTTGAGATTTATTCCTTCAGTGCCTAGTTTTTTTGAAGGTTTTTGTCATAAAGGGATGTTGGATTTTATAGAAAGCTTTTTCTGTGTCTATTGAGATAATCATATGGTTTTTGTTTTTAATTCTGTTTATGTGGTGAATCATATTTATTGATTTGTGTATGTTGAACCAACCTTGCATCCCAAGAACAAAACCTCCTTTATCATGGTGAATTAACTTTTTGTTATGCTGTTGAATTCAGTTTTCTAGTATTTTGTTGAGGATTTTTGCTCTTGTGTTAATCAGGGATATTGGTCTGTAGTTTTCTTTTTTTGTTTTATCTTTACCAGGTTTTGGTATTACAGTGATGCTGGCTTTGTAGAGTTAGGGAGGAGTCCCTCCTTGAATTTTTGGAATAATTTCAGTAGAATTGGGATATACCACATTTTATATTCTTTTATTTTATTTTATTTGTGTTTTTGTTGTTGTTGGTTTTTTTTGTTTTTTTTTTTTGAAATGGAGTCTTGCTCTGTTGCCCAGGCTGGAGTGCAGTGGTGTGATCTCCACTCACTGCAACCTCCGCCTCCTGGGCTCAAGTGATTCTCTTGCCACAGCCTCCCACCAGGCTGAGATTACAGGTGCCTGCCACCATGACTGGCTAATTTTTGGGGATATACCACATGCTAGTTATTCCTTCATCCCTTGACAGATTTTTGGATTGATGCCTCCTTTGGGCCATTATGAATAATGCTGTTATTAATAGTCATACAAGTTTTTGTGTGGACATATGTTTTCAATTCTCATGGATATATATACTTAGGAATGGAAGTGCTGAGTCATATGGTAATTCTATGTTTAATCTTTTGAAGAACTTAAAAATTATTTACCAAAGTGACTGCATTATTTTACATTTCCATCTTCAGTGTCCAAGTGTTCCAGTTTCTTCACATCATCACCAACACTTGTTATTGTGTCTTTAAAAAAAACAAAGACAAAACCAGGCTTGATTTACTTTATTTTTCTTGTATAAAACCCTGCATTGTAGCCACAGCTGGAGCCTGGGTCCTCTGCATGGAGACTCTGGAGTGGGTCTTGATGGGGTGGTCAGTGAATTCCTGATAGGGAGACTTGGTGAATACAGTCTCCTTCCAGAGGTCAGGGGTCAGGTAGCTGTAGGTCTTACAGATGACATTGAAGTTGGCCTTGGCAAAATTGCCCAGGGTGGCCATGCAGCCCTGGTTGAAGTGTAGCAGTCATCGATACCAGCTGTCATCAGCAGCTTCTTGGGCATGGGGGCTGAGATGATCCCAGTGCCCCTGGGCACAGGGATGAGGTCACCAGCACAGAGCTGCAGTGGCCTGTCACCTTGCAAGGGATGGTGTGGGGCTTGCCAGTCTTGTTCCCCCAGTAGCCTGTGCACACGGGGACAATAGAGAGCTTGGCCAGGTTGATGGCCTCGTGGATGGCAGTGGTCACCTCCTTGGAGCACTTAGCACCCAGACCTACTTGGCCATTATAGTCCCCAATGGCAACAAATGCCTTGAACCTGGTGTTCTGACCAGCATAGGTCTGCTTCTGCACTGACATAATCTTGAAAACCTTATCCTTGAGAGAGCCCCCAGAAAAAAATCAGTGATCTCAGACTCCTTGATGGGCAGGAAGAAGAGGTAGATCTCTTCCAGGGACTTCATCTTCATGTCCTTGACTAGGTGGCCCAGCTTGGTGACAGGCATCCACTTCTAGTCCAAGGCCTTGCCTCTGTGAGCTCCATGGCTTCGGCCCTGGCCCTGACCATGGCCATGACCCTGGCCCCAGATGCCACTGCCAAAGCCTCCACAGAAGCCACTGTGGTTTCCCATCCCTGGGTCCCCGGGATGCACCCTTGCACTGGCATCATCTGCCATTTGTTATTTTCTCAGAGAAGGTTATTGTGTCTTTTTTATTATAGCCATCCTAGTGGGTTTGAAGTGGTATTTTACTGTGGTTTTTATTTGATTTTCCCAAATGACTAATGATGTTGACGATCTTTTTATGTGCTTATTGGCCATGTGTATATCTTCTTTGGAAAAATGTCTATTAAGATCCTTTACTCGTTTCTTGATTGAGTTATTTGCCTTTTTATTGTTCCCTTGTAATAGTTTTTTAAATAAATTTGAATATTAGACTTATCACATATGATTTGCAAATATTTTTCCTCATACTCTATATTGACTTCTTACTTTGTTGATAGTGTGGTTTGAAGCGCGAAAAGCTTTATTTTCAATGAATTCCAATTTACCGGTTTTTTTCTTTCGTTGCTTGTGCCTTTGGTGTCATATCTAAGAAACTATTGCTTAATACAAGGTCGTAAAGATTTACTCCTATGTTTTTTTCTAAGATTTTTGTAGTTTTAGCTCTTACATTTAGGTCTTTGGGTTCATTTTGAATTAACGTTTGCATATGATGTGAGATAGAGACAAAGAGTACTTGTCCTTCTGTATACAAAACACATTTTCACAATTTGTCCTGTTACTTAAAAGTGTTCCTGTACTTGAGCTAGTCTTCTCCTATTCTAAATCCTCACCAAATTCTATTTTTTTATGTTCTAGCTCAAATGCCCAGAAATTCTTTTAAAACTTCTTTCCTTTACTGCCAAGAAACCAAGAATAATCTTACCTCTCATATGGCTTTATATATATCCCTCTTACAACACTTTTGTCACTTTCCATCTAATATTATAGCTGTTTATGTAAATATATTGGCATTTTTCCCCTAAGATAAAGCTCATAGTTTTATTTGTTTTCATCATTTAGTCTGGGGGGGAGGAAATCTTTCCCTTGACCTTCTTAGAGTTCCCAGTTGAGTCTGAAAATTAAATGGAGTAAGACATGTTAACAAGTGAAAAGCACACAAATTTATTTAAGTTTTATGTGACACAGAAGTCTTCATAAGGAAATGAAGACACAAAGAAATAACAAAAGTAAATAAAAAATAAACAATGAAAATAATGAAAAATAATTAAAAAAGCCTGAGCGTTTTTATACTAGGTTTGATAAAGAATGGAAAGTTGTAGGAAAATGTGATAGACAAAGGGGTATGAGCTAAGAGTAGTAAACTGGGGAAAACTTAGCAAGGCGTATTCATTCAGATTCCTCGTGGATTTCCTCCTCTTTCTTCAGAGATAAGGATGCTTTCTTCCTCTGGATATAGGGAGGGCACTTTATACATGAGGGTTTTATGACTTCCTTCCTAGGAAAAGGGAGTGATCAGACAGTACTTCATGCACCCGCTGTTTCTCAGATTCGTTCAGCTTAACATATTCAATATGCCAAAGGATCATATTTTGGAGCAATGTGTCCTGAACCCCATCATTAGCAGTTAGTATATGTCTGTTGATTTAATTATGTTAATAGATTTCTGGTATAGTGGGGGCAAAAGGAAATTATAATTGTTTAGAGACAGAGTAAGTTTAGTCTAAAACACCAGTAGAGTAGCAATCTTCACTGACCACTGTGAATATATAACATGTATATTTTATTTTATTAATGTACATTATATTTTATTAATTTAATTGCTCTAAACATGTAAGAACAGGATATATATTTTTATTGTAAAATGATGTTAACATTATGGAATCAGGTTACAAATGCAATTTTGATGGGGTTTGAAATGGCAAACATTAGATAAAAGCATTCTTTAGGGATAGAGAGGAATGCTGCATTGTATAATTTAATTGGCCAATTGGGAGTGATTAATAATATTGCTTATATTTTAAGTCATATTTAAAATATTGAATCTTTTTATAATTAGATGTTTATAATATTATTAAAAGAATTTTCCTTAAAAAAAAATCCCTGCCATGTTTGTTATGAGAAATGTTTTTGGAAAATCTATTACATTGTCCTACTGAAGAAAATTGCCTGGGAAAACTGTGATTGACAGCTTATGTTAAGGTTTGCAATCTTGCGTAGGTATCATGCCAAGTTTTCATTTATTCACTTTCTTGAAAGTGGAAAGAAATTTAGAAAAACATAGGCTTACCACAGAGTTCCTTTACAGAAACTATTCTCATGTGAGAAGATGCCCCGCTGAGCCTGTTTTAGTCTGTGATTCTTTAAGATATGGAGGCCTGTTGCTAGGTCTTATAAGGCCATTCTGAGAGGCTAGAAATTGATCAAAAAGACAAGTTCTTCCTTTGGTGTTACACAGAAGTAAATGCAGTTTCATGAACTTTGATTTTTGATATGTAGGTTAGAACTGTTTGTTAGCAAACTATTAAGCAAGCTATAGAGGGTTGCTAAATCTTGATATTCATAAGATTAAATAGTATAGCAAAGAGTAATGAAGTACATATAATTAGAGAATTGTAAACTAATATTAACATTTTCAACTACAAATAATTGGATTAAAAAACTCTTTGGTATCAGTATTATTTGAATTAGTTATGGTTTTCAATTACTTCAACTGCTAATTTTCAATTATATTATTACTTTTAGTTTCATCATTTATTTTGTTTTTAGTTGTTATTTGATATCAAATATTTATTTTGCATAAGCATTTTTTTGTTTTTGACCAAAATTTTCTAATAACCAAATTGTCATGTTATATTTCCTATATGGATCATTTTATTGCTAATGCAGATGTATGCAAAATGCCATCTTCTCCAAATTTATTTGTGTAGTGACATGTTATCGGTGATGTGTGCCTATGAATGTGAAAATAGCTTATAATACACTGTCAAGATAAGAGTAATACGATTACTGCTTTAGAAATACTTGAAGGGCATTGTTTTGATATCAAATCATGTGTATTTGGTCAAGTATTGTGTGTGTGCATGTGTGTGTGTGTGTGCCTGTATGCATGTGTGTATGTGTGTATGCAAGTGTGTATGTGTTTTCCTAAAAAAGTACTTCTATATAACACTGTAATCCTAACCCTCTCTTCCGAGGACTAACTATGAACAGGTGAGACTTTGCATTAGTGTTAGTCATTCCACTGTTACAATTTAATTTCTTGGTTTTTAAAGGCTTTTAGTATTTAACATTCCCATTTTCATTTTAAAAACATATATTCTTCCAGAATATATCACATATTAAGGATTTATAGCATTAAAGATCTTTTCTTGCATTTTGCCACTTTACTGTGTGAAATTGAGGCAAGTTACTTTACTTTGTGCTTAAATTTCTTTACCCATAAAATGGAGAGTATAATAATAACCTACCTTATATAATGGTTGTGAAGATGAAATAATTCATGTAAATGTCTTAGAATGGTGCCTGGTTTAAATTATGACTCAATAAATGGTAGCTATTATTAACATTAGTACTGTAGTGGGACTAATTGACTTGGTAGAAGACTTAATGGGATACATAGTGTGGCATTTCTAATTCCCTACTTCTTTATATTTAAAGATATAGTAAAGGGAGCTAAAGAGCACTCTAGAAGTTTAGTTTGTGTCAGCCTTTTACAAAGGCATAATTTTTCAAAGACCTATATTTAAATGTTACTACATAATATTATTTAATATAAATGTTTTCAGTGACTAAATTGTTTTTCTCTCTTCCTCCTTCCCTTTATACACTTATCTTTGAATAAACTTGAATCAGCAAGAAGATGCAGCATGTTTTAACTTATATTTTTCCCTACCTGTGATAACCTATCAAACTCCCAGGTCGCTCATACTCCAGTTTGAGACATACAGGGACCAGATAGACTATGGGGAAGGATTGACACAAAAATGGAAGACAGCTGGAGTAGGAGGAAAATGCTGATGAAGGAGGTAATAGGATTCCATTAGATTACAGTCATTTATAGAAATTTGGCTTTTAAACTTTTCCACTTCTAAATAAAGACTTGTTATTCAAAAATTATTAAGAGAAAGAAAGCTGTATAGGCACTATGGAAAACAGTATGAAGGTTCCTCAAATAATAAAAAATAGAACTGCCATAGGCTCCAGCAATCCCACTGCTAGGTATATATCCAAAGAATATGAAATCAGTATGTTGAAGAGATATCTGCACTCCCATGTTCATTGCAGCATAGCGAATGAAACTCACTGTTTACCGATGGATAAACAGATTTTAAAAATATGATATATACACATAATAGAACACTATTTACCCTTAAAAAAGAAGCAGGCCAGGCGCAGTGGCTCACACCTGTAATTTCAGCACTTTGGGAAGCTGAGGTGGGAGGATCACTTGAGCCCATGAGTTCAAGACCAGCCTGGGAAACATGGCAAGACCCGTTTCTACAAAAAATGCAAAAAATTAGCTGAGCATGGTGGTGTGCAGCTGTGGTCCCAGCTACTCAGGAGCCTGAAGCAGGAGGATTGCTTGACCTCAGGAGCTCAAGACTGCAGTGAGGTATGATTGATTGCACCACTGCCCTCTAGCCTGGGTAACAGGATGAGTTCCTAAAAGAAAAGGAAATCCTGTCATTTGTGATAGCATGAGTGAAGCCGGAGGACATTATATTAAGGAAGCCAGGCATAGAAAGACAAATACTGCATGATCTCACTTATATGTAGAGTATATAAAAAAAAGTCAAAGTCATAGAAACAGAGAGTAAAATGGTGGTTGCCAGAAGTTGTGGGGGTTAGGAGATGTTGATCATAGGAAACAAAATTTGAATTTGGAGGAATAAATTCATGAGATCTCTTGTACATCATGGTGGCTATAGTTAATGATAATATTAATATATTGCATACTTGAAAATTGCAATGGTATAGGAGAGAGTAGATTTTAAGTGTTCTTTCCATAGGAAAATAAATATTTGAGGTAATGCATATATTATTTTGATTTAGCTGTTCCATAATGTATACATATATCAAAACATCAAGCTGTATGTTATAAATATATACAATTTTTACTTGCCAATTAAAGAAAGAATGCTAACTCTTGTTGGCTGTAACTTTTATCCATAATTTATTCAACTGATTGAGTTCTGAGTAGCTCAACGTAAACTGTTAAGTATAACATGATTGAATTTGTATCTAACAATAATTTATATATGAAGAAATGTTATTTTTCATAATACACTGACTTTTGTTGCATAGTTGGCTATCTGCAAGTTCTGGAACTTGAGCATTTATGACATGAGTTAAGTTTGTCATTGGAAGTCCCAACTTTTCTTTTTGATGCGTTTTCCCACTTTTTCTCTGCTCTCAGTATTGCCCGTCTTCGTTTCTCAAAGCACAAGTGTTTTTAGGAAAGAATATGATGAATTCAATCAAATGAAGTTGGAAATAATTTTGTGAAATTACAAATACTGTGTTTTTTCTTTCTAGAGTATGTGATTTTAATAGTGGTCAAACCTTTTATGTAGCTTATATTGCATATGATAAAAAACTACGTCTGCATCTATTGAGATAATCATGTGGTTTTTGTCTTTGGTTCTGTTTATATGATGGATTACGTTTATTGATTTGCATATGTTGAACCAGCCTTGCATCCCAGGGATGAAGCCCACTTGATCATGGTGGATAAGCTTTTTGATGTGCTGCTGGATTTGGTTTGCCAGTATTTTATTGAGGATTTTTGCATCGATGTTCATCAGGGATATTGATCTAAAATTCTCTTTTTTTGTTGTGTCTCTGCCAGGCTTTGGTATCAGGATGATGCTGGCCTCATAAAATGAGTTAGGAGGATTCCCTCTTTTTCTATTGATTGGAATAGTTTCAGAAGGAATGGTACCAGCATCTCATTGTACCTCTGGTAGAATTCGGCTGTGCATCTGTCTGGTCCTGGACTTTTTTTGGTTGGTAGGCTATTAATTATTGCCTCAATTTCAGAGCCTGTTATTGGTCTATTCAGGGATTCAACCTCTTGCTGATTTAGTCTTGGGAGGGTGTATGTGTCCAGGAATTTATGCATTTCTTCTAGATTTTCTAGTTTATTTGCATAGAGGTGTTTATAGTATTCTCTGATGGTAGTTTGTATTTCTGTGGGATCCGTGGTGATATCCCCTTTATCATTTTTTATTGCGTCTATTTGATTCTTCTCTCTTTTCTGCTTTATTAGTCTTGCTAGTGGTCTATCAATTTTGTTGATCTTTTCAGAAAACCAGCTCCTGGATTCATTGATTTTTTGAAGGTTTTTTTGTGTCTCCATTTCCTTCAGTTCTTCTCTGATCTTAGTTATTTCTTGCCTTCTGCTAGCTTTTGAATATGTTTGCTCTTGCTTCTCTGGTTCTTTTAATCGTGATGTTAGGGTGTCCATTTTAGATCTTTCCTGCTTTCTCTTGTGGGCATTTAGTGCTATAAATTTCTCTCTACACACCGCTTTAAATGTGTCCCAGAGATTCTGGTATGTTGTGTCTTTGTTCTCATTGGTTTCAAAGAACATCTTTATTTCTGCCTTCATTTTGTTATGTACCCAGTAGTCATTCAGGAGCAGGTTCTTCAGTTTCCATGTAGTTGAGCAGTTTGGAGTGAGTTTCTTAATCCTGAGTTCTAGTTTGATTGCCCTGTGGTCTGAGAGACAGTTTGTTATAATTTCTGTTCATTTGCTGAGGAATGCTTTACTTCCAACTATGTGGTCAATTTTGGAATAAGTGCGATGTATTACTAAGAAGAATGTATTTTCTGTTGATTTGGGGTGGAGAGTTCTGTAGATGTCTATTAGGTCCGCTTGGTGCAGAGCTGAGTTCAAGTCCCGCATATCTCTGTTAACTTTCTGTCTTGTTGATCTGTTTAATGTTGACAGTGGGGTGTTAAAGTCTCCCATTATTATTGTGTGGGAGTCTAAGTCTCTTTGTAGGTCACTAAGGACTTGCTTTATGAATCTGTGTGCTCCTGTATTGGGTGCATATATATTTAGGATAGTCAGCTCTTCTTGTTGAATTGATCTCTTTACCATTATGTGATGGGCTTCTTTGTCTCTTTTGATCTTTGTTGGTTTAAAGTCTGTTTTATCAGACACTAGGATTGCAAACCCTGCTTTTTTTTTTGTTTTCCATTTGCTTGGTAGATCTTCCTCCATCCCTTTATTTTGAGCCTATGTGTGTCTCTGCACATAACATGGGTCTCCTGAATAGAGCACACTGATGGGTTTTGACTCTTTAGCCTATTTGCCAGTCTGTGTCTTCTAATTGGAGCATTTAGTCAATTTACATTTAAGGTTAATATTGTTATGTGTGAATTTGATCCTGTCATTATGATGGTAGCTGGTTATTTTGCCCATTAGTTTATGTAGTTTCTTCCTAGCATCGATGGTCTTTACAATTTGGCATGTTTTTGCAGTGGCTGGTACCGGCTGTTCCTTTCCATGTTTAGTGCTTCCTTCAGGAGCTCTTCTAAGGCAGGCCTGGTGGTGACAAAATCTCTCAGCATTTGCTTGTCTGTAAAGGATTTTATTTCTCCTTCACTTATGAAGCTTAGTTTGGCTAGATATGAAATTCTGGTTTGAAAATTCTTTTCTTTAAGAATCTTGATTCCAAGACTTTGCTATTGTGAATAGTGCCACAATAAACATATGTGTGCATGTGTCTTTATAGCAGCATGATTTATAATCCTTTGGGGATATACCCAGTAATGATGATAGACTAGATTAAGAAAATGTGGCACATATACAACATGGAATACTGTGCAGCCATAAAAAATGATGAGTTCATGTTCTTTGTTAGGGACATGGATGAAGCTGGAAACCATCATTCTCAGCAAACTATTGCAAGGACAAAAATCAAACACCTCATGTTCTCACTTATAGGTGGGAATTGAACCATGAGAACACACGGACACAGGAAGGGGAACATCACACACTGGGGACTGTTGTGGGGTAGGGGGAGAGGGGAGGGATAGCATTAGGAGATATACCTAATGCTAAATGATGAGTTAATTAGTACAGCACACCAACATGGCACATGTATATATATGTAACAAACCTGCATGTTGTGCACATGTACCCTAAAACTTAAAGTATAATAAAAAAAAAAGAATGTTGAATATTGGCCGCCCACTCTCTTCTGGCCTGTAGAGTTTCTGCTGAGAGATCTGCTGTTAGTCTGATGGGCTTCCCTTAGTGGGTAACCCAACCTTTCTCTCTGGCTGCCCTTAACATTTTTTCCTGCATTTCAACTTTGGTGAATCTGACAATTTTGTGTCTTGGAGTTGCTCTTCTCGAGGAGCATCTTTGTGGCATTCTCTGTATTTCCTGAATTTGGATGTTGGCATGCCATGCTAGGTTGGGCTGGTTCTGCTGGATAATATCCTGAAGAGTATTTTCCAACTTGGTTCCATTCTCCCTGTCACTTTCAGGTACACCAAGCAGATGTAGATTTGGTCTTTTCACATAGTCCCATATTTCTTGGAGGCTTTATTTATTTCTTTTTACTCTTTTTTCTCTAAACTTCTCTTCTCGCTTCATTTCATTCATGTCATCTTCAATAGATGCAGAAAAGATCTTCGACAAAATTCAACAGCCCTTCATGCTAAAAACTCTCAGTAAACTAGGTATTGATGGGACATATCTCAAAATACTAAGAGCTATTTATGACAAACCCACAGCCAATATCATACTGAATTCTAACCAGAGGTACAAGGAGGAGCTGGTACCATTGCTTCTGACACTATTCCAATCAGTAGGAAAAGAGGGAATCCTCCCTAACTAATTTTATGAGGCCAGCATCATCCTGATACCAAAGCCTGGCAGAGACACAACAAAAAAAGAGAATTTTAGACCAATATCCTTGATGAACATTGATGCAAAAATCCTCAATAAAATACTGGCAAACCAAATCTGCCCTCTCTCACCACTCCTATTCAACATAGTGCTGGAAGTTCTGGCCAGGGCAATCAGGCAGGAGAAAGAAATAAAGGATATTCAATTAGGAAAAGAGGAAGTCAAATTGTCCCTTTTTGCAGATGACATGATTGTATATTTAGAAAACCCCATCGTCTCAGCCAAAAATCTCCTTAAGCTGATAAGCAACTTCAGCAAAGTCTCAGGATACAAAATCAATGTGCAAAAATCACAAGCATTCTTATACACCAATAACAGACTAACACAGAGCCAAATCATGATTGAACTCCCATTCACAATTGCTTCAAAGAGAATAAAATACCTAGGAATCCAACTTACAAGGGATGTGAAGGACCTCTTCAAGGAGTATGACAAACCACTGCTCAGCGAAATAAAAGAGGACACAAACAAATGGAAGAACATTCCATGTTCATGGATAGGAAGAATCAATATCGTGAAAATGGCCATACTGCCCAAGGTAATTTATAGATTCAATGCCAACCCCATCAAGCTACCAATGACTTTCTTCAAAGAATTTGAAACAACTACTTTAAAGTTCACATGGAACCAAAAAAGAGCCCGCATTGCCAAGTCAATCCTAAGCCAAAAGAACAAAGCTGGAGGCATCACGCTACCTGACTTCAGGCTATACTACAAGGCTACAGTAACCAAAACAGCATGGTACTGGTACCAAAACAGAGATATAGACCAATAGAACAGAACAGAGCCCTCAGAAATAATACCACACATCTACAACCATCTGATCTTTGACAAACCTGACAAAAACAAGAAATGGGGAAAGGATTCCCTATTTAATAAATGGTGCTGGGAAAACTGGCTAGCCATATGTAGAAAGCTGAAACTGGATCCCTTCCTTACACCTTATACAAAAATTAATTCAAAATGGATTAAAGACTGAAATGTTAGATCTAAAGCCATAAAAACCCTAGAAGAAAACCTAGGCAATACCATTCAGGATATAGGCATGGGCGAGGACTTCATGACTAAAACACCAAAAGCAATGGCAACAAAAGCCAAAATTGACAAATGGGATCTAATTAAACTAAAGAGCTTCTGCACAGCAAAAGAAACTACCATCAGAGTGAACAGGCAACCTACAGAACGGGAGAAAATTTTTGCAATCTACTCATCTGACAAAGGGCTGATATCCAGAATCTACAATGAACTCAAACAAATTTACAAGAAAAAAACAACCTCATCAAAAAGTGGGCAAAGGATATGAACAGACACTCAAAAGAAAACATTTATGCAGCCAACAGACACGTGAAAAAATGCTCATCATCACTGGCCATCAGAGAAATGCAAATCAAAACCACAATGAGATACCATCTCACACCAGTTAGAATGGCGATCATTAAAAAGTCAGGAAACAACAGGTGTTGGAGAGGATGTGGGGAAATAGGAACGCTTTTACACTGTTGGTGGGACTGTAAACTAGTTCAACCATTGTGGAAGGCAGTGTGGTGATTCCTCAAGGATCTAGAACTAGAAATACCGTTTGTCCCAGCCATCTCATTACTGGGTATATACCCAATGGATTATAAATCATGCTGCTATAAAGACACATGCACATGTATGTTTATTGCAACACTATTCACAATAGCAAAGACTTGGAACCAACCCAAATGTCCAGCAATGATAGACTGGATTAAGAAAATTTGGCACATACACACCATGGAATACTATGCAGCCATAAAAAAGGATGAGTTCATATCCTTTGTAGGGACATGGATGAAGCTGGAAACCATCATTCTCAGCAAACCATCGCAAGGACAGAAAACCAAACACTGTATGTTCTCACTCATAGGTGGGAATTGAACCATGAGAACACTTGGACACAGGATGGGGAACATCACACACCAGGGCCTGTCGTGGGGTGGGGGGAGGGAGCAGGGATAACATTAGGGGAAATACCTAATGTAAATGATGAGTTAATGGGTGCAGCACACGAACATGGCACATGTATACATATGTAACAAACCTGCATGTTGTGCACATGTACCCTGGAACTTAAAGTATGAAAAAAACTAAGTCAATTATATTTTCTTAATTCATTAATGAATTAATGATATACAATACTAAAGTTTTGTCAAGGTTTATTGGAGTTTTTCAGGATTTGGTATATAATCTCTGGATTTAATTGACAACTTGGGCAAAGATTCTTAAGCATTGATTTTATATTGGGAGAAAGTATAATATTCATGAAGTTATTCCTTTTTATCAGGCACTCTTTTTTTTCTGTGCATTCTATGCACTGAAATATAGGAGTGAACATCCAAGATTCTTGTTCTCTTTTGAAGAGCTTACATTTTACTAGGGGACACAGGTGAAAAGAAAGATAAAGAAATGTGGAATAAGGTATGTAGTGATAAATCCATGAAGATAATGGAGTCTAGAGAGTTATATTATGTGTATATATGTGTGTGGGAATTGTTATTTTACATGTAACTTTTTTAGATGGTAACTTGTTGTCTTGCTATTTTACGTGGTAACTAGTTGTCTCATTCTAAATATGTACTTGGAAGAGAGTGCCAACAGATTTTTCAAAATTTGTTGTATAGGAGTATGAGAGAAAGAGGAATAAAGGAAAATGTGAAAGTTTTAGACTCGCCAATTATTTGAATGGAATTGCTTCTCACAAGATAGTGGAAAACATGCTGGAGGAACAGGTTTATAGGGGAAGATCGAGAATTCTTTATCATGATCTTCCTAATTTTAAGATGCTTATTGATGAGCCTGGATTTCAGAAGGGAAGATAGAAACGGAGTTAAAATTTTGGGAGACATAAATATATAGATAGTATACAAAGCCATTAGACTAGATGAGATCATACAGGAAGTAAATGTATGTTCAGAAAAGAAGCGTTTCAAAGGTGGAGTCTGGATTCCTTCAGTGTTTAAAGATTAGAGAGAAGAGGGAAAATCAAGAAAGCAGACAGAAAAAGCAGCTAGTTAGAAAGAGAATCACGAGAAAGACAAGTGAAAAAATTGTTTCAAGGAGGAAAGCATCATCATCTATATCAGATGACTGTGATAGTTTGAGTAAAATGAGGCCTTCACATTCATTATTGGATTAGGAGGGATGGAGCTATTGATGACTTTGGAAAGTTATTTTAACAGAGGGGTAAGGAGAAAGATTGATTGGAATGGGTTTATGAAGAAATAAAAAGGAAGAAAAGGAAGTAGAGACAGTGCATATACACAACTTATTCAATGAGTTTTGTCATAAAGCAGACCATAGAAGTCAGGCTGAAGAGACCATGGAGTTCATGAAGTTTTTTCATTTCATCTTGTTTTGCTTTTTAGGATCATATATTGTATGATAGTGAGAATTATTAAAGCTAGGCCAAATTTGATGATGTAGGAGAGACGGGGGAAAACAGTAGTAACAGTGTCCTTAAGAAGACTTAAAGAGAAGGGATCCAGTGCCAAATATCGGGGGGTGTCCTTGGATAGGAGCTTGGACATTTATTCATTGTGATAGCAAGGAGGGCAGAGTATGTGCATCAAAATATAATTGGTCAGATTTGGTGTGTGAGCATCTGGAAGTTTCCTTCTGGTTGTTTCTGTTTTCTCAGTGAAATAGAAAGCAGTCATTAGCTGAGAGTAAATAATAAGAAGGTGATGTTATAGATTTGAAGAGAGAGAAGAAGTATGAAGTAATCATTGATGAAAGTAGGAGAAAGTCCCTAGTGAAATGTAGTAGCATTGTTGGGTATTGCTAAGGTCTTACTTGAGGTCACTTGTTGATTTTTAAAGTGAAATCAGTCAGCATGGTTGTATTTTGTCTTCAGTCACATTCATCTGGTTGGGTAGAAGTGCAGGATAGTTAAGAGATTTGGATTTCCCTAGGATATGTGTTTTTGCAAGTGAGTTCATTGGAGAGAGAGAAGAGAAAGAGACATAAGATTAGATGCAAGAAGGTGGTAAGAATTACTAACCGTGGAGTGTAAGCCAGGTAAAGAGAGAAAAAAATTATGTGAAGACAGTGAGTAATAGTGAAAAGTGTTAAGCTTGGAAGATGAGCGATGGTAGAGAGTGTAATGCTTGAAACTAGTAATGACAAGGTCTTGGATATGATTATGGAAGTAGATAGCTGAGGCAGAAGGAGGAAACAACCACTGGAAATAACAATGGTAAATAAATGAGAGGCCAGTGTATTAGGATGATTTAAGTTGGTATTGAAATCATTGAGAGTTATGACATGTGATAGTGGAGGCAGAAAGGGAGGGAAAGAAAGAAGGAGGGATTGAAGGAGAAAGTGAAAAAATCAAAGAATTTCAGTTTCTACAGGTAAGGAGCTTTGAAGTTGCCACTCTATCCTAACAGTACACAAAAATCTGAACAAACTGAGCAAATCAACAACTCTTCTTACATCTATAAGAGAAGTGAGATCACAGGACAAACAGCGTCTCCCAAAATTGGAGTGACAGACAAATACAGAGAATCACAACATATCAGAGCAGAAACCTCCATGGAAACCAGTGCTGGGATAGGAAAACCTGACCTGTAATTGACACATTGCTGGAGGCTCTGTGTGGACAAGTCTAAGAGTTAAAAACTCCAGGAGGACCTAGTTTTAGATGGACACTCACACTTGAGAATTGTACCTGTAGGAGCTTGACTAGGTTCTCACAGTAAATATTGGAGAAAAACTCCCTTGTGTTCCCAGCAGCAGAAGGGGAAAGGGACTTATCTGGGAATTTGCCAGAGCACTCTGTTCTTTTTAATAAGGTCTGACCTCAGGAGAAACTAGCTAACCAGAGCCTAATCTGTGGGGTTTGATCAGAGCCTAATCTGTGGGGTTTGATCAAAGCCTAACTGATCTGGGGGAGTGGAAATACTCAACTCTAGTCATCCTCTCCCACCTAAAAGGGGAGAAAAAGACTAGAAAATATTTGTTCGAGTTCAGAGGCATAGGTGCACTGAAAGGCTGAGACCTAATTGTAGGACTATAGAATGTTTCCCCTTTCCCCACACCTTATCACTACATTACTAAAGGGCCTATTTACAGCTATTGCTTTTACCCAGTATATCATGTCTGGCTGTCAAGAAAAAATTACAAGGCATACTGAGAGGCAAAAAACACAGTTTGAAGAGACAGAGCAAGCATCAGAAGCAGACATGGCTGAGATGGTGGAATTATCAGATGGAATTTACTACTATGATTAATATGCTAAAAGTGTTAATGGAGAACATAAACAGCATGCAAGCACGATGAGAACTCTAAGCAGAAAGATGAAAATTCTAAAAAAGAGCCAAAAAGAAAGTGCTAGAGATGAAAAACACTGTAATGGAAATGAAGAATGCCTTGATGGGCTTAGTAGTAGACTGGACATGACTGAGGAAAGAATTTCTGAGCCAGAGGATATATTAATGGAAGACTCTAAATCTCAAAAACTAAGAGAACAAAGACTGAAAAAAAAAAGAAGAGAACATCCAGGAGCTGTGGGAAAACTATAAAGATGTAATACATGTGCAATGAGAGTACCAGAAAGCAAAAAGAAAAAGGAATAGAAATATTTGAAACAATAATGACTGAGAATTTATCTAAATTAATGTCAGACACCAAACCACAGAAAACCTATTCCTAGGCATATCGCTTTTAAATTACAGAAAATCACAGAATAAGAGAAAACCTAGCTGGCTGCAGTGCCTCATGCCTATAATTCCAACACTTTGAGAGGCCAGTGCAAGAGGCTTGCTTGAAGCAAGGAGGTAGAGACCAGCCTGGGCAACAAAGCAACACCCTGGTTTCTACAACAACACAAAAAACGAAAAAGCCATATGCAGTGGTGTGTACCTATAATCCCAGCTACTCAGGAGGCAAAGGTAGGAGGATTGCTTGAGCTCATGAGCTCAGGAATTTGAGGCTGCAGTGAGCTATGATCACGACACTGCACTCCAGCCAGGACCACAGAGTGAGACCCTATCTCTGATAAAATAAAATGTACATTTAAAAATTAAAAAGAAGGCCGGGCGCGGTGGCTCACGCTTGTAATCCCAGCACTTTGGGAGGCCGAGGCGGGCAGATAATGACGTCAGGAGATCGAGACCACGATGAAACCCTGTCTCTACTAAAAATACAAAAAATTAGCCGGGCGTGGTGGCGGGCGCCTGTAGTCCCAGCTACTCAGAGAGGCTGAGGCAGGAGAATGGCGTGAACCCGGGAGGTGGAGCTTGCAGTGAGCCGAGTGCGCCACTGCACTCCAGCCTGGGTGACAGAGCGAGACTCCATCTCAAAAAAAAAAAAAAAAAAATGAAGAAAAAATCCTGAAAGAGGACAGAGAAAAAAAAGTCTTACCTATAGAGGAACAAAGGTAGGAATTAAGTCTGACTACTCATCAGAAACTATGCAAGCAAGAAGTGTGAGGAGTGAAATATTTAAAGGTTTGAGGAAAAGAACACCAACTTGGAATTCTGTACCCTGTGAAATTATCCTTCAAAAGTGAAGGGGAAATAAAGACTTTCTCAGATGAACAAAAACTGAGGAATTTTATTACCAATAGATCTGCCTTGCAAGAAATGTTAAAAGATAGAAGAAAAATAATATAGATGAGAAACTTGGATCTATGTAAATAATTGAAGAGCATCATTGAAGGAATTAGTGAGGGTAAAATTAAAACTTCAATTTTACTATTATTGATTGATCTATCAGACAGATAACAGTTTGTTAAAGGTGATAATAGCAACAATGTGATTATGTGTGCTATGTGTCATATGTATGTATCTGTATATATACTCATACATAAATGAAATAAATGACAGTAATATCACAAGGGAAAGGAGGAAGGAATTAGGATTATTTCATTATTATAAGTTACACTACCTATGAAGTAGTATAGTTGTATTTGAAAATAAACTTGCATTAGTTGTAAATGTATATTGCAAACTCTAGGGTAACCACTTAAAAAGGAAAAAAAAAGAAGCGTAATTGATACACTAAAATAAGAGAGAAAGTGGAATCATACACAATGCTCTGTTAAAAACCACAAAAGGCAGACAGAGTGGAAAAGAAAAATAGGAACAAAGAACAAGAGCAACAAATATGGTAGATATTAATCCAACTATATTAATAAACATTGTGAATATCAATGCTCCAAATGCACCAACTGGAAGACAGAGATTGTTAGAGTGAATAAGAAAAATAAGACCCAATGAAACTATATGTTGTCTACAAGAAATCCACTTTTTCTTGAGACAGAGTCTCTTTCTGTGGCTCAGGCTGGAGTGCAGTGATGCGATCTCAGCTCACTGCAACCTCCACCTTCCGAGTTCAAGCAATTCTTCTGCCTCAGCCTCCCGAGTAGATGGGATTACAGGCACCCACCACCATGTCCAGCTAATTTTTGTATTTTTATTGGAGACGGGGTTTCACCATGTTGGCCAGGCTGATCTCAAAACTCCTGACCTCAGGCGATCCATCCACCTTGGCCTCCCAAGTGCTGGGATTACAGGCATGAGCCACCGCGCCCAGCCAAGACATCCACTTTAAATATAAAGACACATATAGATTAAAAGTAATTGGGTGGAGAAAGATTTACCATGCCAGTCCTAAGCAAAACAAAGCAGAATTAGCTTGCTTCTTTCTTTCTTTCTTTCTTTCTTTCTTTCTTTCTTTCTTTCTTTCTTTCTTTCTTTCTTTCTTTCCCTTCCTTCCTTCCTTCCTTTCTTTCTTTCTTTCTCTCTCTCTCTCTCTCTTTCTTTCTTTCTTTCTTTCTTTCTTTCTTTCTTTCTTTCTCTTTCTCTTTCTTTCTTTCTTTTCTTTCTTCTTTCTTTCTTTCTTTCTCTCTCTCTGTCTCTTTTTCTGTCTCTCTCTCTTTCTCTCTTTCTCTCTCTCTCTCTTTCTTTCTTTCTGACAGAGTCTCGCTCTGTCATCCAGACTGGAGTGCAGTGGTGCAATCTCAGCTCACTACAACCTCAAGCGATTCTCCTGCCTCAGCCTCCTGAGTAGCTGTGATTACAGGCACGTGCTGCCATGCCTAGCTAGTTTTTTTATTTTTAGCAGAGATGAGGTTTTGCCACGTTGGCCAGGCCGGTCTCGAACTCCTGACCTCAAGTGATCTGCCTGCCTTGGCCTCCCAAAGTGTTGGTATTACAGGCGTGAGCCACCGCACCCGGCCAGCTGCATTAATTTCTGATAGAGCAGAATGCAAAGCAAGGAAAGTTATCAAGGATAAAGAAGGGTATTATGTAATGATAAAGGAGTCAGTTCTGCAAGAGACGTAA
Source organism: Nomascus leucogenys (assembly GCF_006542625.1). NCBI lineage: Eukaryota > Metazoa > Chordata > Mammalia > Primates > Hylobatidae > Nomascus > Nomascus leucogenys. The sequence goes on along the minus strand of NC_044398.1, from coordinate 75,614,114 downwards.
CAGTCCTTAATGTATATTTGCCTAACAACAGATCAATAAAATACAGGAGGCAAAAACTGAAAGAACTGTTGGGAGAAATAAATGAATCTACTATTCTAGTTGAAGACTTCAGCAACCCTCTATCAGAAATGGACAAATTCAGCAACTGGAAAATCAGTAAGGACATAGTTGAACTCAACAACACCATCAATCGGCTGGATATGATTGATATCTATAGACTACTTTATCCAATAACAGCAGAATATATATTCTTCTCAAGCTCACATGGAACAGTCACCAAGACAGACCACATTCTGGGCCATTAAACACATCTTAACAAATTTAAAAGAATAGATATCATACAATATCTGTTCTCAGACCACATGGAATCAATCTAGAAATCAATCACAGCAAGATAACTGGAAAGCCTCAAACAATATGTGGAGATTAAGCAACATACTTTGTTTTTTTTTTAAGACAGGGTCTCACTCTGTCACTGAGGCTGGAGTGTAGTGGCAAAATCATAGCTCACTGCATCCTCTGCTTCCTGGGCTCAAGCAATCCTCCCACCTCAACCTCCTAAGTAGCTGGGACTACAAGCGTGTGCCACCACACCTGGCTGATTTTTCTGTTTTTTGTAGAGTCAAGGTTTCTCCATGTTGCACAGGCTGGCCTTGAACTCCTGAGCTCAAGCAATCTGGTCTCCTGGGCCTCCCAAAATCCTGGGATTACAGGTGTGAGCACTCCTGGCCATAAACAACATACTTCTAAATAACACATGGGTCAAAAGAAAAATCTGAAGAGAAATTAAAAATACTTTGAACTAAATGAAATGAAAGCATAACTTATCAAAATTTGTGAGAGGCAGCAAAAGCAGTGCATAGAGGGAAATTTATAACATAGGGTGCATATATTAGAAAGGGGAATAGACTTAAAAAAACCTAAGCTTCCATTTTAGGTAACTAGATAAAGGAGGGCAAATTAAGCTCAAGGTGAGTAGCAGAAAATGAATAATAAAAATTAGAGCAGAAATCAATAAATTTGAAAACAGGAAATCAATAAAGAAAATCAACAAAACCAAAATTTGGTAAGATAAAATTGATAAGCCTTTACCCAGCCTAAGAAAAAAAAGAGGATGCAGATTACTAATACTAGGAATGAAAGAGGGAACATTCACAGATCTTGCGGACATTAAAAATGTTATAATGGAATGCTACGAACAATTCTATGCTCTCACATTTGATAACAAGAAATGTACTAATTCCTTGAAAGACACAGTCTGCTAAAACTCACACAAGAAGAGACAGACAATCTGAATAGACCTTTTAGCTATTAAAGAAATGGAACCAACAGTTAATAATCTTCCCAAACAGAAAGCACTAGGCCTAGATAGAGTCACTGGTGAATTCTACAAAATATTTTCAAAAGAAATTATACTGATTCTCTACAATCTCTCAGAAGATAGAAGCAGACAGAATGCTTTGGAACCCATCTCCCTCATGCCCAGCATCTCCCTCATACCTGAACTGACAGAGACATTATAAGAAAACCACAGACCAATATCTCTTATGAGCATAGATGCAAACATTCTTAACAAAATATTAGCAAATAGAATCCAGCAATGTATAAAAAGAATGACATATCATGACCATGTGGGAAAATCTTGAATACTGCACCATTTAGTCTTCTGTTCTAACTGAAACAGCGTCCTAGCCATTAAAAGATGTATTTAGTGTTTTCTAAAGGCAGAATCAGTGAAGACTGAATTTTGTGAGTACTTATCCGATGGACAATAAGATGCTTTCTGCTTTTAAATCTCTAGTGGCTGGAGAGGTAGTCAGAGGGTTGGAGTGGGAAAGAGGTGACGGTTTGACAGCACAAATGAGATGGGTTAGATTAAGAGTAACCAGGAGAGAAACTGGGTGGCCATAGACAGAAAATATCTGTCTGTTTCAAACAGATAGTAGTGTCGTTTTCTTTCTTATCGCATAATCAAGACATTTGAAATCCTGTAAACTTTATTTTAAAGTTTCTTTCTGAATTTAGATGAAGACTTAACAGCATTCTAATTCTTGGCAAGAATTATTAAAAGGGTTGTATGCATGCGTAAAAACAGGAGTAGAAACAAGAAATGATATCCTTTGGACTATTTATTCACTTTCTCCCCAAAAGGAAGGTTGTACAAAATGTATTTAGAGTTCTAGTTTGCTTTTTTTGAGATAATTAACTAGTTTACTTCATTGTTTTATTTCTGTAAATTTCCTATGATGAAATAAACAATCAGGTTAAACTTTATTGGCATATTACCTTAATTTTATGTATTTATTTTATTTTTTAAGAACTGAAGTGCCATGTTAGTGATTAAGCAAGTGTATTGTGGCTTATGCTGGGCTAATGTGACAAGTATGTGGCTTGAAGCCAGTTAAATGTTTGTATGTTCCCAACCCTACTTAGTGTTTTCAGATATATAGCTGTCAGTTACTGCGCCTGTTACACCATTATGATTGAGTCTATTGTTAATGGTACAAGTTATTGTTGAATGTCAAAATTTCAGTTATATGGTTTCTTTGTATCATTGGCTGGGAAGATTTTTTTGGTATATCTTTTCAATGTTGCAAATGGGACCAGGGATTTACAGTAGAACTACAGAAGCTTTAAAATATTAACAGCCCATTAAGTACAGGATATGGTTCATGAGGTTTAATGGGAAGTTGTTAAAAGGAGATGGAACTATTCCAATGGTTGGGGAGGCATGGTTAGTGGCAAAGAACAGGGCAGAGAATTTCTAAAAGCTTGTTTTTTGTATAAATAATATTCAGTGTTTGGGCACACTAAACAACAGCAACAACAAGAAACCTCCTCTGTCTGACAAGCAGTATCTTGGAGCTCACGAAATGAGAATTCCATTTGGTGCATATGTTAACTTTCCTTTTCAGAAGATATCCAACAGTGTTGTGTTAAAAAAATTTCCTGTGGATTTGAGATGCTTGGCATTCATTAAATCAAACCTTAAAGGACTTCGAAATAGCACCTACTTTGTTTAACATTTAAAAAATTACAAGGCTCCCGAGACTAGTCCTTGGAATAGTCTTTAGTGATTATCCAGAGTATAATAAAAATGCAAGATTTTCAGAAGAGGATATTTAAAAAGCAAAATAGTGTAACACTTAGGAGCATAATGTTTAATATACACCTGAATCTTGGTTCCTTAGAGAGTGGCACACACAGACTCTGTGTCACATGGTCAGTGATTAGAGTATAATTTATCATGTGTGTTCCATACACATACTTAGATCTTGGCTCCCAAATCAGGGTAGCAGGTCTAGTCTTCTACTTGCTTGAATTAAATACTTTTTCCCCTAGTTCCTTAATCCTGAGCAATTTTTGTAACTTTTCTGAGACTCAGTTTTTTTCTCTATGAGGCTCTGCTACTTCATAGGGTGATTTATAAGATCATATGAAATCAGGTACATGAAAGCACTTTGGAAATTATCAAGTGTTAAACTTACTATATATAATGTTATTATTAGATTAGAGTAGATAAGACAGAAGCTAAGACTCTGTAAGTTTGGAGGCTCAAATATTGGAAACATAGCTCTACTTAATGCTGCTGCTAACTCTTTTTAGTAGACCTAAGTTGATTTACCACACATGCATCATGGATTTTTTCCTTTGGATTTTATATTAGATCCATATCATTGAATAGAATTTGAAGAAACCTGAGAGCCCTGTGGAAACTTGAATGAGAATTAAGTGAACATTCAGCATGACTTCCATACCTTAATTCCCTACTTGAGCAATCCTCCTCAACCCAATCCATGTTATTATTCAGTATTCACTATCTGGAATGCTGACATGTCCAGTTTTCTATTGCTGCATGATAAGTTGCCCCAAAACTTGGTGGCTTAAAACAACAGCAATCATTTTTATTATTGCTCGTGGTTTCTCTGGGTCAGAAGTTTGGGAAGTGCTCAGCTGGGCAGTTCTGGCTAGGACTCTAACGCAGTTGCAGTTAGACTGTTACTGGAGGTGAAACAGCAGGGGACTGAAGCAGCTGGGAGATGGCCCGGCATCTTTCTCTCTTAATGTGGTTTTTCCAAGTGGACTAGTTTGGGCTTTTGTCCAGCATGCTGGCTTCAGGGCAACCAGCCTGCTTACTTGGAGGCTCCAAAGGCCAGTGTTGCAAGAGAAACAAGGGAACTGGACTGTGATGTAAGACTTAGCCTCTGACACTACAAGCCTGCCAAGAATCAAGGGAAAGAAACATAGATCCTGCCTCTTGAGGAGAATGTCAAAGTCACATTATATGTGGCTGGGAGATGCTATTGTGACCATCTTTGGAAAAAACAATTTGCCACATGAATGATTAACTCTGTCACTTCATATATAGCTTTTGCTCCCTATTTACCTGACCTCTCTAGGGCCACTGTATGGAATGATTTATTCTTCCTTTTATTTTGCAGCTACACAGTTTTCTTGTCACAAATGAACAAGAAAGAAATAAAAGCTAACTAAAAGTAACAACTACTCTTTTTATATCCTCTTAAACCTAAAATCAATGTCATTTTGGAAAGATTGTTTGACACATATAATGAAAAAGAAAAACTCTCAATTTTTCTTGACGTCTTACTTTCTTAACAAAAGATATGCTCCTAAATATTGTTTTGGAAAGCTCATATTAAATAGAAAAAAAGCATTGCTACTGACTTGCATTAAAACTCCAGAAATTCATGCTCAGAGAATCATTTGTGCTCTGACAGGCATTGAGGATGTTTAATTTTATTTCCCAAGGCACTGATTTTTATAGGCTGAGTCTTTGTGTAAGAAAAAATTCAAAAATAGTAGAGATCTGTTTTCATAATGAAATGTCCTAATACACCTCAAGGAATTACAAGTTTTCAGATGATAATTCAGCCATTTGGAGAAATGATGAGAGCTAGGTCATAGTGTTAAAATTATGGATATAAAAATTACCTTTTGCATAACAAGTATGGATACAAACATGCATTAATGTACTTAAATTGGCATATGTTCATGGAAGGATTATGTTAAAGTAATATGATTGGAATAAAACAGTTTTAGGGGTACACATTTTTAAAAGGAGTTTGCAATGACATTTTTCCTACACACTTTTTTAAGCAATTTTTCAACTGGCCAACTTTCCATATGTTCAATACATGTAATATTTTAAGCCTAGAGAGTAATAAGACATTCTTTTTAGCTTCCTACCTTTCTGTTCTATGGAGAAAGGATAGTTTTGGTAAATAATGTTTTTGGCTTTAGTATTTGAACTAATTTTCAAAGTTGTCTGAGCACATTTTGAAAATCAGTTTTTAATGGGAAAAATAAAAGCATTGCTAACTTCAAATGTTGAGAAAATTTGGTAGAGTTGGCAGGGAGTATTTGGAGTATACTACTCACATCTTGAGATTCTAGATAAGTTAGAAAGACATATAAAATATAATTTTTAATATTTCATGATTATCATGTCTCAGATGGCTGTAAGATTGCTGGATAATTAAAACATTTAAACTCTTAAACAATCGAAGAGATTTTTTATTTTAAATCACCAGGCAGTTTTATAATGTTGGTTTTTCCAAAGTGTTAGAACCTTCTGAAAGTGACCTTTAAATTCTAATATTTAAAGATAATTTAACTTTGCAAAGAAAAGGAGGCTTCTCAGAGAAGTGGCTGATTTCAGGAGTATAGGTTAGGGTCAGTGCTAAATAAAACAATGGGATCATATAACAAGGACACAGGGATCCTATTGGAGGCATTCTCACTGGTGAACTTGAGACCAATTGAGCACAAAAATATAAAGTATAGTAATAGTTTGTAAATCACTGAAAAACTAGGAATTGATAGGCCTATAAATAGATGAGAAAGAGAGGTTCCTCTTTATAGTAAAATACTGAGGGCTGACTAGTATTAATATATAGAGAGACCTGGAGTTGAAAAATCATCATGGTAAAGATTATATTTGGCAAGGATCATGTATGGATGCTAAACTTGGGGGAAGATTTTGATGAGGAGCAGGGTATTTGATTAACTTCAAGTGTTAGACTGCTTATTAAATTGCAATAAAGAAAAAAGTCTACTATTTATGTAGTGGAGAAATCAGATAACATCTTGACCAGGTGATAAAAGTTTATGCAATGAATGAAGAACAGATAGATCTGGTATTTCTCCAGATGTGATTTTCTTCTCAAGAATGTATAACCTCAAACTAATCACATCAGACAAATGCAAAATGAGGAATTTTTTATTAAAAGAAAGGAAGGAAGATGGTGTCCTTTAAAAAATGTTAATGTCAGCTTGGGTGCGGTGGTTCATGCCTATAATCTCAGCACTTTGGGAGGCCGAGGCGGGTGGATCACTTGAGGTCAGGAGTTTGAGACCAGCCTGGCCAATGTGGCAAAATCCCATCTCTGCTAAAAATACAAAAATTAGCTGGGTGTGGTGGTGGGTGCCTGTAATCCCTGCTACTTGGGAGGCTGAGGCACGAGAATTGCTTGAATCCGGGAGGCAGACGTTGCAGTGAGCCAAGATCATGCTACTGCATTCCAGCTGGGTGACACAGTAAGACTCTGTTTCAAAAAAAAAAAAGTTAATGTCGTAAAAGACAAAGAGGCTGTTGAAATATTCCATGTTAAAAGAGACTAAAGAGATATGACAGCTAAATATAATGTCTGACCCTAAACTGGGTCCTGTACTAGAGGAGAAAAAATAAATACTATAAAAGACTGACAAAATTGGAATATGGATGGTAGAGTAGGTAAAAATGTTGTAATGTAAATTTGTGCATTAAGGTATGCATTAAATGGATTTCTTAGGATTTACATACTGAAATATTTAGGGGTAAAGGGCCATGATTTCAAATGGTTGACAAAAAAAGTGTGTGTGTGTGTGTGTGTGTGTGTGTGTGTGTGTGTGGAGAGACAGAGAACATGGCTGCAAATAATAAAGCAAATGTTAGCAGTATCAATAGATAATTCTGGGTAAAAGGAATATGGGTATTCCTTGTGCTATTTTCATTTTTGCAACTTTATTTTAATTTAAATTATTTTCAATAAGAAGTTTTTTTAAGGAACCTGAAAACACCTACCTCATTTTGAAATTTTGAAACAAACAAACAAGACCAGGCTTCATGGCTCATACCTGTAATCCTGGCACTTGGGAGGCCAAGTTCTGCAGATCGCTTGGGCCCAGGAGTTTGATAAGAGACTGGCCTACATGGCGAGACCCTGTCTCTACAAAAAATGCAAAACTTAGCCAGCTGTGGTGGTGTGTGCCTATAGTCTCAACTAGTTGGGGGGCTGAGGTGGGTGAACAGAGATCGTGCTACTGCACTCCAGCCTGGGTGACAAAGTGAGAACCTTTCAAAAAAAAAAAAAACCCTCAAAAAGCGAACAAAACCAACTTCCCAAGGCACAGTTTCATAATTTAATAAACTAGTAGAAGATCCATTACTTGGAGACATTTGAAAGTATATCACATAAAGACATGAAGGAGATTCTTTATGAGCGCCAAAGTGAACAATATGATATAATTAGCTCTGATGTCTATAATTCTTTCTCTCTGTGACTGTTTCAACCGATATAACCAAAGATGTGAGAAAAGAAAGGTTGTAGTAAAGATGAAACAAAATAGCAGTGTTTATTGATAATATCCTAATTTATTGTTTCTGTTATTTTGGACTATTCACGTGTACAGTACGAAAAAAGGACCTAAACTATTGTCTTTCCTTTAGAACATATGCAGAATAAGAGAAGAAATAACATACATTCTTTTCAATGGCCTGAATGACTGAATTTATACTGTTACTCATGAAAATAGTTGCCTGACCTCTGCTGGTATATTAACCATTCTGTTGTATCTTGCTTTGAAAGCCCCCTTCTGTCCTGAAGCTTTGTAATTAGATTCATTAATCCTCTAATCTACTCTAGTTTTTACCACCTCACAGAAATCTGGCAGCCTACTCTATCAATGCCTTTTTTACTTATTTTTTTCGCTCATCTTTGATTGGATGATAAAGTTCCTCTTATGAACTGTTTAGTCAGGAGGAATCTTGACACATTCAGACAATTTAAAATGCTCGACTAAGCAAGTCACAACACCAGGTGAAATCTCTCACTATATTGGACCTGGTCTATACTAAAATTTGTCATATTTTATGACCTTATTAATATTAATATGCTTGTATCAAATTGTGAAAAAGCGACAGGCCATATATAAATGAATAAAACTAAATAGTTTTTTTTCAATGACTTATTTCTGCTTTCAGAATTGTTCAAGAGTGCTAGAATTACTATATAATCTGTTAAGCCCTAATTACTTACACTTCTAAGACACCGAGATTTCGGGCTTTGAGAGTTCTCTTGAACACTCTACATCCTGTTGTTTTCATTAAATCAAAGAAAAACATTTCTAATGACAAAATTCCAAAAATGGCCATTAAAGGTTTCTCTTTATTGTCACTCAAATGACATTGCATAAGCAGTAATTGCTAAATTGGCCTATCTTTATGCCCAGTGATTAATTTTGCCATATAAAGCCTGAAAACTGAAATCAAATGTTGCACATTAGACCTCCCAATTATTACCAGGAACTGGAAAAAACAAGCCCAGCCAAATGCCAGATAGTTATGTGATAATAAATGTATACCGGAGGGAAAAAAGGATGGGTACTACATTTTACTAACAGCTGGCTTGGGCTAGGTACTATGTGTCTAGTATCACAGTTTCAAAAGAGAAATGTACAGATCTTGTAAAGAAAAAAATATACTCTCATGTCCTCCAATATTAAATTATTTTCGTTTTGTTTAAATATGTACAAATATAAAACAATGTTTTTATGCTTATAGCTCTTACAGAATTATAAAGTCATAATAAATTATAATTTTAATAACAACAAAAGTACAAAACCAATAGGAGTTACACCTTACTAGGAAGGCAGAAATCATTACTGAAACTAAATTGCTTTCTCAAAGTGAGTATGACACAGGTTTCTCTGAGGCTTAGTATGCCTGTACCACTGTATGATAATTATTCTCCCATCATTTTTCTTTATTCCAAATGTTGGAAACCTTCATTTCTTTCTTTCTTTCTTTTTTTTTTTCTTTGAGACAGAGTCTCGCTCTGTTGCCCAGGCTGGAGTGCAGTGGCGCGATCTTGGCTCACTGCAAGCTCCGCCTCCCAGGTTCACGCCATTCTCCTGCCTTAGCCTCGCGAGTAGCTGGCACTAGAGGCATCCGCCACCACGCCCGGCTAATTTTTTTGTATTTTCATTAGAGACGGGGTTTCACCGTGTTAGCCAGGATGGTCTCGATCTCCTGACCTCGTGATCTGCCCACCTCGGCTTCCCAAAGTGCTGGGATTACAGGCTTGAGCCACCGCGCCCGGCCTGGAAACCTTCATTTCTATAGCATTGTGACTTTTTTGAGCCTTCACTTGACACGAAAACATTCTTTATGTAAGTATTTCTCTGTTTCTCATATGGCTATGACAAAGTAGTAATATTTGGGGACAGTGCCACCCAGAACACAAATGCCAAAGCAGGCACTGACACTACGTAGCAGTATTTTGTTGTAACATGTTCACATTTTGTTTGTTTTTATGAGAATATACTCATGTTCATTTTTTAAAAGATCGTCATCAAGATTTAAATCTAAATGAAATAAGAAATTATCAAAAGGATTTTATAGACTCCTAGGATGATGACATTGTATTATCAGATCTAATCTTGCAGATGAGGGGATTGAGGTCTAGAAAATTTAGTAACTTGCATCAGGTCACGCAGTGAGAAAGTACATTTAATCCCGTGCTTTTCTAGCTCCAAACATCATGCTCTTTCTGTTGAAACAACTTGCCTAAACTAAAAGTTTAGGAGCTCAATTGAGTGTAGGCTGAGGGTTTCAGTGTTATAACTTCATCCCCTGCACCTCATCAGAACCTTCAGATGCAGTGGACTGCAGAAGGGTGGTAGTTGTAGGAATGGTAACAGTCAGGTTGCATGATATATTTAGTGTGACAATCTGAAAACATTTATTGTACAAATTTTTTTTTTTTTTTTTTTTTTTTTGAGATGGAATCTCACTCTGTAGCCCAGGCTGGAATGCAATGGTGCGATCTTGGCTCACTGCAACCTCCGCCTCCTGGGTTCAAGCAATTCTCCTGTCTCATCCTCCCGAGTAGCTGGGATTACAGGCACCTGCCACAACGCCCAGCTAATTTTTGTATTTGTAGTAGAGACAGGGTTTTGCCACGTTGGCCAGGCTGGTCTTGAACTCCTGACCTCAGGTGATCCGCCCGCCTTGGCCTCCCAAAGTGCTGGGATCACAGGTGTGAGCCACTGTGCCTGGCCTATTGTACAAATTCTATTATTTGTTTATTTACTTTAGCCTCATACCTAATATAGGTATTCTAAGGCATAAGAATGCTATGGTATTTAAGTTCACCGTTGTTTCAATTCACTGAATAGTCTTTCATTTGTGGTAGTATAGTAATCTCCCCCCACTTGCTTTTTCTTTTTTTTGGCCAGAAGATTAACCAACAAACCTCACTCTGGAAATTTTCAGAGTGACCCATGAAAATCCACATGAGGTGCACATCAAACGAGTTATTGATGCTCTCCTTCTTTACCACCCTCTGAGACCATAAATGTCACCACTATAAAACTGCTGATTATTACCTACTCAGAGAGTAAGAAACTCATTCATGCAATCCAGCGTCTTGTTGTATCCTTCAGACATCAGGCTCATTTGACCCAACCATGAATCTGGAGTTAACAATGACCTTACTGTCAACCTGTCAGACATTTTAAACTTTTAATTTAAAAGGCACACTGTAAGTATATATAAGGTGTGAAGTCCTAGTCCTGTGCTAGATATAGAATTACAAAATTTTAAAAATATGATATTAATCAGCTACAATAGTTTGATGATTGAAGAATAAAAGAATAATCTATGCAGTACATTTTATTCTTATTTTAAATATGTTTTAAATGTGAATATGAATATGTATTTGCACTCATGGGTAATTGTATATATAGTGTTAGTTTTCTAGCTTTCAAATTAAACTTCAGACTAATAGTGTAGGTTTTGTTTCTTAGCACTTATGCTGATATCAATAATTCTGCCTTATATTTGAACCAAAGAATGACTCTCTACTCATGGAGTTTCAGGTACCACAGGAAACCAACATGAGATAATTTTAAAATTGTGTCATTTCCAAATGACTGAAATATAAATTGGCTTGCATTATTGTTCTTCTTTCCATAGCAAATACAGTGAAGTCATCTTTGTTTTTCAATAATCATTTTGTGCTTATCTTTGGCAAAAAATGAACAGTCGATGCTTGTTAAGATGTTGATTAAAGAAGTTAATACTTGGCTGGGTGTAGTGGCTCATGCCTGTATTCCCAGGATTTTGGGAGGCCGAGGCGAATGGATCACTTGAGGTCAGGAGTTTGAGACCAACCTGGCCAACATGGTGAAACCCCGTCTCTACTAAAAATGCAAAAATTAGTGGGGTGTGGTGGTGGGCACCTATAATTCCAGCTACTCTTGGGGCTGAGGCAGGAGAATTGCTTGGACCTGGGAGGCAGAGGTTGCAGTGAGTCAAGGTCAGGCCACTGCACTCTGGCCTGGGTGTCAGAGTGAGACTCCATCTCAAAAACAACCAACCAACCAAAAAAGAAGTTAATAGTTAAGGTACTGTATCATAGGTCCTCGTATCTCCTGTGCTTAGTAGTGTAAATTAGCGTAATATTTCTGCATCTTGTTGTTAATGTGAATCAACGGTGTTAAACATTTTTCAAACTTACCTTTGATCTATCAGGTACACTTCTAGAAATGCCTTATAAGGACACAAACAAATGTATCATCAAAGGTTTGTGTACAAGGATATTGCCATACTATTTATTACAGATAAAAATCAGGTGCAACTTAAATATCCAATAAAGGGGAATGTTTAAATATACATTTTCAAATATATGAAAAATAGGATAAATGTACTCATCACCCAACTTTAAAAAGGAACATTTTTTAAAAAAATAAAAATGTGAAATATTATTAATGTTAGACATGACATAATATATAGCCTGAAATTCAATGAGAAGAAAAACATATTTAAGATGTAGTTGAGAAATCATTGGTATTCTTTGTGGAGGACTCATAATTCTGGTAGAATTATAGCTTATTTAGTAAATTATGTAGCCCATATTGTTAAAATGTTCAATAATAGGCTGGAGGGATTCTGATAAAATTTAGTTGCCGTAAACAGCTTATCTTTTCTCTAACCATAGAAGACATCACTGCTTCTTAATTCTTAGTCCCTTCTCCAGTGCTCAGCCAAAATAAGCAGTGGTAAATTGTAATGACCACATTGAACCTTACATTTGGTCAGTGCTTTTACTTTATGAGATACTTCACATAATGTATTTCTTATGTTAATTTTAAATTCCTACAATTGCTTCTTCTCATGTATTATGAAATTGGCTGTATTTGCCCCTTTCTTTATAAAATCCTCTGTAATCTAAGATCATGCCATAGCAAAGGAATTACAAGCATCTTTCTATCCTCATGCTTTAAAAATTTATTGGGAATCAGAATTAATTGATCTTCATATAGAGTGGCTAAAAATGTAAATAATTTAAGAAATTAAAATATAAATAACAATAAATAAAATAAAAAATGATAATAATTTTTACTGAGTGGTACTATGAATCAGTCCTCTGCTAAGCCCTTTATACATAGCAATTGATTTCATACTAATATAATCTCACTTCACAGTGAAGAATACTGAAGTACAAAGGATATTACCCAAGATCATGATGACCCAGTTAAATAATCACAAAGCTGAAGTCCAAACTTGGGTCTCTCTGAGTTTAGTTAACAGTCATTGTCATCCAAATATTTGTTAGTGTTTATTTTATGCTACTGTGCAATGAAGTGATTCTATACTTGTGAATAAAAAATTCATACAGTCTGTACTACTGGAATTTCTATTCTGAAAGGGAGAGATAGGCAATAAACAAGTAAACAAATACATATTTGCTAATTGTGATGAATTCTGTACAGGAGAAAACAAGGTACAATGTGCTATGATCTAAATGTATGTCCCTCCCTGCCCCTGAAATTCATATCTTGAAACCCAGTCTCCAACATGATGGTATTAAGAGGTGGGGACTTGAGGAAGTGAATAGTGAGGGCAGAGCCTTCATGAATGGAATTAGTGCCCTTATAAAAGAGGCCTGAGGGAGCTTGTTAGCCCCTTTTGCCTTCCGCCATGTGAAGACGCAGCAAGAAGGTATCATCTATGATGCAGAAAACCCTTATCAGACACTACATCAGCTGTTCCCTTGATCTTCTTCCCTGCCTCTAGAACTGTGAGCAATACATTTCTGTTGCTTATAAATTACCCAGTCTAAGGTATTTTGCTGTAGCAAGCTTAATGGACTGAAACAGACAATGGTATCAAGAAGTGGGGTGTTGCCGTATAACAAATACCTAAAAATGTGGAAGCAACTTTGGAACTTATTAATGGGTAGAGGTTGGAAGTTTTGTGGTACATAGCTGTGAAAGGAGGCTTAAGGACAATTCTGTCAAGTGCTCAGGAGAAGAGGAGAGCTGTAGAAAAAGCCTCAGTCTTTTTAGAGATTACTTAAGTGGTTTTGAGCAGAATATTGGTAGAAATACGGATAAAGTAGGTCATCTTAATGAGGTCTCCCATGGAAATGAGGAATATGTTATTGGAAACTACAGGAAAGATGATCTTTGTTATAAATTGACAAAGAACTTGGCTGAATTGTGTTTGTGTTCTGCTGCTTTGTGGAAGATGGAACTTCTGAGTGATGAAATAGGATGTTGGGCAGAAGAAATATCTAAGCAAAGTGTTGAGGATGTGGCATGGTTTCTCTTGTGGCATGGTTTCTCTTGACTCCTTATAGCAAAATGTGTGAGAGAGAAATGAATTAAAGATGGAATTTATAATCAAAAAGGAAGCAGAATTTGAAGACTTGGAAAATTCTCAGCCTGGCTATATGGTAAAGAATGAAAAATGTTTGGGGGAGAACACTAAGGGTGTGGCCCATCAAACGTTTGATAAGGAGATTAGTATGGATAGAACGAAGCCAGATGCTATTCATCAAGACAATGAAAGAATGACCCTAAAGGCATTTTGGTAATCTTTGGGGTTGCCCCACCCATCACAGGGTCAGAATGCCAGGGTCTTGGAGATGGAACGTTTCAAGGCTCTACTCCCTGAGTTCTGATGCAGTGCTCCTTCACAGATTTAGTTGTGGCTCGGGCTGCCTCTCCAAAAGGCATGAGTGGTAGATCACGCTGGTGTTCATGCAGTACCATCTTCATGACTGTGCAGAGAGCATGAACTGTGGTGGCATGGGTACCTCCATCTAGATTCCAAAGGATGCCACAGAGAGCCTTGGGGCTCAGGCAGAGAATTGCTATGAGGGGAGTTACCACAGAGGGCCCCCACTAGGGCAGTGCCTAGTGGAGCTTTGGAGAGAGTCTCCACTAGGGCAATGACCAGTGGAGCTGTGGGGGTGGGAATGCCCCCAACACCTCAGAGCAGTAGAGGAACCAAAGTGCAATTCCAGCCCGGGAGAGCCACAGGCACATGACTACAATTGGTGAGAGCTGCAATGTGGGCTTCACCAAGCAAAGCCGTGAGGGTAGAATTGCCTGGAGCCTTGGGGGCCTAATCCCTGTCCCAGTATGTCTGGAGGGTGAGTCATGGAGTCAATTATTCTCCAGTCTTAAAATTCAATGTTGTTTGCCCTGTTGGGTTTTGAACTTGGGACCAGCTACCCCTTTCTTCCTTCTCATTTCTCTCTTTTGATTTGGGAACATCTGTCCTATGCCTGACCCACCAATGTATTTTGGAAGTTTATAACTTGTTTTATTTCACAACTGGAGAGCAATTTGCCTCAGGATGAGTCAAACCTTGAGTCTCACCAATATTTGATGACTTTAGACTTTTGAGTTGATATTGGGGCGAGTTAAGACTTTTGGGACTATTGGGATGGAATGTATGTATTTTGTATGTGAGAAGGATGTGAATTTTGTGGGGTCAGAGCAAAAAGTGTATGTTCTGGATATATATGTCCTCCCAAAATTTGTATGTTAAAACCTAACCCTGAAGGTGATGATATTAAGATGTTGAGCCTTCGGGAGGTGACTAGGTCCTGAGAGCTTAGTCTTCATGAACGGAATTAGTGCCCTTATAAAACAGATCCAAAGGAGCTTATTTTCTCCTTTCACCATATGAGAACACAGCAAACAATTGCCATTTAGGAAGTGGACTCTCACCAGACATAGAATCTGCTGGTGCCTTGACCTTGGACTTTCCAGCCTCTGGGACTGTGAGCAATAAATTTGTGTTGCTTATAAATTACCCTGTCTAAGGTATTTTGTTATAGCAGACTGAATGGACTAAGATACATGAAAGAGAACAATAGAGGGCATACTTAGATGTGGTGGTCAGGAAAGACCTCTCTTAGGAGTGGCACTTAAGCAAATATCTGAAAGATGAGGCATCACCTGTGAAGGGCAACGAGAAGACTATTCCAGTCCTAGAAATAGCATATGCCCTGTGGCAGGAGGGAAGGAATCCCTTTTGGAGAGGCAAAAATGAAGTATGAAATGAGGTTGAAGATCAATAAAGTGCCAGGTCCCCATTCTTAGAAAGGCTGTGTGTTTTGTGCAATGCTGTCTTGTCATCATCTTGAAATTCTTAAGTGTTTTATGCAAGGATACAACCTGATGGCTCAACATCAATACATAGAAATTAAAATTGAATTTGACAGTCATGACCCAAAATATAAGTATCCAATTTCAAATGAGTACTTTCAGAGTTCAACTTGTTCAATTACTTGTATTTCAGGAAAGTGTGGGGCTCAAATCAGATATTTCATAGGAGTAATATTGAGACTTCTTATATGGCCAAGTCAGGTAATGACTAATACCTTATCTAAACATTTATTAGAAATCTTAATCAGTGGAGCCAAATTTGATCTTGAGGAAAATCTTAGCTTTGCCTGCAGATATGCCTTACTTTCTGTTGAGGTGACAATACCATTTTGGCTTTTTATTATATTAGAAAATCCAAGAGTTACGGAGTTTCTTTCATTTAGAACTCCTGTGCTCCCAGCTTTTTCCAAAGACTTCAACCTCAAATTGTGTGTGTTCCAAAAAGCAAAAGTCTAGCTGAAATAATTTTTAAGAAAAATAGTCTAAGGGAGCTGCTAGCTATCTACTCTTCTAGTTATGCAAAAGTCTGTTTTTAGCATTATGATATATTACCATGTTTGAATTTTATTAATGTGATTCATTTTACACATTCCACAAATGTGAATTTGAAAATAGCCTTAATTCCTCACAGAATGGCATTTATCAAGTGAGTTTTTACTCTGTATCTATAAAACTATTGTTAAAGATATCATGTGTTACCCGAATTAAGTTTTCTATAACTTTTCTTTAGTTTCATTTTTTAAAACTCTATGAAGAATCTCAATAGGAAAAGTCTGTGTCTTTCAAAGGATTGCTATCAGCAACAAAAATGGTATAATACAGAGGCCGGGCATAGTGGCTCACACTTGTAATCCCAGCACTTTTGGAGGCCAAGGTAGGTGGATCACCTGAGGTCAGGAGTTTGAGACCAGCCTGGCCAAGATGGTGAAACCCTATCTCTACTAAAATTACAAAAAAAAAAAAATTAGCCAGGCACGGTGATCCATGCCTGTAATCCCAGCTACTCGGGAGGCTGAGACAGGAGAATCGCTTGAACACAGGAGGTGGAGGTTGTAGTGAGCAAAGATGGTGCCCTTGCACTCCAGCCTGGGTGACAGAGTGAGACTCCATCTCAAAAAAAAAAAAAAAAAGATATAATCCTTCATAATTTCCATTTTGCTTTGGTTACCTAGAAGCTTATAGCCAAATTTAATGTTTAATACAATGTTTGCCTTTTTAACTGTCACAATAAAGCTAGCACATTTGCTTTTTTCTGTATTTGACCATTTAACAATTTTCATTTTGCTGACTTTTTGATGAGGAAGAGAGAACAAGAAAGAGAGAGAGACGAAGAGAGAGAAACATTTAGTATATGCCTCATTAGATTGTTTTTGAAAAGAAAGAAAATTAACATTTGCAAAGTACATGAATTATCTCAAGTGCAGTTACTGTATTTATAAGGTTATAATTATGTTTATCATTTAGAAAATAATTTTCTAAGAATTCTGTATTTGCTTAATTTACATTAATTGAGCTTTCCTCAATCAGTAGCCAGAATTTCCAGTTTCAAATCAGAATATTTACAGAACTGTTACTGCATATAGAATTTTATATGTCATAAATCATTATTAGAAAATTGTAAGACAGATGGTCAAAATGTAAAACTGTTTATATCATATGTATTGGACAAGTGTTTAATATCTTTAATAGTAAAAAACTCTTACAAACCAATGAGAAAAAGCTATACATTCCAGATGCAAAATGGAAGACATGGGTAGATAATTTAATACACACAAAAAATCTGTGGCCAATACAGTTATGAAAAAATGTTAGATCTCACCAGCAAACAAAGAAATGCAAAAATAAATTTAAAACATTTTGTCCATCAATTTAGGGGCGTTTCAGAAGTGATGAGTCATATTCCCAATATGTTTTTGCTTTTTGAGACAGAGTCTCACTTTTTTACCCAGGTTGGAGTGCAGTGGCATGATCTTGGCTCACTGCAACCTCCGCCTCCCAAGTTCAAGTGATTCCCCTGCCTCAGCTTCCCAAGTAGCTGGGATTATGGGTGCCTGCCACCATGCCCTGCTAATTTTTGTATTTTTTTTTTAGTAGAGATGGAGTTTTGCCATGTTATCCAGGCTGGCCTCAAAATACTGACCTCGAGTGATCTGCCTACCTTGGCCTCCCAAAGTGCTGGGATTACAAGCATGAGCCACCACTCCCGGCCCACAGTATATTTTTAAAGGTAGTATAGTATAAAGTGCTAGTTGTTAATTCTGCATGTACTGATATGCATAATCTATAAGATATATAACTAAATTTAAAAAGCAAGGTCCAGAACCTATACAGCATTGTCAGTGGTATGCTGGTGAAATGGCTGTCTGGAGAAAAAAAGTTCTGATTTATACTATTTTTATATTTTCTTGGTGTAACTAATTCCACCATGGCCTATTTTATTACTGATATGCTGTCACTGAAAGTGGAGATGGAAAGAGACATGGATAATCAGTCGTCATGAGTCAGTAAGAACTGACTCCAGCACGCTGTTAAATAGTATAACGTATATATATTAGGAATTCGAGAAATAAACATAAAAGTTACTCTTGATTTAACCTTAAAAGGCAAATGTATGTATCAAATATTTATTGTACATACATAATTATTTATATAATTATATATAAACACACATGCATACGTGTGATCCCAATTTTGTTTCAAAGCTATGTACGTGTGTGTGCGTGTGTTTAGGAGGGGTGAGAGGAGAAAGCGGGGACACTGTTTGCCAGGTATTGAGGACATGAAGGTTATGTACGTGTGTGTGCGTGTGTTTAGGAGGGGTGGGAGGAGAAAGCGGGGACACTGTTTGCCAGGTATTGAGGACATGAAAGTTATGTACGTGTGTGTGCATGTGTTTAGGAGGGGTGGGAGGAGAAAGCGCGGGCACTGTTTGCCAGGTGTTGAGGAAATAAAAGTGCTACCAACAGAGTCTTCTCTGTGACAATGTAGAAAAGGAAGAAAATCAGTTTATTATTAAGTAAGCATAACAGAATATGCACATAGGCAGCCTGCTAGAGACTACAAAGTTAGGATGAAATCTCACATAATTTATATGGCAAAGCAGAGAAAAGAACAATAATTTTTATCACCTTGTGACACCTGTACATCTCATGAGGGCCCTGGGCTAATTCTGGCAGTATGTGTTTACATATGTAGAAGTTATTTTGTCTTACAAACTTTCATGTATCTCTT
Organism: Nomascus leucogenys; assembly: GCF_006542625.1. Taxonomy (NCBI): domain Eukaryota; kingdom Metazoa; phylum Chordata; class Mammalia; order Primates; family Hylobatidae; genus Nomascus; species Nomascus leucogenys. Next base: position 75,595,136 of record NC_044398.1, on the reverse strand, counting down.
TACTATAAAAATGGAGCAAAGATGGGGTTCAATCCCTAGAAACATTTATCTATATTCCAAAAGTTAAAGACTTGGATTCACTATGTCTTCAAGGAAAAACTCTACAAAAGTGAAGAGTGATAAAAAATGGCCTCTTTGCCCTTTATAAATTGGGAAAATAATTTGTATTTACTCTTACACAGCTGTAAATGTGGACTAAAACAAAGGATTAAATAAGGATTAAAACAATTTTTTAAAGTGGTTGTTTGATGACTGGCTTTTTTTTTAAATGATTACCTGTGTTTTCCAGATATTTCTAATGAACACATATATCTTATAATTATGAAAAAATGTTATTAAAAACAGATTTTGAAGACTTGATTTTACAATAAGATCATGACTTTTTTTTATTCTCTTGAGATTCCTTTTTAAAATCTCCAGTTGTTTTATTGTTAATCAATGTATGCAGAAGTTTATTACTATGTTCTCTTTTCTGTTCTGGAGAATACAGAAAGAAGCACAGAGAATGACCTTGTCTTCAAGAGTTTATAATATATTCAAAGTTAGAAGCTTAATTTATATGGAATAGCAGTGAATGATACAAGCAAATGATATCTATCCAGCGATTACAGTGTGTAGTATGGTGCTGTAGTAAAAAGAGAAAGAACTCAGGGTATTCTTAAGTTCAAGAAAGGTTATTTAGAAGTATGTTTGGGGTTAGCTTTGGATGTTGCTTCTTTAGGTGGATGAAAATCCCTTTACATGAGTGTAACATCATAAGACAAGGCAGAGGAGCAAAAATGAAACTGGAGGAGTTTTTAAGGGAATTATATAATTTCACGCATATGGAAAGGAGTGAAGAAAACAGTGTATATAGAATGGATTCTTTTGATGGGGAGAGCCTGGAAGTAGAGAGGCCAATTCGGAGACTTTTGAGAACAAATGAAACTCAAAGGACTAAATTGAATTAGTACCATGAGAATAAAGAGAAAGATTGATAGGCATTGATGGTTGATTGGATATTGAGAGAAGATAGAGAAGGATAAGTTAAAGATTATTCCAAGAGGTATGGGAGAAGAATGAAAGGAAAGAAAAATCTGTAGAATAAAATAATGCTTTTTATATTTGAAGCAACAGTTCTGCATATAATTTGAAATGTCCATTTGTCAGATGCTGTATGGGTTGGATTGTATACCCTCAAAAGATATGGTGAATTCCTAACTCCCAATCCCTCAGAATGTGACCTTATTTGGAAATAGGGTCTTGCAGATGCAAGCAGTTAAGATTACTCCAGTATGGTAGACCCTTACTCTGATGTGGCTGGTGTCCTTATAAGAAGAAAAGAGATACAGAAACAGAGACATATGTGGAGAATATGGCCACATGATGGTAGAACCAGATATTGGAATGATGCATGTCAAGGAATACCAATGATTGCCGGCAAAAACCAGTAGCCAGAAAAGGCAAGGAAGGATTCTCCCCTACAGGTTTCAGAGAGAGTATGGCCCTGCTGATACCTTCATTTCAAACTTCTACCCTCCAGAAATTGTGATATGATAAATTTGTGTTATTTTAAGCTAGCCAATTTGTGGTACTTTGTTATGGCTGACGTGAGAAGCTACGATGCTGGTACTATTCTTTCATTCGTCTTTCTTACCATCCCTCCCACCCACTGAAACTTTCTCCCTGGAAAAAATTTATAAACACAAAATAAAGCAAAAAGCTATACAAAACACAAATGAGGTACATAGAGTCAAAATTAGAGTGAACAATGTGTTAACATTTTGTAATATTTTGTATCTACTAGTATTTTATTCTCTTTATCATTCTTAAATGGGATTTTTAAAGGGGCTAAATCATCTCTCTGGATTGTGCAGGGATAGCTCATTGGAGTGTGTGCTCTGCATATCCTTTTAGGAGGTATTTAAAGATAGTAATGTCTCTCTAGCTTGTTTGGCAGTCTAGAATTCCATTGCCTAACTTCATTCAAGAATATCAGATGTCAGAATGAAGTGACAACTTAGCCATGTGGAAATGGGAAGAATATGGGGATCACAAAGTAAGCAAGGCAGTATGGGTCATAGAGCACGTGGGCAAAGGCATATGCTTGAATGCCTTGAGGACCCACTGTAGTAAGGGGAAATATAAAAATGGAGAGAGAAGGAAGTGCTTGTCTCTGTCACTCCCACCAGAAATTTCTCACTTGAGTATTTGTATTAATGTTGTTGTCTTTACTGATTTTTTCAAATTTTTAATGATTGAAATGAGATCAGAGTCATATTCCATTCCAGAAACTGTTCCCTCTTTTCTTAATCTGTTTTTCTTGTTGAGTATATATATACATATATATATATACATACATATGTGTATATATATGTATGTATATATATATGTATATATATGTGTGTGTGTGTGTATATATATATATGTATATATATATATATATATAAAAGTCTTCCATGAGGTAGGGGGGATACTCTCACCCCTTTTTCGACTGTTAAATCAACAACTTTTAGAGATTGGTCAATTAGGTTACCAAACATTTTACATAACTTGGAAACCAAATATTTTACATAATCTGGAAAGTAAAGCTGTTTTGTTAATTTTTTATTTTTTAGCTTTTTAATTTTTTTGAGACAGGGTCCCACTCTGTCTTCTGGGCTTGAGTACAGTGCTGTGTATGGCTCACTGCAGCCTCTACCTCCCAGGCTCAAGTGATCCTTCCACATCAGCCTCCTGAGTAGCTGGGGCCACATGTACATGTCACCATGCCTGGCTAATTTTTGTATTTTTTGTAGAGATGGGGTTTTGTCACATTGCTCAGCATAGTCTTGAATTCCTGAGGCCAATTGATCCACCTGCCTTGGCCTCCCAAAGTTCTGGGATTACAGGCATGAGCCACCACGCCCAACCTGTAAAGCTGTTTTAAGTGCATGTGAATATATGAATTTGGGAGAACTAACTATGCCTAAGCCACAAGCTTTTATTTCTTTTCTTCTTCTTCTTCTTTTTTTTTTTTTTTTTTTTTTTTTTTTGAGATGGAGTCTCCGTGTGTCTCCCAGGCTGGAGTGGCACAATTTTGGCTCATTGCAACCTCCACCTCCTGGGTTCAAGCTATTCTTCTGCCTCCACTTCCCAAGTAGCTGGGACTACAGGTGCGTGCCACCATGCCCGGCTAATTATTGTATTTTTAGTAGAGATGGGATTTCACCATGTTGGCCAGGCTGGTCTCGAACTCCAGATCTCGTGATCCGCCTGCCTCGGCCTCCCAGAGTGCTGGGATTACAGGCGTGAGCCACCGTGCCTGGCCGCTTTTATTTCTTTCTAAATGAAAACATAGATTTTGAGGCTCACTGACCTTAAAATATAGTTTCCTTTTCCCAGAAGAGTATGTACTGTTCATTTGGTTTCCATGTAAAACTCTCCCCTTGAACATACTGGTAATGAGTAATCTTTATTTCCCTAGGAAATAAAGGAAAATAAATAAAGAAAAAAAAACTAACTTCCCTAGGAAGTTAGTTCTATTAACAGCTGTGAAATCTGAGTGACTCTACACTTTTGTTGCTTCAGATGATTTTTAGAATTGCTACATTGGTGCAGAATTAATCACAGCAAGAGAAAATGTATCAATATGGAAAAATATAAGGGCTGAAAAGAAGCCAGATAGCTCATATTTATATAGCTTGCTAATAATATACCCAATGTATAGTACTTAATATCCCTATTACTGCCAATTTTATTAAATAAGATGTCAAAATATTTTAATATTCTCTCATGAGATATCATAAGGCTATGTGAGTGCTTACAATTTCTTGATTTATTAGTTGTTTTCTGTGAAATCTGAGTGGCTGTAATTATAGTTCACATTTGCTGTATTAAGATTGTAGTTTTTATTTTTTAATGAAGCATAACAGTGATTAATGGTTTAGCTAGCTAAGAACATAAGAAAGATGTGAATGCCCAGCCAAAAAAAAAAAAAGATAGTTTTTCTTTCTGATGTTTCTATACTTCTTAGTTTGAACTATATGAAATTGCCACTTTTATAGGTCAAATAGACAACTTTTTATGGTTCAACCTATTATATGGTTTAGAATAATAATGTCTATAGTCTACTCTGCCCTAGCCAGCTCTACATAAAACTTTAACTTGTGGGCTATAAAATAAACTTATCCAATTTATACAAATTTTGGCGTAATTATTTCTGTTTTTATTTTTTGTTATTAGGGTTTGTTTTTTTAGAGAGGATCTCACTCAGGCTGGAGTGCAGTGGTATGATCATAGCTCACTGCAGCTTCAAACTCCTAGGATCAAGGGATCCTCCCAACTCAGCCTCTGGGGTAGCTGGGACTACAGACATGCATCACCAAACCTGGCTAGTTTTTTAATTTTTTGTAGAGACAGTCTCACTCTGTCGCCCAGGCTGGAGTGCAGTGCTTCGATCTCAGCCCACTGCCCACTCTGCCTCCCGGGTTCAAGCGATTCTCCTGCCTCAGCTTCCCAAGTAGCTGGGACTACAGGTGTGTGCTATCATACCTAGCTAATTTTTGTATTTTTTAGTATAGACGGGGTTTCACCATGTTGGCCAGACTGGTCTTGAATTCCTGACCTCAAGTAATACACTCGCCTCGGCCTCCCAAAGTGCTGAGATTACAGGTGTGAGCCACCAAACCTGGCCAAGTCATTGTTTTTCTTATGCACCAAGAAGTTTGGAGGTAGCCAGTCCAAGGGCAGGTGTAGTGGCTTCACAATAACATTGATGTTCCAGGCTCTTTCTATATTTCTACTCTGACATACCTAGCATGTGGCTTTCATTCTTTTTCATGTTGCTTTAGACCCAAGATGGCTACCGCATTTCCAGGTATTACATCTACCTTCCAGGCAGGAAGAAGAGAATAATTAAAAGCCTCATTCTTTTGAGGCTTCCTCCCATTGCCTACAAAGAAGGGAAGTTATCTTGAGAGGCTTCTCCCTGAGAGTATTTCAGTTAACTATTTTAGCTTTATGTCTCTTTAGTGGAGGAAGGCACAGAAAAAAGCATTGAAAAGCAAAGTGAGGGACACTTTGAAGCAACAAATGGTAAGCCATTCAAGACTAATAAATTGTAGGCCAATTGAGTTGGTTTTTGTATTTTAAAGGCAAGTGTGCTTTGAATAGCATCAGGATCCAAAAGAAATGCTGTTGCTGGTGAAATGATCATTTAAAAAAGCAAAAGTTTCTATTCTTAAATGTAGAGAGACAAATTGATTTCTGATAACCATCTTGCTACAGGGAAATGTGAAATTAGAATAAGAGGACAAAACAGACATACTAGGACCAACTCATAAAAGTTAAGTAACCTTTAGTCTTATCTTTATTAAATCTCCCCTTTCAAAATATAGCCCTGTAAATCTTCTGAATTTTGTGACCTTAGTGACAGTAGACTTTTAGCCTTTGATTACTTTGTGAAATAAAATAATGAATAAAAAAAGATAATTTTTTTGTAGTAAAATATGACATGGTACAATCACAAATAGAATTTTATATGGTTGGATATATATATACACATATATATACACACATATATACATATACACATATATACATATATACATACACATATATACATATATATATATATATATGTATATATGTAGTACTGTTTGGTTTATATACAACAGTTGCCAGTTTGTTGCCCAGGAAACAAGATTAATATTCAGGAAGTTTGTAAGTGGGAACTCTTGGGATTTACACCTGTAGGGAAAGGGATGGAAGCAAGATTGGACAAAAGGAGAAGCTGGATCGTGATGCAGTCAGAAGAAAGGCCTCAACCAACTGCATGGGAAGGCTGTTGGAGTTGTTCCAGGTTGAAGTAAGGAGGCTGATCCTTTGTACCCCAGTATTGACCAGTCATTTGACGCAAATTGCCCCTAGGAGATAGTGTGATCCTGGGCAAGGCAATCTGTACAATTGAGGGTAATTCCCAGAGAGGACTAGATAGCTGAGGGATGACAGCAGTTGAGAAGTAAATTCTCCAAACGTAATTGTATCTTGGGAAAATAAGATTTAACTTATAAATTTTAGTTTTACATCTTACTTTTTGGGAATATTACCCATGGTAAGTGCAATATTGTACCCATATGTGTTCTCAAGGCTCTAGGGTTGGAGTATTAAAGATGATTTATTCTAGCTCAGGATAAAGAATGCTCTTTTAAGGTTAATATGGAAGCTCCACTTGAGACTCCTCCCATCTCCAAAAATATTAAGTTAATTCTGTTTAAGTCACTTATTTGTAACAGCATCCTGTGTATGCCGAATACTAAAGAGGAATAGTGAGTTGTTATTCAGTTTTTTAGTTTTTAATTCAATTTGATCATGGGAATATTGATTTCAGTACATCTCCATGATTATCTCTGTAATATTTTTAAGGATTCTGATGTAATGCATAATTCTTGATTCCCTTGTCCTGTCTCATAAAATAACTGGCTTTTATTTAAGAAGTCTCCCCACCCCCTGCACCATTCTTTTTCTTGGAATGAGAGCTCAGAAAGCACAGAGTCTGTCTTGGTTGTTATCCATGCCTCCTTGCCTCTTGGATAGACTGCTAAAATTTATTTTCTTTTGGCCTTTCCCTGAAAGTCATCCAGAAGCAACAGTATTTATAGAACAGAGCAGCTCTACTACTGAACCTGGCAGGGGGTGGGGGCGGGAGGGTATACTCTGGAGTGTGTATTTACTGCAAGAACAGCAGTCAGATGGATTGAATTTAGATTTTACTGATTTAATACTTAGAATAATGTGAACTTTAAATCTATGAACAGTTAGTAAGAATCTGGGGTCAGCAAGATGATAGCTTTAGGAGCATTGATTTTTATGAAATTAGATTATAATGAACACGCTAATTATGTGATGGTCCCACGCATCTTATATAGTAGAATTAGAATTTTTGGAGTGAAAATCTACAAGGCTAAAAAAAACCAGTAATAGTTTAAGCACCATTTTACTCAGCTACCAGGGGCATTGTGACTAACTTCTTGGTTCAAGTGTTTCTGGTTTTGGTTGGATTCAAATATCATTCATAGATTTTGGTAGAATTCTATATTAAATATTTTCTTCTCCTTCTCGTTGTTCTTTTTCTTTGACTATTTTAAGACATAATCAGAATGAAAATGTTATAGATAGTACTTTTATAAGACCTGCCAACATTTTTTTTTTTACCATTGCCATTAGTAAATAACTTAAAATATTTTATATAGGATTCTCTGAACCATAATTTTTACTTCTACGTTTATCTAAAACTAAAGTTATTGCATTCGTTTGTCGCTTAGGAGGTTGCATTTATCAGGTTAGGTGTGTTTGCTTCAGGTTAGTTTTAAAAACAAGTTTCTCTGAGATCCGATGCAATGATTGGTTTTAAACCCAGTACAAATGGATTTTTGTTTTGGGGGTTTTATTCAATGACTTTGTGCCTATGGTACCAAAAGAGATTTTGTTTTGTTTTGTTTTATTTAATGATTATAAAGTTCAAAAACAGAACCAGAAACTTATCTCTTAGCATTTGATTATATAGAAATGCTCATTTCCTGGAACTATAGATGTATTAAATCTGTGAAGTGCTGAAAAGCATGTACTCAAGTGAAACAATTGGCAGGCAAAATCACATTTTACTTTGTAAAATCAGAGCTTATATAGGATGTTTTATAGTTTGTATTTGAGCTAATTTTACATAAAAATATGACCATCTATAAAAGATATCCTAAATAGAGTCCTTATAAGAGTTCCTAGTCCCTTAGAAATTCTGTTCCAAATAATTTATTGAATATTGCTTTGTTCAGTTAATTGTTTTTTTTTTTTTTGAGACAGATTCTCACTCTGTTGCCCAGACTGGAGTGCAATGGCATGATCTCGGCTCACTGCAACCTCCGCCTCCCAGGTTCAAGTGATTCTCTTGCCTCAGCCTCCCAAGTAGCTGAGATTACAGTCATGTGCCACCATGACTGGCTAATTTTTTGTATTTTTAGTAGAGATGGGGTTTCACCATGTTGGCCAAGCTGATCTCAAACTCCTGACCTTAGGTGATCTGCCTGCATTGGCCTCCCAAAGTGCTTGGATTACAGGTGTGAGCCACTGCGCCCAGCCTGTTCAGTTAATATTGACAAGAATTTTCTAAGTTTGCCCACTTGCAAAATCATATGTGAATACTATGCTTCAGCTTATGAGCACTTTGGTTTTTTTATTACTTGATTAGCATAATTCTATGGAATTGTTAAGACATATTATTGCCCCTAATCTTGGTATTGTCCGTATACTCCAGATGAGTGATCTGGAGTATATAATTAACAAATGGTAGATCTCCTGATTCCAGTGGTCTTTCTGCCACATCATACTGTTTACCGTGGATGACATCATATTGTTTACTGTGGATGATCAGTTGTTTTGGTTTCAGTACAAGTTAAGTAGTTCCTCTCTGCCTGGGCCTTGAGCAAGCAAAACCTCTTTTGAAAGGACAGAAATAGGTGGTGTTAGGTTATAAATGATGCAGATCTTCATCAGTTTGGCAAGATCTATAACCTCGTAAGTTGATCTGATTTGAGCATCATATCTATAATAAGAAGCCTGTAAGAAATTCAGTCAGGCAGGCCGGGCACAGTGACTCAAGCCTGTAATCCCAGCACTTTGGGAGGCCGAGGCGGGTGGATCACAAGGTCAGGAGATCGAGACCATCCTGGCTAACACGGTGAAACCCCGTCTCTACTAAAAATACAAAAGATTAGCCGAGCACGGTGGTGGGCGCCTGTAGTCCCAGCTACTCAGGAGGCTGAGGCAGGAGAATGGCGTGAACCCAGGAGGCAGAGCTTGCAGTGAGCCGAGATCCCACCACTGCACTCCAGCCTGGGTGACAGAGCGAGACTCTGTCCCAAAGAAAAAAGAATGAAATTCAATCAAGATTCCATCGTCAATAACTTAACAAACGGCAGCAGGAAAGCTTTACTGATGATGGTGTTACCAGCGCTGTGTTTCAAAACTCCAGGGGGCATACTCATATTGTATTCTCTGTTATCCTCTGGAGTTGTGCAACATGATGATACTCCATGATATTTTAAGAATATTGAAAGAGAGTTGTTTAATGAAAGAGCTCTGAAGATTGAGATCTTTTATTCTGGCTAACTCTGATAATCAGTAAGTCATTTTGCCAGGGAGAATCTTCGTCTTAAAAGGCTGAGGTCAACTGTCACAGCTGCAGTTTCTCCAGGGAAAAATAGACCTTGTACTTAGCCAAAAACCTTTCAATCAATATTTGAAGAGAGAGCCATATCCTGCAGTCAAATTGAGGGTAGTTTTGCCCCCTTCAAACACAGAGCGGTTGGATTTTTAGATGGATGAACTGTGTTTGGCCAGGTGACAGGAGTTCAGGACACTAGAGTCCTTATCAAATCTTCATGTGATTTTTGTGCTTCAGTTTTTCTAAATTCAAAATAGATTGTGAAGATACTTCTCAGTTGGCACTGAGAATTTTAAGTTATGGCTTAGATCAAATTAAATATCCTGGGATTATCTTTAAATGATTTATAGTTAGGCACAAGCTTTTCACAACATTAACAACATTTCTATTTGATACAGAAAATCATTCTTTTTGAATAGTTGGTGATTTATTTTGCTTTGAAATTCTAAATCCCAAAGATAGTTTTCTTACCGTGAACATTGTGTTGTTTGGCTGGTAGTTTTCCCTAAAGATTATTTAAAAGTCTCTTATTCTTAATTGAATATGTTACACAGCATAGAAGTCCACTAAGCAATGCTTCCAAAAATTATTTGCATTTAGTGGATTATGCATAACCGCATTTTAGAGCTGATGAAAGGAGTAAGCTTAAATGCATTTTCAAGATGTTGAACCACTCATTGCCAAAAAGAAGAATAAATATTGGTCTGAAATGAATTAAAAGTAGGCGTTTTATTTGATACCAGAAAGTACCATTTTGGGATGAAAAGGTAAAGATTTTTCAAATTTATGTTAATGATAACATTTTCTTTTACTTTTCTAATGCTAATTTTAAAATGCCAACATAGCATTATTTTCAGTCTATGCATAAGGGATGTATAATTTTTGTAGAACAAAAGGGGTGTGAAGCTATTGTTACAACCTTGCTGGTTCATAGATTAAACAAACCATTTTAGTATGTTATCATATTAACCTAAAAGTAGAAAAATAGAAATAACCGTATTTGAAGCAGCTTATGTTGAAATTGTATCAGTAACATACTATTTTCTGATTATTTCCCCCAAAAGGTTGAGTATTAGCCATTTTATTTATGTGAGAATTATATCTTATCCATGGATTAGTATGTATTCACAGAACTATAGTACAATAATATTTAATACAAACACTACTTTGAATATAATTTAATATACAATGAATGTGAAACCCTGACAGGCTTCTGCTGTATCTTGGGGTACATCATTATGAATTTTAGATATTATATAGTACCTTGGAAAAATGCTAGTTTTTCTGATTTAGCTTTTGGATTTTGGATAAACTGGGGTTTGTTATATATTCCTGCTATATTCTTTGATGCAGAAATCTAAGAAGCAAATTATTTTTATTCAGTGATATTCAAGTTTGCTTTTTAAAAAAATTTCTTGACAGAAATAGGATAGCTCTATTTGATTGCATTTATGAATGATTCCTCTACTGGAGTGAAAATTGTAGACTAAACTCTATTTGTCTCTCACACCACTGAAGGCAGAAATCTCTTCTGAAGTCAATAAAAGGTTAACAGGGGAAAAGAAAAATATGTGATGGAAAGAATTGAGCCCAATTATTCTTGCCATTATAGTACTTACATCTGAAACATGTAGAGTACTCTTAAAGCTCTACTTCCCATTGCTGAATTAATATAGAAATATTTATAGAATATGATTATGAGCAGTGTTTACTTTTCTAGATTTATAATTTTATTTTTTAAGAAACAGTCTCAGAGAAGTACTTAGCCTTGGATGATTTTTTGGAGGAAAAACAATATTCTTTGACAAAATTGTCTCTGGTCAAAATGACAACAATGAAATGAAATGATTTTTGATTAGATTGTTTAATAAGTTTAAGTACTTTTCTGTCATGTAGAAGATTTCACCTGCCTTCCTAGCAATGCTGTGAAGTTGAGAGAGCCGATATGGGAAAATTACAGCACAATGAGATGCTTGCCAAATGGTATATATAGCTAGTTACTACTGACTGGGTATCACCAGGACTAGAATTCACATCACCTGACAGGCTAACTTCATGTTCTCTTCAGCCAACCACAGCCTCATTTTATAATCTGTTGATCACTATGAAGGCAAAGTTTTAATGTTACAGAGATTAGCCCTTTCAAAAATCTACCAGAATGATTCCTTCAGGTATACTACCACTACTTAATACCAAGCAGTTTTCTTGAGTGATAAATTAAAAATTACCATGGTTGGTTGTCTGCAGTGGCTCACGCCTGTAATCCCAGCATTTTGGGAGGGCAAGGTGGGCAGATTGCTTGAGCCCAGGAGTTTGAGACCAGCCTGGGCAACGTGGTGAAACCTTTTCTCTACAAAAAATACAAAAATTAGACTGGCATGATGGCCCATGCCTGTCGTCCCAGCTACTAATGGAGGCTGAATTGGAAGGATGGCCTGAGCCTGTGAGGTCAAGGCTACAGTGAGCCGTGATCATGCAACTGTACTCCAGCCTGGGTGACAGAGTGAGACCCTGTTTCAAAAAAAAAAAAAAAAAGAAAAAGAAAAAAATTACCATAGTAAAAATAACTTTCACCCAAAAAGGTAGAGACTAAATAAGGTGATGCATTGACTTACTATTTCCTAGCCCAGCTAAGGTACCATTTCTAGCCCAGCTGATTTAGATCTTTATCCTGGCTTGAATTTGGTGGCACCTCCTAGTCCCTCATGGACTTTTTTTCCACATCAGACAAAACCACTGAATGGTTTTGTGTAGTCTGGCAGGATTGTTAGTTGCAGTGGTGTAGAAGCGGAAACACTTTGGGAGTTGTAGGTTGAAACTGAGGTGCCTGGTTCTATGAAGTGGTATTGGTACTGAACTTTGAGTACCAGATTTATGTATATATTTAAAACATTTTTTTAAAGGTGGATAGTAGTGGTGGCTATTTGAGTGTCTTTGGAATACTGAGACATTCGGCATAATTGTACATCTTATAAAGTGGAATTTTGGAGCAGGATGGGTTGTAAATTCACTGTAAATTTAGAATCCAAACAAAACTCATTTCATGTTTGTCTAAACTATTTTAAACCATTTTGATCTTACTAAAATTTCTTTCTGTAGTCTGTATTTTTGTGTTTAAGGCTAGCTTTTTCTTTTTCACTATGGGATTCATATTCAGTTGGCCTGCTAAATCACTTCCATACTGGTCCTAAGAGAGGTTCGTGCTACTCTGTTACACTAAATCCATTATAATCTTTATTTACAAATAATATTGATGATCCACAGGATTCACTAAGTTCTTAGGAGACCTGATGTGATAAAGAGAAGATATGGTCAATGCCTGCCAAAAGCCCATGTTATAGGTCATTAGACCAGCATGGTAAACTATTAAAAAAATTAGTAAAAAGTTTTATAAGATATACAGCAGTAAGCAACTTACATGAGGTAGATAAGTTTGGAGTTGTTTTAAGAACATATTTTGCTTCTTCTTTTGAACTCTTATAGTCACTCTTTTTCTTAGGTGTCGGATTAAAGAATCAGATCACATTGCTTTGTAATGGTCAATTCCCAATGTGTGAATGAAATAAGAAAAATGGTCTTGAATTTTGGATTACAAATACAATATTGCCTTCAATCTACAATTTCATTAATTTTTTACACAGTTACCTACATTTTCTACTTTTTTTTACACTTAGTTATAACACATTGACTTGTTTCTTGTTTTTTCCTCAGCTCTATTAAGGTATAATCAACAAACAAAAATAGTATACATGTACTGTGTAGAATGCAATGTATTGCTATATATATACATTGTGACATGAGTACATCAAGCTAATTAACATATTCTTTACCTTGCATACTGATATGATTTGGATCTATATTCCCACCCAAATCTCATGTTCAATTGTTGGAGGTGGCGGCGGCTGGTGGGTGATTGGATCTTGGGGGTGATTTATTATGGTTTAACACAATTCTCCTAGTGCCGTTCTCTTGATAGAGTTCTCACGAGATCTAGTTGTTTAAAAGTGCATAGTACCTCCTACTTCCTTCTCTTCCTCCTGCTCTGGCCATCTGAAGTGACTCACTCCCCGTTTGCCTTCTGCCATTATTGTATGTTTCCTAAGGCCTCCTCAGAAGCCGAACAAATGGCCAGCATCATGTTCCTGTACAGCCTGTGGAACATGAGCCAATTCAACCTCTTTTCTTTGTAAATTACCCAGTCTCAGGTATTTCTTTATAGCAGTGCAAGAGCAGACTGATATACACATACATACAGTTATTTGTGGTAGAGAACACTGAAAATATACTCTCAGCAATTTTTAAGTATACATTATTATCAACTGTAGTCACCATGCTGTAAAATAGACCTCGAAAACGTATTTATCCTAACTGAAACTTTACATCCTTTAATCAACAACTTCCCACTTCACCTCTCCCTAGCCTATGATAACCACTATTCAACTCTACTATGAGTTTCACTTTTTTTTTTTAGATTCAGTATTTGTCTCTCTGTGCCTGGCTTATTTCACTCAATATAATGTCCTCCAGGTTCATCCGTGTTGTCTTAAATCACAGGATTTCCTTCTGTTTTGAGGCTGAATAATATTTCAGTTTGTTTATGTAGAACGTTTTCATTATCCATTAATCATAGATAGACAATTAGGCTGATTTCATATTTTTGCTACTGTGAATAATGCCACAATGAATTGACTTTGGATATTTACCTGTAAGTGGGATTGCTGGATCCTATGGTAGTTACAATTTTAAAATTTGGAGTGCCCTCCACACTGTTTTCCATAATACTAATTTATATTCTCACTAACTGTGTAGCAGGGCTCCCTTTCTGTACATCCTCTGTAACACTTATTATCTTTTGTCTATTTGATGATAGCCATTCTAACAGGTATGATGTGGTTTCTCTTTGTGGTTTTAATTTGCATTTCCCTGATGATTAGTGATGTTGAATATTCCTTCATATGTTTGTTGGCCAATTTGTGTGCCTTGTTTTGAGAAATGTCGTTCATATCATTTGCCCACTTTTTCTTCTATGGATCAGAAGATTCTTTGTACATTTTTAATTGGCTGATTGGTTTTCTTGCTATTGAATTGTTTGAGTTGCTTATATATTTTGGACATTAACCCCGATGAAATGTATGGTTTACAAAGATTTTCTCCTATTCTGTAAGTTGTCTTATCTCGAACTCCTGCCCTCAAGTGATCCACCCACCTTGGCTTCCCAAAGTGCTGGGATTATAGGCCTGAGCCACAGCACCCTGTAAGTTGTCTTATCACTCTGCTAATTGTTTCCTTTGCTATGCAGAAGGCTTTTCATTTGATACTGTCCCATTGTCTGCTTTTGCTTTTTAAATCTGTGCTTTTGAAGTCATATCCAGAAAATCATTGCCCAAACCAATGTTGTAGAGTTTTTCTCCTATGTTTTATTCTAGTAGTCTTAGGTTTGCAGGTCTTATGTTTAAGCCTTTAATCCATTTTGAGTTGATTTTTGTATATGGTGTGAGTTAAGGGTCCAATTTCATTCTTCTGCCTGTGGCTGTCCACTTTTCCCAGCACCATTTATTGAAGAAACTGTGTTTTCTCCATTACTTGTCTTTGGCACCTTTGTCAAAGATCAATTTAGTGCAAAAGCATGAATTTATTTCTGAGCTGTCTGTTCTGTTCCATTGGGCTATGTATCTGTTTTTGTGTCAGTACCATGGTGTTTTGATTATTATAGCTTTATAGTATATTTTGAATGAGGTAGTGTGATGCCTTCAGCTTTGTTCTTTTTATTCAAGGTTGCTGTGGCTATTTGAGGTCTTTTGTGGTTCCGTATGAATTTTAGGAATTGTTTTTTTCTATTTCTGTGAAAAATGTCCTTGGAAGTTTGGTAAGGATTGTATAGAATCTGTATATTGCTTTGAGGAGTACAGAAATTTTGACAATATTGATTGGACATTTTGGTCTTGTTCCTGATCTTAGAGGAAAAACCTTCACCTTTTCCCCACTCAATATGATGTTACCTGTGGGCTTGTCATATAGGATCTTTATTGTGTTTAGGTACACTTCTTCTGTACCTAATTTGTTGAGAATTTTTACCAAGAAAGGTTGTTGATTTTGTCAAATGCTTTTTATGCACTCATTCAGATGATCATTTGATTTTAGTTCCTTATTCTGTTAATGTGATGTATCACATTTATTGTTGAACCATCCTGCATCCCCAGGACGAATCCCATTTACTCATGGTGAATGATCCTTTTAATGTGCTGTTGAATTTGCTTTGGTAGTATTTTATTGAGAAATTTTACATTAGCATTTATCAGTGATATTTGTCTGTAATTTTCTTCTCTTGTGGTGTCCTTCCCTGGCTTTGGTACCATAATACTTGCCTTATTAAATGAGTTCGGAAGTATTTCCTCTTTTTCAGTCTTTTGGAAATTTTGAGAAGGATTGATGTAAAGCCTTTAGACATTTAGTATAATTCACTAGTGAAGCCATTAGTCTGGAGTTTTTGTTGTTCGGAGTTTTTTTGATTACTGATTTGATCTCCTTTTACATTATTTGTCTGTTAGAGTTTGTATTTCATCGTGATTCAGTCATGATAGGTCATGTATCTCTAAGAATTTGTCCATTTTTTTAGTTTATTCAATTTGCTGCCATGTAATTTTTCATAGTAATCTTTTAGGATCTTTTATAGTTCTATGGTATCAATTGTAATGCCATCTCTTTCATTTATGATTTTTTTGAAACTTTCTTATTTTTTAGTCTAGCTAAAGATTTATTCATTTTGTTTTTCTTTTCAAAAGACCAACTCCTAATTTCATTGATTTTTTTTTTTTATCTCTATTTCATGTATTTTGCTGTGATCTTCCTTGTTCTGCTGACTCTGGGCTTAATATGCTCTTTTTTTTCTAGTTCCTTGGGGTGCAAAATTGGTTTTTATTGACATTTTTCTTTATTCTTCATATAAGTATCTATTGCTATATACTTTCCTCTTACAAATGTAATAGTGTGCATCCCAAAAGTTTTGGTATATTGTGTTTTCACATTACATCTTACAAATGTAAGAATGTGCATCCAATAAGTTTTGTTATGTTGTGTTTTCATTTTCATTTGTCTCAAGATATTTTTTGATTTTGCATTCTATTTCTTTTTTGACCGATTGGTGGTTCAGGGGTGTGTTGTTTAATTTCCACATATCTGTGAATTTTCCAAATTTTTTCTATTATTTATTTCTAGTTTCATACCATTGATACACATGAAGTAGTTTTATACAGTTTTTGAGTCCAGTAAATTCTATTATTTATGCTTTTATTATTTGACACTCCTCTCCTCCTTTGTCTTCACCCCGTTATACCTCACAGCAGACTCTTTACCAAACCCAGTTAGCATTTCCCTGTCTGCACTAGAGGATATTTTATTAATAATATTATTACCCCTGAAAAATATCTTCATTTAAAATAAGAAGCTAAGTAAAACAGAATTGAGGTATAGAAGGAAAATAGAGGTAGAAAGCTAAACACCTTCAATGCTTATTCTCTGAAATACATAATTTTAAGATACCCTAAAACTTCAGAGAGCAGCTGCATCAATATTTAGTTGGAACTTAAAATCCCCAGTAGAGTCCAACTTCCCAGCAAGATAGAGTTTGAGCAAAGTGATAAATGTTAGTATGGTATTATTGGCTTG
The DNA here is from genome assembly GCF_006542625.1 of Nomascus leucogenys. NCBI lineage: Eukaryota > Metazoa > Chordata > Mammalia > Primates > Hylobatidae > Nomascus > Nomascus leucogenys. The sequence goes on along the minus strand of NC_044398.1, from coordinate 75,578,293 downwards.
AATTAATTTGAAGAGACATACACAGAGGGGATCCTTGGCAGTAATGATAATGCATATAAACAAAAGATACTAAATGCTAAACAAGAAAAGGTGCAAAATATTTTCCAAGAAAAGAACTGAAAAGCATGGCTCTTTGGAGCTGGCCAGCTGCTCTCTGGTCCTCTTGTTTGGCTGTCCCTGTTGTATTGCATGCCTTCCATTCTTATGAAATATGCTTTTGAGATAAACAAGAGGGAAGGAATAGCAGTTGTCATTTGACATAATTGTGGAGAGGTTCAATGACACACCACAACCAGAACCAGAATGGAGTTCTCCTGTTTGCCAAGATTAGGGATCTTTCTATTGATGACAGCTAGTTTTCAAGAGACCCACAAAAATGTTTTATTTTTAAGATAAAATATTTGCACCTGAGATTATTTTAGTGGATTATTATGTCTGTCTTCATCTAACACTTTTATGATTGTTTACATTTTTCTGGCTCTCAGCTTGCAAAATAAATACCATATTGACGAATTGAATATATGAAATACATTGAAAAAATTCAAAATGGGGAACTTTTTTTAGTCATTTAAATGTAGTCTAACAATATGTCTACTAAATGCAGGAGCCCTGATACTAAAAAAAGGAAAAAAATGTCTGAACATGAATTGTTTCTTAGCATTACTTTACTGTATAAATGTGTGTGCTTGTGTTTGAGCTAGGAGTGCAGGAATGAAACAATAAAATTGGGGGATAACAGGAAACAATTTTAAAAATAAAGAAACAATTAGAATAGATAAACCAACCTTATGACAGCGATTATAATTCTAGAACATATTTTCTGAAATAATCTTACGCCTGAAAAGTGTGTATTATTAGTTTTGTACAAATTCCTGACCCAATTATAATATACAAACTGTAATAAATTAATTAAAATGAAGCTGATAATGCTAATATAATTAAAATAGTTTTGGCTCTAGATTAGACTTCTTGGTCATGCTTTAGATAAGATGCTTTAGTTCCCTTGTTTATTATTTCCCATAGATAGAGTAAATCCAATTCTATTTATCCAAATTGGCTTTGTGTTTTACCTCTCAAACAGTCATTATTTTGAAATCTAAGTGGCTAAATGCCATGATGGGCTAAAGATGGATTTAGAGAAGGCATGTAATTTGAGTGAGAGAAAGGTTATCTTTACTTTGGTCAAATGTATGTCTCTTGTTTCAGTAATGCCAGATGTGGGTGTCACAGTTCAATTTCCCTTTTGCCCTAATGATTTTTTTGTGAGAGAGTCATGTCCTATATAGCATAGGAATTGAGTAAGTTGGTGATGGAAGTTGAAACCTCAGGTGAAGATAAATTTTCCAACTAATTTGTTACTTGGAGGATCATTCTGAACTATTGAATCTTGCCCTTCTTGTCTAAAAAAGTCACCACCTTGGAAAACTCGTCCTTGTACAGTTTTAACATACCATTATCATCACATCTTTTAACTATTTTATCAGAAAAATGTTTAGGATTGGAAGCAGTGTCGGTGTTAAGGAACTAGAGGAAGAAATTAGAAGATATACTAGATTTTGGCCAACAAACAACAAGAGTACTTCAGGGATTTCAAATCTGATTTATAACTTCTTTAAAAATGAAAGTTAACTTTTTTTACAGGACTCACGAGACTAAAAGAATACTAATGTTTTTGGAAGAAAGGTTGAGGAATATTTGAATTGGCAAATGAAGAAAATTTACAAGCCAAATATGCCTTCATAGTTGCCACAATACCTTTCCCGACACTTCATTTATCTTAAGTATATTAGGGCTAATAAGTTTTTAGGTTGGCAACCTCCAAGGAAAACCTTGTTGAAGATTCGGAATAAAATACAAGGCTTGATATTAGTTACATTATAATACCACAAATACCGTCTTTCAGTGTCTATTTTTTGAATTCAATTAAGTGAGAATCTACAGAAATTAGAATATTGTTAGCTGCTTCATAATATTTAGTAAAAGAGGTATTATTCCTAAATTAAAGCAGTTTACTGAGCGAAATTTGAAATTTGTAATTAGTTTTTAGTAAAGAAATAGAAGAATAAAGTTAGTAGTATTATCAAATATCAATTCAAAATAACAATTTTATTAACGACTGAATTAGGCTAATCTAATAAATTAGCTTACAAACATTTACTCATATTAACAGAAGCAACAATAATTAAAATGTCAAAAATATTTGTTAAGCCTTATTGCATGAATGCACAGTTTATATACATTATCTAAGTCTATCTAGATAATGTATGTATACATTATTTGTATTATTTGTAGAAATCTTAAGGAGGTATAGTAGCCATTATTTTCCCCATTTTATAGAAAAGAAAACTGAAGTTACATAACTAGGTGAGGGATGAGATAATTCTGAAACTAGAACCCATTTTAGAACCCTATTATAGAGGACACAGAAGCAGTAGAAATCATTGCCTCTGCTCTCATTGTGATTGCAAATTAGTTGGAGAGATAAAATTAAATGAAAAATGCAAAGCAATAAAGAATTAATTGCATAATTTAAGAGCAGCTGGAGCTCAAGGAAGAGATCAGCAGAAGAGTAGGCATAAAATGCTTCATGGATGAGGTGAATCTTGGGTATCTCATATTTACATAGAAAGATGTTAGAGGAGGTATGGGGAAAGAAAAGAACACGTATGGAAGAAGCCATGAACACTGCACTTGATACCAGTCCAAAAAGAACAATGAACTAATATGTCAGTCATTACTACTGCAACAATTTAATAATCTATTTGAAGAAAAGGCTTAAATAATCTTCCAGAGAGAAGCTTTGGGTTTTTTTGCATATATTTTTGTTATAGTGTCAATATTCACTAAAGTTTCCATTGCCTAAACGTGTTGGAAGAGACTAACTCCCTTTAAATGAGCCAAAGAAAGAAAGCTTGTGTGTCTTGTTAACTGCTGTATTCACAAAATCTAGAACAGTGCCTCCCTGCACATGTTATGTTCACATTAATTATCTGTTGAATAAATGAATTAATATATAAATATATAGAATTTGTAACATCACAGTTTTTAAATCTGAGAACATTTAAGCTTTTTCCAAATGTTAATCATTGATAAATATCACAGTAATTTTATTTAATTAGAAACTAAAGAATAGTGAGAGTTAATGTTTACCCAGCATTCCATAGTGATTCAATATTAGGGACAAGAATCTTCACATTTCCTCTCTTCCAAAAGTAAAAGTTTTCATTATGTTACCTTCAACAAATGATAAGAACAGTAGACTGTTTTCAAAATTACTGAGTTTGAATCCCACCAAGTTTACTACTTCCTAGCCCTATGCTGTTGGGTAAGTTACTTAACTTCTGTAAATCTCAGTTTGCTCATCATAGATTGAAATTGTAGAATGAAAATAACCTTTTTGCTTCCTATACAACAGAGGTTTTTATGAGATCCAAATGAGATAATTTCTATGGGGGAACCATTAACATATTGTAGAAATGTTACATGTTTTGAATCATTTCTTTAATATTAACAATGTTTCTGGCCAAGACGCACCTCATAGATAACAACATAATGTTAAGCCTGTTATTATTATAGCATTAACTATGGAATGTACGTATATACCTATAGGGTAAGATTCATTCATTCATATAAAGATCTAAGGAGGAATCCTCAGGCATAAAGAAGTTGTTCATATTTAGGAAAGAATGTAGGCCATTGTGCTCAATAGTGAATGAGAAGGAACATAGTGCTGGAGGGTCTCATATGTCGTTTAGGTTCTTAGATCATTTACGTATCATTTAGGGTCTTATAGGCCATGATAAGTAGGGTGGATTTATTGGCAAATATATATATCATTATGTTTATTTGAAATATAGTACTTTTCAACTGAGGATGGCAGTGTTATCTTACTTTTTAATTGGAAGAGAAATCAAGAGAACTTGTATGTATATACACAACTGGATTATGAGAGATGAGCAGTTATATATATGCTCTGTGATATCCTGTACATTTTTTAGGCTAAGTAAAAACAGTAGTGGTTATGATATTACTCTGTCTTACCTTAAATTTATTTTAGAGTTATCTGATCTATTCTAAATTTCGTTTGGCCATGAATTATATTTTAATTAGTCTTGTGTAGGACAGGATTTTTCTTTGTTAAAATTTTTTTTTACCAAAGTATTATAGTATATAATTATGGTGATAAGCAACAGTTTCTTGCCCCGTCCCTTCCCACTCATAGTTGAGTAGCTTAGCCAAAAACCACTGTTAATTTTTTAAACCATTACTTCTGGAAATTGATGCCATATTTCTAAATAATAGAATTTTTACCACTAGTTTTTGATTTGTAAATTTGAGACATTCTTTTTATTTGCTTCTCTATGGGTAAGAATTTCACTGATTCAAAGCACGGACTCTATGCCTATCTTCCTGATACATTTAATCATTTTAAATTCTTCTTTTGGTTATCATTTTAACTTTAAGCAACAAATTCACCTTTTTTCTTATTTTATCACTTATAAACATCTTTGCATCTATGCTTTGTAGAGGGCAGTATCAGTGCCTACTAGATGTTTTGACAAGTTGGCTAGAACAGCTTTGTTCAGATGGAGCATAGAACATCAAGATTACTTTTCTTCACCATGGCAATTGAGTACTGATCTTTGTCTTCCATCTCTTAAGTACATTTACTTCTGAACTATGTATGCTATATAATTCATATCTGTGATAGTAGTGGGTGACTTGATAGATACTATCTGGCTATGTGTACTTCCGTGTTAGCAAGTGATTTATGTGTCAAAGTTTCTACCCAGTGGGAATTAGGTCAGTTTAATTTAATTTTGTTGTTGTTGATGTTTTTTCCTTCTTCTTCATCTTCTTCTTTTTTTTTTTTTTAAGAAGTCAAGTTCTCTCTGTGTTGCCCGAGCTGGAGTGCAGTGGCTATTCAAAGGTGTGATTATAGCGCACAGGAGCTTCAAATTCCTGGCCTCAAGCCATCCTCCCGCCTCAGCTTCCTGAGTTGCTAGGACTACAGGCTCACACCACTGTACCACTGTGCCTGGTTGATTTTCTTGGTATTTTATCTGGCATAGCTCCACATATAATAAGGTCGTTATAAAAATTCTTGTTTAGATATTTATCCATAAACATTCAAACAGATTTATTCAATTAATGACAGAATCAAATGCCTAGTAGACCAAGGTAACCCAAACAGTTATAACATATTGTGATTCCCCAAGATTTTCATTGTTTTCTGCAAAAGAAATGTCAGCATTTTGGGAAATTTTAAACTTAACTCTTTGAGACTTTGTGAAGTTTTCAAAACATTTTGGTTGTTTATACTTTATGCTCTATAGCCCTTGAGACAGTCAATGTCACTTGATACAGTCACTTGAAAGTACAACGATAGACTGGATTAAGAAAATGTGGCGCATATACACCATGGAATACTATGCAGCCATAAAAATTGATGAGTTCATGTCCTTTGTAGGGACATGGATGAAACTGGAAATCATCATTCTCAGTAAACTATCACAAGGACAAATACCAAACCCCACGTGTTCTCACTCATAGGTGGGAATTGAACAATGAGAACACATGGACACAGGAAGGGGAACATCACACTCCGGGGACTGTTGTGTGGGGGGGAGGGGGGAGGGATAGCATTAGGAGATATACCTAATGCTAAATGACGAGTTAATGGGTGCAGCACACCAACATGGCACATGGATACATATATAACAAACCTGCACATTGTGCACATGTACCCTAAAACTTAAAGTACAATAATAAAAAAAAGAAAAAAAAAGAAATTGATGGAGCAAATTTAATAAGTCTTTCATAATTATATATTTTCAGAGGACTGTGAATTCTGGCACTCAGTCTTGTAGAACACTTAAACACCTCTTGTAGATATGCGATGGTTAGATTTCCAATATTAAATTATTGGCAACTGGAATTGGAAAGAAATATGGTGCCATCAAAGCTTTATATCATAAAAGAGATTAGTGTTAGACTAAAATAATTTTGCAAATTAGAATATTGATTTGAAATTAGAATTATGAAATATAGTAGGAGACAAACATAAAGCATTATGGTTAGAGAGGGAAAATAGCATAAAGTCCAGAGGATGAGTAACTGACTATGTATAAAGTTAGAGGCCGGGTGCAGTGGCTCACGCTTGTAATCCCAGCACTTTGGGAGGCCAAGGTAGGTGGGTCATTTGAGGTCAGGAATTTGAGACCAGCTTGGCCAACATAGTGAGACCCTGTCTCTCCTACAAAAATTAGCCGGGCCTGGTTGCGCATGCCTGTAATCCCATCTACTCATGAGGCTGAAATAGGAGAATTGCTTGAACCCAGAAGGTAGAGGTTGCAGTGAGCTGAGATCGCACCACTGCACTCCAGCCTGGGTGACAGAGTGAGACACCCTCCCCACCCCGTCAGCCCCGCTAAAAAAGTTAGAAACTCCCTTAGTAGTAAAGTATTGGCATTAGCTCATAATATAATGTGGTTAAAGCAAACACAATACATTGTGACATAAATATGAATAAAACATGTAGGAAACATGAGATTATTTTTCCATTGTTCTTGTCACTTGGTCAGACCCTTACATGAGCTTTGTTTCTAGTTCTCTGCGTTACCGCTAAAGAAGGACGTGGAAAAGTTGGAGAAAGTTCAGAGGAGGACCACAAAGATAATTAAAGGGTTGAAAAAGAAACCTAAAAGAAAAAAATTAAAGTGGCAGGGATTATTATTCCAGAGAAAAGAAGACTTAGAGGTATTTAACTTATGCCTAAAGGATGGAGACCAGATGTTCTCAATCTTCACTGAAGGTCAGACGAAAAAGAAATCAACTTAACCTGCATCATGAAGGATTTAAGTTAAATATGAGGAAAATTTTACACTGAGAATGTTAGAATAGCCCCTATGGAACATGTGACATCCTTTAAAACACTATAGATACTTACTGACAACATCAAAGAGCTCGAAGGGCATTCATTTGATGCACTTATCATTCTAGTAGCTCATTAGTAAACATGTATTTTAGCATTTTTGAATTCTGAGTGAAGAAAATTAACAGCTGATCTGGACATTCTGACTTATGATCAGTTCTATGGAAAATGTGGTTGATTTCATAGAAGTAATGTAATTAAAGTTACAATCAATTCTGTTTATAAGACACTGTAGTGTGCTGCTCCATTAAATCAGAAGGATAGACAATCTGACCTCTGAAAATCTGTTTTTTTTTTTTTTTTTTTTTGAGACAGAATCTCACTCTGTTGCACAGCTGGAGTGTAGTGGCATGATCTCGGCTCACTGCAACCTCCGCCTCTTGGGTTCAAGCAATTCTCTTGCCTCAGCCTCCCAAGTAGCTGGGATTACAGGTGCCCACCACCATTTCTAGCTAATTTTTGTATTTTTAGTGGAGATGGGGTTTCACCATATTGGCCAGGCTGGTCTCGAACTCCTGACCTCAGCTGATCTACCCGCCTCGGCCTCCCAAAGTGCTGGGATTACAGGTGTGAGCCACCATGCCTGGCCTCAAAGTCTTTTTTAAGCCTACTTTCTTTTAACTACACAAAACTTTAAAAGGCAAAGGATAGCTGTTTCTTATCAGTTGGTTTGATGATAAATACCAGTAAAAAAGAGAAAGGATTATGTTGAAATTTAAATATATTTTAATTCTAGATTTTAATTTTTATATACCTATTTAAAAATTTTAAAGTGCTGTGGTGATTTTTTTAAAGAGCAGCCCTTTCATCTGCATTTTTATTATGAAGTCCAGTTTTCAAAATCAGTGTTGTTGAATAATTTGCCAGACTGTAAATAAAAATTCTTTATCTTTGCAAACCAACTTCCAAGGTACTGCCTAACAGAATTAGACTATTGGCTGCTTGAAGCTAGACTTAAAAGACCCTACTAACAATAGAAAAATTTTTCTTTTTATTGAGCAATGTGTAACATGTATATTATGCTTTTTCTTCCTTGACTTAAATAGCTTCTTTGGTTTTGAGGTTTTTGAGGAAGAAGACAAAATAAGCTGTGTACTTTATTTTAAGGCAAAGAGCTGTTGTGGTCTACCATGTTCTGTAAAACTAAAATGATACTGTAGTAAAAATTTGGAAAGAAAAAATTTTAGATGTAGTAAAGTGTATAAACTGTCTTTATATTACAAGTAACGTTAAATGGACTGATCAATTTTTTATTGTTCATAAAGCATTTTCATTATATGCTGGTATCAAGTATAGTTTTTAATTCCTTTTTAATTTTATTTTTTGTATTTTAAAAATTTATTGTTTTTATTGTATATTGACAAGTTATAAAAATTTTTTAACGGGCAATAATCGTATATATTTATGGGGTACAATGTTATGTTCTGATATATGTATATATTCATTATCGGATGATTAAATTAAGCTAACTAATATAATTATCACCCCACTTTTTTTTGTGATACAAACATTTAAAAATCTACTTCCTTAGTAATTTTTAAATATACGTTACATTCTTAACTATAGTCTCCATGCTGTGCAATAGATCTCAAAAACTTATTCCTGCTAAGTGAAACCTTGGATGCTGTAATCAGTATCTCCCCATTCCCTTCTCTTCCATCCCTAGCCTGTGGTAACCACCATTCAACTCTCTACTTCTATGAGTAGAGATATTTTGGATCCCATATATAAGTGAGATCATACAGTATTTGTCCCTCTGTGCCTGGCTTATTTCACTTACCATAATGTCCTACTGGTTCATCTATGGTGTCTTAAATAACAGGATTTCCTTCTGTTTTAAGGCTGAATATTTCATTGTGTATGTATAACACATTTTCATTATCCATTCATTGTAGACAGACAGAGATTGATTTCATGTCTTAGCTACTGTAAATTACCCCACAATGAACATGGGAGTGCAGATAACTCCTAGACATACTGACTTTGGATATATACTCATAAATGGGATTGCTGGATCCTATGGTAGTTATAATTTTAAAATTTGGAGGGCCCTCCACACTGTTTTCCATAATACTAATTTATATTTCACTAACAGTGTAGCAGGGCTCCCTTTCTCTACATCCTCTGTAACACTTGTTATCTTTTGTCTTTTTGATGATAGCCATTCTAACAAGTATGAGATGATTTCTCATTGCGGTTTTAATTTGCATTTCCCTGATGATTACTGATGTTGAACATTCTTTCATATGTTTCTTGGCCATTTGTATGCCTTCTTTTGAGAAATGTCTGTTCATGTCATTTGCCCACTTTTTGTTCTACAGATCAGAAGATTCTTTGTACATTTTTAATAGGGTGATTGATTTTCTTGCCATTGAGTTGTTTATATATTTTGGACATTAACCCCTGATGAGATGTATGGTTTAAAATATTTTCTCCTAATCTATAGGTTGTCTTATCACTGCTAAATTTCCTTTGCTGTGCAGAAGCTTTTCATTTGATATAATCCCGTTTGTCTGTTTTTGCTTTTTTAATCTGTGCTTTTGAAGTCACATCCAGAAAATGATTCCTTTAACATGCTGTTGAATTTGGTTTTCTGTTGAGGAATTTTGCATCTATATCAATGAGTGTTATTTGCCTGTAATTTTCTTTTCTTGTAATGTTCTTCTCTGGCTTTAATGTCATGATAATGCTAGCTTCATAAAATGAATTTGGAAGTAGTCCCTCTTCTTCAATCTTTTGGACAACTTTCAGAAGGATTGGTATAAATTCTTTTTTAGATAAGTCAAAATTGGATGCAGCAGAAGATTTTGTAAAGGTAAATTTAAGCTAGATTATTAGGGGTTTTGAACTTCAGGCTAATGTCTTTAGATTTTGGGGACAATTGAGTTTTGAGTGCCAGAATGGCATGAGCACAACTGTGCTTTCTTTAGGAATAATAAGCTATATACTGTATAAGATAGATTTGAATAAAAGATGTTTGTATTAATCCTAATACAGTTAAAGGTATAAATTAGGGATTTGTAAATAGGGTCAGAACTGAAAGGACAAATAGAGCTACACTGAGGAAAGATTTTTCATTCGTATGAAAGAAGAAAGGAAAGGGAAGACTCAAAAGTGTCTTCAAAGTGACCAAAGTTCAGTCTAATAAATTGTACTCCAATGGTGTAAAAGAATGAAAACACTTTCTTATTCTGGTAACATATAATCAAACCTTTCCTGATTATAGAAAAGTTTCTAAATTTTCTAAGTTGAGAGATTATGTCAGTCTTATGTGTTTTTCCTTTCCCTGATACGTGGTAAGCTCTGGTATTTGTTGAAAAAGTGGTTTAATTTTTTTGATTTACTTATCATGAAAGAATATCTTATTAGGTGAATTTTTACGTGAATCAAACGTATTCCATTATCTATTTACCAAGGCAATATATATTAAATACACCTTTTAAAATTGTTTTGATTCCCTTGCAAACATACAACTTCATGATCTGTATTTTGATACTTCAAAAATAATTTTTTTCTTGTTTTTTCTTATCTTTTGTGGTTTCTTGCACATTTTAGGATTTTTGTTTTCTGTGAATTGGGAAATGGAAATAGGGAGTGGAAATTGGAAGGTTATTAGATTACTGGAAATTAAGGATATTGAGAATGGATTTGTGGAATCATAAGCTGATATAACCTTTCTAGAGGGCTTTAACTCTATAAACATTATAAACACTTACTATGCTCCAGGAATTTTTTTAGATGCTGGAATACAATCGAGAGCAACAGAGACCACTCCCTAATCTCAGAGAATTTGGGTCTAGTGTAAAAAAACGCATACATAAAAATTAATTACCAGTTTGATGAGAGATATGTAAGAAAAATTTAAGGAGCTAAATTTTATTAGGGGAATCTCAGTTAGGAAACATTTCCTTCAGGAAATCCATTGAAAAGAATCCGAAGAATTAGTAGGAATAACCTAGCAGAAGAAAGTGTAGTCAGTAGAAAAGTGAGCCAGATAGCATGAATAGCATAGTCAGATGACATAAAATAGAACAAAGCATTTTTGTTTGGGAAATGAAAATAAGACAAATATGTCTTGAGACTGAAAAGAGAGGACAGAATGGACATAAGGCAACAGAATTGGATAGGAGTCAGATCATGACAATATAAATGATAATCCTTAAATATGTTTCACTCCTTGGAATTTATCATGGAAAAATCAGACAAATATATAAAAATATAGTGATGTTCATTGTGATTAATTTTGTATCAGTGAAAATTTAGAAACAAAAATTTTCAACAATAGAGAATTCTTCAATTACACTTTTCTACATCCATACGGTAAAATATGATAAAGCCATTAAAATGATATCCATATATCTTTCCTGACATGGAAAGATTTTCAAAATATATTGGTAACTAAAAATCAGGATGCAAATGATGTAATATCCCATTTTTGTGGATGTATAAAAATATAGTAATAACTTATTTATTGTAAATAAATATGTAACATAATTTAGTGACAAAACAATCAAAGAGAAAGTTATTTTGTTATCCAGGAGAAGGAAAAGGGTTGGAATAGTAATGAAGAAAGGCCCAGAGGACAGATGTTATAATCTGTTGAATTGGGGTTATTGATGATGGCAAAGAAGTGAACACTCTGTATTCGTAGGCTTTTGTAACTGAGCTCTTGTTAGCTAAATCAATATTTTAAAACGGTGTGGGGACAGTTTTGCCAAGGCAAAATACATTTCTGGCTATCTCTATGCTTTCCAATAAAAAATACCCTACATTAGAATGAATGTAAAACTCAAATTATGATGTGACTAGCCAGGGAGACATTTTACAAATAGTAAATCTTTAATTCATGTTATCAGCAAAAGCATGATGATTAGTGATGTTGAGCATTTTAAAAATGTATGTGTTGGCCATTCGAATGTCTTTTTTTGAGAAATGTCCATTCAGATTATTTGCCCATTCTTTAAATGGATTGTTTGTACTTTTGCTGTTGAGATGTTTGAATTCCTTATATATTCTAGGTGTGGTGTTAATCTCCTGTCAGATGAGCAGTTTGCAAATATTTTCTCCCATTGTGTAGGTTGGCGTTTTATTCTATTGATTGCTTTTTTTTGCTCTGCAGAAGGTTTTTAGTTTGATATAATTCCATTTGTTTATTTTTGCTTTTGTGGCCTGTGCTTTTGAGGTTTTATTTATAAAAGTTCTTTTCTCAGACCAATGTCCTGAAGCATTTCCTCTACGTTTTCTTCTAGTCTTAATTAAAACTAGTCTTCTAGTTTTAATGTTTCAGATACTACGTTTAGGTCTTTGATCAATTTTGAGTTGAGTTTTGTATAGAGTGAGAACTGGGGGTCTGGTTTCATTCTTTTGCATATGGTTATCTGGTTTTCCTAGCACCATTTATTGAAGATACTGTCCTTTGCCCAGTGAGTGTTCTTGGCACCTTTGTCAAAAATCAATTGGCCATATATACATGGATTAATTTTTGTGTTCTCTGTTCTGTTCCATTGGTCTATATGTCTGTTTTTAATACCAGCACCATGTTGTTTTGGTTACTGCAGCTTCGTAATGTATTTTGAGGTCTGGTAGTGTGGTGCCTCCGTCTTTGTTCTTTTTGCTTATGATTGCTGTGTCTATTCAGGGTCTTTTGTGGTTTCTTACACATTTTAGGGTTTTTGTTTTCTGTGAAGAATGTTGTTGGTATTTTTAAAGGAATTACATTGAATCTGTAGATTGATTTGGGTAGTATGGTCATTTTAACAGTATTAATTCTTCTGATTCATAATCATGGGATATCTTTCCATTGGTTTGTATCCTCTTCAGTTTCCTTCATCAGTGTTTTGTAGTTGTCCTTGTAGAGGTTTTTCACCTCCTCGGTTAAATTTATTCTTAAGTATTTTACTTTATTTGTAGCTATTGTAAATGGGATTGTCTTCTGGATTTTTTTCAACTAGTTCATTTATGTATAGAAATGCTACTGATTTTTGTATATTAATTTTGTATCCTGTAACTTTACTGTATTTGTATATCAGATCTAAGAGGTTTTTTGGTAGAGTCTTTTAAGTTTTCTATATGTAAGATTATGTCATCTGCAAACAGGGACAATTTGACATCCTCTTTCCAGTTTGGATGCTCCTCTATTTCCCTTTCTTGCTTTATTGTTCTGGCTAGGACTTCTTGTACTATGTTGAGCAAGAGTGGTGAGAATAGGCATGCTTGTCTTGTTTCAGATTTTAGAGGAAAAGCTTTCTTCTTTTCTCTGTTAAATATGATTTTGGCTGTGGATTTGTCACATAGGGCCTTTATTATGTTGAGGTACTTTCCTTCTGATATGGTTTAGCTGTGTCCCCACCCAAATCTCATCTTGAATTTTAGTTCCCACAATTCCCACATGTTGTGGGGAGGGACCCGGTGGGAGGTAACTGAATCGTGGGGGTGGGTCTTTCCCATGCTATTCTCATGATAGTGAATAAGTCTCATGAGATCTAATGGTTTCATAAAGGGGAGTTTCCCTACACAAGCCCTCTTCTCTTGTCTGCCACCACATGAGACATGCCTTTTACCTTCCACCATGATTATGAGGCCTCCCCAGCCACATGGAACTGTGAGTCCATTAAACCTCTTTTTTTTTTGTAAATTGCCCAGTCTCGGGTATATCTGTGTCAGCAGTGTGAAAATGGACTAATACACCTTCTATACCTAATTTATTAACAGTTTTTATCATTAAGCAGTGTTGAATTTTATCAAATGCTTTTTCTGCATCTATTGAGATGATTATGTGAGTTTTATCCTTCATTCTATTCATGTGATATATGACATTTATTGATTTGCATATGTTGAACTATCCTTGCATTCCTGTGATAAATCTCATTTGATCATGGTGTATTATCTTTTTGATGTGCTGTTGTATTTGGTTTGCCAGTATTTTATTGAGGATTTTTGTGTCTATATTTATCAGGGATATTGGCCTGGAGTTTTCTTTTCTTCTTGTCTGCTTGTCTGGTAGTATCAGAGTTATGGTGGCCTCATAGAATGAGTTAGGAGAGATTTCTCTCTGCTTCACTCTTTTGGAGTAGTTTGAGAAGAATTGGTACTTACCCTTCTTAGAAGATTTGTTAGAAATCAGTGGTGAAGTCATCTGGTCTTGGACTTTTCTTTCTTGGAAGACTTTTTATTATTGATTCAATCTCTTTACTTATAATTGATCTGTTCAGGTTTTCTATTTCTTTTTGGTCAACCTTGGTAAGTTGCATGTGTCCAGGAATTTATCCATTTCTTCTAGGTTTTCACATTTATTGTAATATAGTTGTTCATAGTAGTCTCTAATGACCCTTTACGTTTCTGTGGTGTCTGTTGTGGCATCACTTTTTTTATTTCTGAGATATTATTCATTTGGGTCTTCTCTCTTTTCTTCTTAGTCTAGCAAGTGGCTTGTCAGTTTTCGTTATCTTTTCAAAAAACTACCTTTTTGTTTTATCGATCTTTCATATTTTTTAGTTTCATTTTCATTTATTGTTGCTCTGATTACGTTATTCTACTAATTTGGGGTTTAGGTTTTTCTTATTTTTCTATTTTCTTGAGATGCATTGTTAAGTTGTTTATTTGAAATCATTCCAGTTTTTTGATTTATGCGTTTATTGCTATAAGCTTTCCTCTTATATTGCTTTTGCTATGTGCTATAGGTTTTGGTATGTTGTGTTTCTATTTTTATTTGTTTCAAGAAATTTTAAAATTGTATTCTTAATTTGTTCCTTCATCCATTGGTCATTCAGGAGCATGTCATTTAATTTCATACATTTGTATAGTTTTGAATGTTCTTCTTGAACATCTGATGTTTCCTTGTTGATTTTCTGTCTAGATGATCTGTTCAATGCTGAGAGTGACATATTATTGCAGCCTATCTCTCTCTTTAGATCTGATAATATTTGCTCTATGTATCTGGGTGTTCCTGTGTAGTGTGTATATATATTTACAATTGTTATATTCTCTTGCTGAATTGATCCCTTTATTATTTGTTAAATAATACTTTGTCTCTTTTTACAGCTTTTAATTTCAAGTTTGTTTTATCTGATATAAATAGAGGTATACCTGCTCTCTTTTGGTTTCAGTTTGCATGGAATACCTGTTTTTATCCCTTCACTTTCAGTCTCTATGTGTTTTACAGGTGAGGTATGTTTCTTGCAGACAATATATATTGGGTCCTTTTTTTTTTAAATCTATTTAGCCAGTTTATATCTTTTCAATGGGGAATTTAATCCATTTACATTCAAGGTTACTATTAATAGATAAGAATTTATTCCTGTAATTTTATTGATCATTTTCCAGTTATTTGGTTTATCATTTGCTCCTTCCTTCCTCTCTTATTGTTTACTTTTGCCATTGGGTGGTTTTCTGTAATGCTGAGGTTTGATTCCTTTCTCTTTTTTTTTTTTTTTTTTGAGACGGAGTCTCGCTCTGTCGCCCAGGCTGGAGTGCAGTGGCGCAATCTCGGCTCACTGCAAGCTCCACCTCCCGGGTTCACGCCATTCTCCTGCCTCAGCCTCTCCGAGTAGCTGGGAGTACAGGCACCCGCCACCACGCCTGGCTAATTTTTTGTATTTTTTAGTAGAGACGGGGTTTCACTGTGGTCTCGATCTCCTGACCTCGTGATCTGCCCTCCTTGGCCTCCCAAAGTGCTGGGATTACAAGCATGAGCCACCGCGCCTGGCCTCCTTTCTCTTTATTCTTTGTGTATTTGCTTGACCAGTGAGTTTTATAATTCTACATGTTTTCATGTTGGTGGTTATTATTTTTTGATTTCCAGATGTGAGATTTCCCTGAGCATGTCTTGTAAGGCCAGGCTAGTGTTACAAAAGTTGCTTAGGTTTTGCTTGTCTGTGAAATAATATTTTTTTTAATTTCTGAAGGATAGCTTTGCTGTGTGTAATATTCTTTGGTGGCATATTTTTTTTTCTTTCAATGCTTTAAATACACCTTCTCATTCTCTCCTGGCCTATAAGGTTTCTGCTGAGAAATTAGCTGTTAGTCTAATGGTGATTTGTTTATATATGACTTGACACTTTTCTCTTGTTGCTTTTAAAATTCTTTGCTTTGACTTTTGACAATTTGACTATATGTGCCTTGGAGAGGACTTGTTTGGAGTAAATCCATTTAGAGTTATTCGAGCTTTCTGGACTCTCTCCTAAGACTTTGGAAGCCCATCTCTTTCCCAAGTCTTTGGAAATTTTCTATTATTATTTCATAAAATATGGTTTCCTCACTTTTTTCCTTCTTTTCTCCTTCTGGAAGCTCATAATACAAACTTTTGTTAACTTATTGGTGTTCCATAAATCCTATAGACTTTCTTCATTCTTCTTTGTTCTTTTTTCTTTCTTTACTTTTACTGCCTGTGTTGTTTCAAAATACCTGTCTTTCTGTTAGGAAGTTCTTTCTTCTGCCTGATCTAGTCTGTTGTTGAAACTCTTGATTGTATTTATTTCCTTCATTTAATTCTTCTATTCTAGTATTTCTCTTTTCTTCTATTTTTTATTTGATATTTATCTCTATTGAATTTCTCATTCAAATCATTAATTGTTCTGATTTCATTAAATTGTCTATATTATATCTCAATTTCCTTAAGATTTTTTTTTTTAATTCTCTTTCTGGCATTTCATATATTTCCTTATGATTTGGTTTCTGTTACTGAAGAATTGCTGTTTTTCTTTGTGGGTTACATTTTTTTTTGCTTTTTTTATGATTGACATGTTCCCATATTGATTTCTATGCAACTGGTAGAAAAGCTACCTCTTCTAATTTTATGGAGTAGGTTTCATAGGGAAAGATTAATCCATATAAATAGGTCTTGGGGTGTCAGTTTGGTGGGGTCCGTTAGCCTTGGTTCTAGATAGACACAGTAGTATTGTCTGTGTATAGTTTCTTCAGCTGTAATTCACATTAGTGGTATTTGTGAATTTCTCAGTGACCTCGGCTGAGAGATTTTGTTTTGATGGTGGCATAGCTTTGCCAGGGGTGGGCTTGCTGGGCTATTTCTCAGGTCAGAAATGTATGCACATGGTGGGTTGGCTAGCTTGCAGTCTGACTCACTAGGTTTAGGGCCATCGTGCTATTAGTCTGATTGGAAACACAGGCATGCAGTTACTTAGCCTGGGGGTGTGCCTGCCAAGAGTGGCTTGGAGGGCTATTTCTCAGGTCCAGGACATGAGTGCACAGCTGCTTGGCTGGCATGGGGATGTGTCTGCCAGGGTTAGCCCACAGGGCTATTTCTCAGGCCTGTAATGCAGGCATAAGGATGTTCAGCTGGCCTGGTGGCAAGTCTGCTGGGGGCAAGTCTGCTGGGGGCAGGCTGTTTATCTTGCCTAGGACACAGCTGCACAGCTCCTTGGTTAGCCTAGGGGCGTGTTTGCCAGTGGTGGCCCACACAGCTGTTTCTTAGGCCTGGGATGTGGTCACATGACTTCTTGGCTGGCCTGGGTGGGTGTCTGCTGCAGGTGGCCCATGGGGTTATATTCCTGGCTCTGGGCCCAGGCACACAGCTGCTTGGCTGGCTGGGAGGGTGTGTCTTTCAGGGGCATCCCATGGGGCTGCTTCTCAGGCTTGGGATTCAGGCAAAAGGCTGCTTGGCTGCCCTGGGGGCATGTCTGCTGGTGGTGGAAGGTAATGCTATATTTTGGAGATCTTAAAATGCAACTTAATCATATGTTTTGGTCAGTTTCTTCTGATAGCCATGCCTAGGCAAAAGTGACTAGAAGATTAAAGAGTTGAAAGTATCCATACCTGAAAAGTATACCAACGTTACAGTGTCAACCGAATTCTCTAGTTTTGATCTTGCTCAACTGTCCAACCTCATTATGAATTTAGGGTAAAAGAATGGCAACATATGCATTCATCTACTCACTCAAAAGTGGAACCCTGATTTCCCTAAAGTACTGGGCTTTATGTAGATTCCCTATGACCATCCTTCTTAATTCTTTTTCATCTGACCTGAAGTCGTTATTACACTTTCACAAAAAGAAAACCAAAAAAGTACCATAGGGATAAGGTGGTATTTTTCTATCCAAATTCAGAATAAAGAACATTTTCCAATTTTATTTCGGCTTTCCTTTTAATTCTTAGCATTCCAGTGTACTTCTTAGCCTAGTCTGAAGTTAGGATCACAGGCCTAAGTTTGGGGGCTCCTGCCACCTGTGGGTTGGTAAGGATTTAGTAGTGACTGTTTTTTGTAAAGGGTGTTGAGAGTAAGCAATCAGAATTCCTTTTCCTCAATCTCTGAGGAAAATAAGGCAAACCCATAGTATGGCAGAGAAGAGTTGATGGGATGTAGAGTGAATATGATGCAAAGTAAAAATGAGAAAGTTAGGTAAAAGAAAGAAAGAAAGAGGGTGTGAAGTTAGTGAAGATTATTATTATGGCATAAAATTAAAAAATGATATTTAAATATAAGATAGGAGACGACTGAGGGTTATATCGAGGAACTGAAATAAGCTGGTTTATATTTGGTCTACTTTAAGAGACAATGGCTTAAGTGTAGTACAGCTTGAATTAAATGATTTCTCAAGATTTTTACATTTGTAAGAAATATGGGTCTGACAGCACAGAGAATAGTTTGTGGGAAAGGAAAGAATCAGGAGTTTATACATGAAGAAGAAGGAAAACAGGAATAAGAGAAAGAGTAGAATAAGAAATATCCCACAAAAAAGAAATTGAAAAAGGTAAAATATGAGATAATAGTAAGTTTATAAAATATGTAAATAATAAACTAAATGCAATTTTGAGTTTTAAAAAATGTCTCAAATGATTACCTTGCACTTCTGCTGAACATTTTATTATGTGCAGGTAACATGATATTGAGCAAGTATACACAAAGTATGGAAAAATATTTGTATTCATCAATTCTATATTTGAATGGAAATTCAATATAGTTGAAGAAGTTTACCTTCAATAGAAACTTTAATGTTTCAGATTTATTATTCCCAATTTATTATATAAATACAACTTGATTCTATATTATATAATTCATGGATAAGATGGTGTATTTTTTAATCCATGACTGAAGTCTTTCTTCTGCCCATGTCTGTTTCTACTATTCCATGATACATATTCAGGGAAGGCTATTATAAGAATGGCCTAAAGAAGATAAATCTATTAGAAGTAGGTATCATGGTAGATATAGCCACATATAAATTATTTTTTTATTACCATGTCATGCCTTCCATTTATCAATCTGGAATTTTTATTGTTGCAAACTGACCTAAGCTAGTATGTTCAGGTAAAACCTTAGGATTTGATGGATAAAGGTTATCAGTTATAATGAAGGGAAGTTTTAGATCAAACTCCATTATAAATATAAATATTTGTAAAATAAGCAGGAAGGCACAAATATTTCATATTCCTTATTTTATAAGCTTGATGACATTCCAACTCTGTTATTTAGGGGCTCTGACAATACTTTGCATGAAGAGTGCCCTCAATATGTATATGAAAATATTTTGGGGACAGAATTTGTTACCCTTATATTTGTTATCAGGAACCCTAATACTCCAAACCATTGCGTGGACATACAGGACAAATCTCAGATGTGTTACCTAAGTGTACATCCTGCAAAGCTTGTGGGGTTTTTGTATGGGTTCATGCAAAGTGGGGCAGTACTTCTGAAATATTGTGGCCAATCTACAGATCTGGAGCACCACTGATTTTTTCCTTCAATGCAATGAAAAACACATTTTTAACATTCATTAGACATTCATTGGCTAATTATCAAGTTTCTCTTGTGTTTATCATCAGAGAAAGGCATAGCTGAAAGATTTTCTGATTAAAGTTGGTTGTACAGAAATGTATGTATGTATGTATATTCTCCCTACTCTCCCACCTCTCCCTTAGATACCCACTGTTATCCTTCCAGATTTATATCTCTATATAAACTCAATCTTTATATATATTCATAGTTTGAAAAAATCCTTTTCTACTATACAAACTATTTTCTAAGTTGCTTTTGTCTATAAGAAAAACAAATCTGATTTAGCATTCAATGTTTCAGCCTCTCTGAAATTCTCATAGTTCTTCAGATATGCCATACTCTTTCTAGACTTTGTTCCTTTGAATACTCTATTCTTTGCTTAGCATGCTTTTACTTTTCTTTTTTTTTTAATCTGGCTTAATCTTTAAGACCTGTTTCAGATGTATGTCCTATATGAATCTGTTTCCTAGTTTTCTATGTGTATTCACTGTTTTGTCTGTATTTCTATATTTTGTTTTGAAGTAGGTTATGGCAATAATCATCATGATAGTAGTTAACAAATGCTGATTGCATAATGTAACTCTATTTTTGCATTTATTTTATTTAATCTTTTTTCAACATTTTTCTGTAGTATATCACTTGTGTTTTATTTCCCCCAATAGACCAAAAGTAACTTATTTATCTTTCTATTCCTAGAATATGGCAGTATACCTGGGCATATGATAAATGTTCAGCAAACTGGTAGACCAGTTTTAGGAAGGGCACTGTGGAACTTGGAGATTTAGAAATAGATTCTATTGAAACATCTGCATCTGCATTACCATGAAAATTCTTCCTTTACGTTTTCTTGAAGACTGCTAGAAAGGGTTGTGGCTATGTAACAATAGGCATAACACACTATGATTGCAAGATAAATTGACTGTGACACCAAGAATATACTTTATGGTGCTTCGATGAGTACACTGGTACCCTCTCTATATCTTACATTTGAGGGTGTTCCAAGCATTGCAGTCCCATGGCTTACCAATTACAAAAGAAGAAATAGAGAGAATGAATATGTGAATGGTCAGAAGAGAAGTTCATGCAAGAGGAAAAGAAAATCCCTTTCCTCAAATGTAAAATGAGTAGGATGAAGAGTTTGAAATTCTAAAGATAGACAGAGGGTATCTGCAGAAATTTTAATGAGTTCAACAACCCAGTGATGTGGCTGGTTATAACATTTGTTCCATGAAAACACAATTTAGTCTGGTGATTGATAAGTAAGAATGGGATTATTTACTAACCCTCTCCCCTACTAATATTGACTAATCGTTATTTATATACAATAAAAGAGAACTTTTACAACTTGAATTTCCCTGTAGTTTGTGAAGCTTTACTTTTTAACTGAAAATCTTTTCGCTTCTAGCAAAAAACAGAGACAAAAATTTTTAGCCTTTTACATTTATTTTTTACTCTCACTTTGGAAACTTTAAATACTTTTGGTTTTAAAAATGTTTACAAGGATATACTGAAAATGCTTAAAATAAATGTTTATATCAATATTGACAGGATTCTAAATGTAATATTTTAAAAATATGCAACATTATGGACTCAATCTTTTGTATTGAGTTATAAGGCAGCATGGTATAGAATAGATGTGATCAACATTAGGGAAGCTTTCTGTTGAGAGATTCATTTAGCCTGTTGTAAAATCACTTAAAAATATTTGTATTTTAGCCATGCTAATTTGCTGGTATACAACTAGGAGAAATACGTAATATCAATTTTATTCCCATTGTTGTATTACAATATCTTTTTTTCTTTAACAAGAACCTGTGCTAGAATTAAAGCAACTCCAAATAGTGCCTATAGCTCAGAAGTATAAAATACAGTCTGTGTCTGTAACAAAACCCTATTCTCACAGGTTCAAAGGAGATTGGAAATAAGAAGCCACCTATTTGCGTTTTGCAGAAGTAGTAATAGTCTGCAGACAAGGTACTCTAGCTTCAAAACAGTATGGCAGATAGTTTTATGGAACTTGCGATTACAAAAATCCACTTTAACCTTTCTTTCTTACTGGCAGGTGTTCTATTGGCTTGCAGCCAGAGGCTGTGAGTGTAGTGCTGCCTGTGGTGTCCCTCAGCACTGTAGAGTGCTGAAAATGCCAACACTCCAGTTGATTGCTCATAATTGCATTAATTGTGGTCTGACAACTTCAGGAGAGAAGTATGTGAATATAGAAAAATCTGTTACAAATTTGATCAGATTACAAATTTCATCTCTTTTTTCTCCATAGATATGATATCTGCACTTATAAAAATAAGCCCTGTGGAACACTGGGTAAGTTTTTTTTTTTTTTTAATAAAGGTAGAATGGTTCAGATTGTCTTTTTGGACCAGTGACTTTAATCTTTATTATTAATTTGGTCATTTTCCTTTCTGTACATCTGAAATCCCTAAAACCTGTTACACCCAGCCTTTGTGGATATGTCATTTACTAGGAAACAAATATTTATTACCATCATAAATATTATATAAATTTCACTGGCTTTTTTGACAACTGGAATGATTATTAAAATTAACTTAGAATATGATTCAAAATCATTAAAGAATTATAAATCGAGGTTATCACTCATGTTCATATAATCCATCTCTGTAATGTATTTTCTAGAAATACCAAGATTGTGAGAGTAAATGAAAGCAGTCGACATCTTGAAATTTCAGGCTAGAAAAGGAAAGGAAAAAAAAACAACAACTAAGGATACTTAATGAGGAGGCACCAAGAACAATACTTCTTTTGGTACAATTTTGTGGAAAAAGTATAATCCCATAAATTAAGATAGTATTGGAAATTTTATACTACCCAAACAACAACAACAAAAAATAATCTTATAAAATATTATAGCCATAGGTGAAAAGAGAGGACAGGATTATCTTTCTTGTGCTCCCTAAGGGTCATTTGTCTTTTTAAAACATTTTTGTAGTATTCTAGAATTTTAAAAATTACACATTGTTACAGAGCATAATTTCATAGTTAACAGCAAATACAAATGGGCAAAAAAGGTAGCTCTCCAGTAGTCTAAATTATTAAGCAACTAGAGTTATTTTAAAGGACAGAAGCTTTTTTTCTCAATTTTTTGAGGTCATAGAGACTTTTTACAGACTCAGAAGGTAAACAACTGAAGATGAATTCCCTAGTTTCTCTATGACAAGTCTCAATTTTCTTATCTGTAAAATAATAGTTATGAAATTGGTTCCTATGCACCTCATAAGCATTTTGGGAAGATCAAATTAAAGTAAATGTAGGAGGAAAAGTGTTATCCAACTGCCTGGGAAGTTCAGTGAAATATCTCTTTGGAAACTAAATTTCTCTTGGTAATTTTACCTGACTTCCCAGGCTTCTCCTACCCATTTCCCTTAGGATTTATGGCTGAAGAAGAAATCTCAAATAGCCAATGCTGAGTATTAACTATGGAGAAGCTTGCTAGTTAAAAAGCATAATGGAGACAGAGCTCTCTTTGCTGAGCGAGCTCACATCAAAAAGATTTCCTTTGTAGTGTTTTAAGCTAACAAGACCAACATAATCCAACAGAGGGGACTCTGAACTGGGAACTAACAACTGGCTTTGACAGTTTCAGTACATAAACTTTTACAGTGTATTTAAGCTCTTTGTTCCTCAATTTTGTTATCTATGATGTAGGAGTAATATCTGCCCTTATGCTACATGGACATTGTTAAAATCATTTAAGGAAAAAAATGTAGTTGTATTTAGTAAAGAGGTTTATAAAAATGAACTGGTATTATTTAATGTAGAAATTGCCTATACTTTTAAACTTACCCCCCATATTTACTGTTCACAGATTCTCTAAGTATTCATTGAGTGTTCAATCAATTTTGGATATAATAGACACTAGACCTCAAATCAGGTGCACATATTAGCCACAGCTAGTATTTTTCTAGTGTATCTATATTTGAAGAAATGTGTATATACACATATATACACATTTGCACATATACACTCTCTCTCTCTCTCTCTCTCTCTCTCTCTCTATATATATATATATATATATATATATATGTATATGCCCTCACTCTCTCTCCCTATATATATATTCTGCTTTTTGAAGGTAGGTTATTTCCATATGCTCTTCATTGTGTTAGATTGGTGCAAATTACTTTGCACCAACCTAATGACATTAGTAAGACACACACACAGTGAATTTTACTTTTGGTAAATAAAGTATTTTGAGAAATAAAGTATTTTGAGTACTGACTAGTACTTTGATTGTCATTATTGGCAAAGATTTGAGGTGTTTTCCTATGCTACTTCTCATTATATTTTTCTCAAAATAATGTGTTCTAACTTTGATGGTTTATTAATTTATAGAATCAGTACATTAATAGGTATATGTCAATGCACTTTCAAGCTCAATATGTTATTTTTCAAATTATAAACTTGTATATTGTTTTTATACTACTTGTGAAAACTGAATGAGCTGCATATATATGTATATATATACACACGTTTTAACTTCATCTATGGAAAATATATTATCAGTACAGAATTGAGCAGATTACTTTTTAAGTTGTATTCTAGTCACTTTCATATTGGTTTTTATACTGATTTTTCCATAGTCTTTTGCTTAATAATTCTGATGACCAATTGTAACATGGCTTAGTAGGCCAAAGGATGCAAACTGTGGCCATCAAGCTGAGGAAACCTAAATGACCCAAATAGTTATTAAATCGCCATTAACACAATCACACATAAGAATTTTGATAGTCTCAATTTTATAGGTTTACAGAAAATCGTGGGGGGTTGTGAAAATACATTAGCATTTAAAATGCTTTCATTTTAGTTAAGATTTAGCTTTATATTTCAATAAGTAGGAATTTTCCAAGTATATTCTTTCTGAAGTTGTTGTTTTAGCAGAGATAATAATTTTATATAAGATGGCAGAAGTAAATCTGTGCTTGTAAATACACCTTGAGGGGTCATTGAGAATTCTCAATTGAAAATACAGCCACATGGCACATACCAAAAAACGACACAACAACAACAAAACCCAGAAGCTAACCCATGGAATAATAGATTTTGGGAAATGTAAGAAACATTAATTTAACAATAATTATTCTTAGTAATTCTGCTTTTCTTTTGAAAAAACATACATTTCATAAAGGTCAAAACAGAAACAGTATTCAGAGTGGCTTTGTTCTTCCCATATAATAGGCCACATTGAACCAAATAACTTAAAGCCAGATAATATAATGCGATTTTTTAAAAAAGATTTCAGATACTTTCCTATTCTACTTCTCATTTTATTTTTCTCAAAATAAAAGTAAAATTCACTGTGTGTGTCTCTCTCTTTCTCTCAGTGGAGATTGGAAATGACATTCATTAAAATATTTTAAATATTTAAACAAATATTAAATATTAACCAAAAATAAACTGAAACAAAAAAATAAGTTACCCTGCTCCACTTTTTACATTTTCTTTTTCAGGTCCCAATATCTCTAATGAATGGAAGGGCAGCCCAGGGGTATCACCAGTATTTGTAACTCTGTGAGGCAGAAATCAACTCCCTCCCCAACTCCTGCCTCTCTCGCATAAAACAGTAGGAAAAGCAAACAATCTATTAGCAAATCCAGCATTAATCTCATCTCTGTTCCAATGTAGCTGTTGATACTTATATTAGAAAATACAGAGAAACACAACTTCTAGAGCTTTCTTGTCAGTAAAAATATGGATTGAATACCATTTATTGTTTCTAATTAGTACAGCTGGGAAATTAAACCTAGCACAGAACATTGCTTATTGTATTCAATAAATATTCATTGAATTGAATTGAAATCACTTTTGGTGGGAAAGTAATTATTAATGTTTGGGTGACGATAGTAGACTACTGACCATAAAAAATGTTTTTCCTACTTCCCCTTCAACTTCTTCTAAATAACTTTTTGTTTCTATGTGCATGAAGTATGATTTAGCATCTGTTTCCTTATAAGAGATGACATTTTTGCTTTTGCACAAAAATTCTTTTTTTAAGCACTGTTTTAAAGTTCTGTAGTATTTCACACAGCATGATATTCATTTGAAAGTAAATATTAAAACTTTTACATACTAAAATCCCCAAGGAGAGAATACCTTGAGTAACATAACATTTCACTGGAATCAGCGAATTAACACCATAGTATTTGCTTTATTAGTAAAACTCTAATGCATTGAAGTAAGGGATAAGAGAGAGGAAAAATGGCACTGAATGTGTGATTGACTTTCCTCCTATTAAAATACTAAAAGAAATTGTTGCATCACTGTCAGGATTAATTTGAGAAGATTAAAAAAATATGCAAAAACCTCCCATCTTTAACAGTTCTCCTTTCCATCTTTTGAATCATTCATTTTATTTTTAATAAAAATATCACTTAAAAATCATTTGGGATTCCCCCTTTTTTTGGTAACTAGAAAGTTGCTTGTATATTTTTATGAACCCACTAAACTTAAACAGATCTCTTTAGAAAAATAATGTGGATATATTTTGCTTTCTACAGCCTGAAGAATGTTAAAATAGAAATGCTTTCTTGAATTCCCTCTTCTGGCTCAAGTTACTAGGTGGTCCCAAGTTACCAGAAGTAAAATTTATAAATCTAACCCCTAGTCTAGACATTTTCCAGCACTGACTGCAGTTCAAAAAATATTAATGTCTAGCCGGCAAAGTGAAATTCCCCCCAGTGATTTTGCAAATGACTAGAAAGTTAACCTTTTGCCAATGGCTCCTTCTGTGCATGGAGGTTATTAAAAAGAATCCAGGCATTTATAAGTATAGGCTTTTAAAGACTGAAACACCTTGGCTTGACCCTTTGTGTCTCTTTCTGTTTATTCAGGCTTGGCCTCTGTGGCTGGAATGTGTGAGCCTGAAAGGAGCTGCAGCATTAATGAAGACATTGGCCTGGGTTCAGCTTTTACCATTGCACATGAGATTGGTCACAAGTGAGTGAGTTTAAGAAAATCAAAATAAATTTTATAACTCTGCTCTTGAGCAACTTGTAACTACTGTATGGAAAGGCTGTGCTGAACCTTATTTTACTGCCTTTTTGTCTGATTCCAATAGAGGATGTTATTATTCTTGGTATTGGGATAAATCATCTTAAGAACTAGAGACTTGTTAGATAATCTTTGTTATTCAAAGAGTAGTATCCTCGGTGGTGAATGCACCACATTTAAGTTTTTGTTCAGTCTCCTCAATACCTGTTTCCTTATAAAGTCCAGTTATTTAAATGATCTTTCTTTTCCTCAAGTGGCAATGCATATATATTTTAAAATCATTGACATCACTACCATGAAATGTACTTTTAGTTTTCACTCTTCATACAGCTGTCAGCATCCCTTTTCCAGGCATAAAGTTTGTGCAGACATTGCTATGTAACTTGTATTTTCAGGTGCATTTCTATGTCATTGATAAAAAAAAAAAAACTGCAAGAAGTACACGATACCATCCTCCTTTCTTTCTAGGAGGACCTGAAGGTTTTAATGCTTGTTTTAAGTGAACCTGTGCCGAAGGAAAAACTATCTTATGCACCCTGCCCCCCACCCATGCAAAAAATACCATTTTTAAAAATTTTAAACAACAGGCAGTAGTAATATGAAAGCCTATTCATGTGGAGGGAGAGGAGAGAAGCTTGATATACTTTTTTTAAAAATTTCAACATTTGTGTTGAAATTTGACTTGAATTGACTGAATTGTTGAATTGACTGAATTGACTGAATTGTTGAAATTTGACTGAAAGATGACTTGCCTCAGTCAATTTCTAAGCTGATTCTGATGCTTTTATAAAGGTAAAAACTAAACAAAAGAGCTTCCAATTTACTAACGGGATTTTTTTTTTTTTTTTGTAGCAGGAAAGCTCTTCTAAAACAGAAACAGTTAACATTTAGCAAATGACTAATTATATCTGCTAACAAAAAATGAGAGAAAACTTTAAAATATTAGTCAAGCATTTTTAGCTAAAACAACCAGCTTACTTGCAAGAACTCCTGACATTTGTATAATTTAAGTTTTATATTCTGCCTTTTTGGTGGCGACATACATAGGGGAAAAAGAACAAATAAAAATCAATGTTTTTTATATACTTACCTCAGAGGTAATTCCTGAGGTAAATCTGTAGTTCAGCTTTTTTGTTGTTGTTGAAGTGGAGAGTAAAATTGGGTCAGTCGGCTGCATTATTTCAAAATTGCAATCACATTTTATCAAGTTGATATGATTTAGGTGTAAATTTAAATAAACAGCAAGTTTCAAACCTGGCTTGATTCAGACACAGGAAAAGTCAGTATTACACTCTTAATGAAGACTGAAAAATATTAGTATTCTACTTTCCATTGTATTAAGCATCAGGTGAATAAAAGGAAAAGGCCCTCTTAACCAAGCAGTTTATCTTTAATTCACTTAAAAATCTGGCTAATTAATGACTGTCATACTCTTATGCAATCAAACTGGATTTAATAGGTTCTGTTAGAATCAGTTAAATTGGAAGGTTAGGAAAAGTAACATACAGTGGGTGAACACTGTGTATGTGAAAACACTATTATCTTATGTAGTCACAAGTTAGTCAATGTCAACACACACATTTCACATTCCATTCTTGTATGTACGTACTTAAATAGCTGAGGTGAGGGTTTATCTTTCTTTGTATCTCTTATAAAGGTTCTGATTGGGCAACTTTCCAGGTTTCCTAGATTTTGTTGTTGTTGTTGGCCTTATAGGTAAATCCTTTCAGTTCTTCCTACAATGAATGGCTTGTACCTTATGTAGAAAAATTGTGAAAGAGAAATAGAATATACCTCTGAAATTTTATGTATCTTGGAGTAACTTTGTTTCACAGTTAACTCTTGTTTGAAAGTATGAGTGTTAAAAATGGGGAAAAAATTCCACAAAATCCTTGGATTGAGAGCCAGAAAAATGCTTCCATTTAAAAATGTTGACAGACCAAAAAAAAATAGCTTTTTCCCCATGTCCAGTTTATTACCATGTTTCTATCCCCCTTCCCCAGACAACTGGGCAGATGTGTTTAGCATATATAGTCTGTTTTGCATTGCTCTAAAGGAATACCTAAATCTGAGTAACTCATTTTAAAAAGCGGTTTATTTGGCTCACGGTTCTGCAGGCTGTATGAGAAGCATAATGCCAGTATCTGCTTCTAGTGAGGGACTCAGGAAGCTTCCACTCATGGTGGAAGGCAAAGCAGGAGCCAGTGCACCACATGGCAAGAGAGGGAGCAAGGCAGATTCTGTGCTCTTTTAAACAACCACCTGTCATGTGAACTTATTATAAAGCAAGAATTCATTCATTCTCCCCAGGAAGGCACCAAGCCAATTATGAGGGATCTGCCCCCATGACCCAAATACCTCCCACCAGGCCCCACCTCCAGTATTTGAGATCACATTTCAATATGAGATTTAAAGGGAACAAACATCCAGACTATATCAACATACTGTTTTTTTCAATATGTCAAATTATTATTTGGTCAATTAGGGAAAATTTGTTTCATATGTAAAGATCCCTTTACTTGCTTTTAAGATCTTAGGGTTTAGCCTTTAGGGACTTAGCGGTCAACTCTAGCACAATTCATGTCATCATTAAAATACAGTGATCTCTATTCTTCCTGAACCAAAGCAGTAGCCATAGTAAATATATCAAATATATTTTCAGGTGAAGTATACTGATTTTTTGTGACTTGTATCCTTTATGAGAATGGATGTTAAGTGACGCGATGATATCAGCAGATTAATTACAGTGAAGAATATTTGACCATAAACTACTGAGAAGAGCCCCTACTGAGTAACTAGACTGTGTGAATATTTTCTCCCTTTCTTTAAATTGTGTAGAATATGGTTTTGCACCCAGTGTATACTTGTGTAGGGATATAATACTTATTTAAAATAGCTGTGAGATAACATTTTCTTTGGCTAGGCCTTAGTGACCACTTTTATTTCCCTCCATCCTCTCCATCCTTTTGTGAAAGCAGGAAATTTGTTTCCTTGTCAAGTGAAAAATTGAGGTTTATACTATATTTAAATGACATATCTAGGTTTAATATAGGCTATAAGCCAAAGGCACTTAATGAAACCTTATAGGAAAGAATGTTCTTTGAAAGATTTTAAAAATTAATTATGTAGTTGCCGTGAATTTTATAAGTTGAAAAGATTATAATGTCAAAGAGGGGTGGCAAGAATTCAGCCAGACATCTAGTATATTGAGAAAGCTATCTAGTGTATCTAAACTGTACAAAAACAAATAATCTTAACAAGGGTCTTAAAAATGCTCATTTTTTGGTTATGAATGCATATTGAAGTATGTGAGACTGAAGTGACATGATGTCCAGGATTTTCTTTTAAAAGAAAGGAAAAAAAGAAAGAGAAAACAAGAATAGCAACATCTTGAATTTTATTATCTTGATGATGTGTTTATGGCAGTTCATTATGCCACTGTTTCTACTATTGTATATGTCTGACTTTTTCCACAAAATGAATTGTAAGATCATACATTGTTTAGGTGTGGCTTAACTCATTTATTAATCATGATTGAGTGAATTTTAAGTCTAATATTGAGAGAATTTTTAAAGTATTACAATCTGTAGTCAGACACTGTGGCTCATGCCTGTAATCCCAGCATTTTGAGAGGCCAAGGTGGAGGAATGCTTGAGCCCAGGCATTGGAGACCAGCCTGGGCAACATGGCCAAACTCTGTCCCTACAAAAAATACAGAAATTAGCAAGGTGAGGGGGCATGCATCGTAGTCCCAGCTACTCGAGAGGCTGAGGTGGGAGGATAGCTGAGCCCAGAAGATCAAGGCTGCAGTGAACTGTGATCATGATCATGCCACCGCACTCCATTCTGCAATGAGTAGAATGGCGATCATTACAAAGTCAGGAAAGAACAGGTGCTGGAGAGGATGCAGAGAAATAGGAACACTTTTACACTGTTGGTGGGACTGTAAACTAGTTCAACCATTGTGGAAGTCAGTGTGGCAATTCCTCAGGGATCTAGAACTAGAAATACCATTTGACCCAGCCATCCCATTACTGGGTATATACCCAAAGGATTATAAATCATGCTGCTATAAAGACACATGCACATGTATGTATATTATGGCACTATTCACAATAGCAAAGACTTGGAACCAACCCAAATGTCCAACAATGATAGACTGGATTAAGAAAATGTGACACATATACACCATGGAATACTATGCAGCCATAAAAAATGATGAGTTCATGTCCTTTGTAGGGACATGGATGAAACTGGAAACCATCATTCTCAGCAAACTATCACAAGGACAAAAAACCAAACAGAGCATGTTCTCACTCATAGGTGGGAATTGAACAGTGAGAACACGTGGACACAGGAAGGGGGACATCACACACCAGGGACTGTTGTGGGGTGGGGGGACGGGGGAGGGATAGCATTAGGAGATATACCTAATGGTAAATGATGAGTTAATGGGTGCAGCACACCAACATGGCACATGTATACATATGTAACAAACCTGCACGTTCTGCACATGTACCCTAAAACTTAAAGTATAATAATAATAAAATTAAAAATAAATAAATAAAGTTGGTTGGTTTGTAATTTTCTTTTAATGCCTTTGTCCAGTTTTGGTATCAGAATAAGGTTTGTCTTATAAAATGGGTTAAGTCACAACCAACATTATACTGAATGGGCTAAAGCTAGAAGCATTCCCCACAAAAACTGGGATAAGACAAAGGTGCCCTCTCTCACCACTCCTATTTAGCATAGTATTGGAAGTTCTGGCCAGGCCACCAGGTAAGAGAAAGAAATAAAGGGCATTCGAATAGGAAGAGAGGAAGTCAAACTATCCCTGTTTGCAGATGACATGATCCTATATGTAGAAAACCCCATCATCCCAGCCCAAACATTTCTTAAGCTGATAAACAACTTCAGCAAACTCTCAGGATACAAAATCAATGTGTAAAAGTCACTAGCATTCCTATATACCAACAATAGTTAAGCCAAGAGCCAAATCAGGAATGAACTTTCATTCACAATTGCCACAAAATTAATAAAATACCTAGGAATACAGCTAACTAGGGAGGTGAAAGATCTCTACAAAAAAAAACTACATACCACTGCTCAAAGAAATCGGAGATGACACAGACAAATGAAAAACATTCCATGCTCATGGATAGGAAGAATCAATAACAAGAAAATGACCATGCTGCATGTAAATTTACAGATTTAGTGCTTTTCCCATTAAGCTACCATTGATATTCTTCACAGAGCTAGAAAAAACAGTTTTAAAATTCATATGGAACCAAAATGGAGCCTGAATAAATAGCCAAGGCAATCCTAAGCAAAAAGAACAAAGCTAGAGGCATCATGCTACTTGGCTTCAAACTATACTATAGGGCTACAGTAACCAAAACAGCATGGTACTGGTACAAGAACAGACACATGGACCAATGAAACAGAATAGAGAACTCAGAAATGAGGCTGCACACGTACAACTATCTGATTTCAACAAACCTGACGAAAACAAGCAATGGGGAAAGGATTTCCTATTCAATAAATGCTGCTAGGATAACTGGCTAGCCATATATGTAGAAGATTGAAACTGGACCCCTTCTGTACACCATATACAAAAATTAACTCAAGATGGATTGAAGGCTAGTCACGGTGGCTCACACCTGTAATCCCATCACTTTGGGAGGCTGAGGTGGGTGAATTGCCTGAGGTCAGGAGTTTGAGACCAGCCTGGCGAAGATGGTGAAACCCCATCTCTACTAAAGATACAAAAATTAGCCAGGCATGGTGGCACATGCCTGTAGTCCCAGCTACTGGGGAGGCTGAGGCAGGAGAATCGCTTGAACCTGGGAGGCAGAGATTGCAGTGAGCTGAGATCATGCCATTGCACTCCAGCCTGGGTGACAGAGTGAGACCCCGTCTCAAAAAAAAGAAAAAGATGGATTGAAGACTTAGATATAAAACCCAAAACTATAAAACCCTGAAAGACAACCTAGGCAATGCAATTCAGGACATAGACATGTGCAAAGATTTCATGATGAAGATGCCAAAAGCATTGCAACAAAAGCAAAAATTGACTAATGGGATTTAATTAAACTAAGGAACTTCTGTACAGCAAAAGAAACTACCAACAGAGCAAACAGACAGTGTACAGAATGGGAGAAAATTTTTGCAGACTATGCATCTGACAAAGGTCTAATATACAGCATATATAAGGAACTTAAACAAATTAACAAGAAAAAAAATCCCCATTAAAAATTGGGCAAAGGACATGAGCAGACACTTCAAACAAGACATACATACATACATATATGAAAAAAAAGCTCGACATCACTGATAATTAGAGAAATCCAAATCAAAACCACAGTGAGATAACACCTCAAACCAGTCAGAATGGCTATTGTTAAAAAGTCAAAATTAACAGATGCTGGTGTGAGGTTGTGGAGAAAAAGGAATGCTTATACACTGTTGGTGAGAGTATAAATTAGTTCAGCCATTGTATAAGACAGCGTGGCGATTCCTCAAAGATCTAAAGACAGAAATACCATTCAACCCAGCATTCCCATTACTAGCTATATACCCAAAGGAATATAAATCACTTCACTACAAAGACAAAAGCACATGTATGTTCATTGCAGCCCTATGCACAATAGCAAAGACATGAAATCAACCTAAATGGCCATCGATAACAGACTGGATAAAGAAAATGTGGTACATGCACACCATGGAATACTATGCAGCCATAAAAAGAATGAGATCATGTCCTTTGCAGGGACTTGGATGGACCTGGAGGCCATTATTCTCAGCAAACTAACATAGGAACAGAAAACCAAATACTACATGTTCTCATTTATAAGTGGGAGCTAAATTATGAGAACATATGGACACATAAAGGGGGACAACAGACACTGGGGCCTTTTGGAGGGTAGAGAGTGGGAAGACAACTAATGGGTACTAGGCTTTTTAAACTTGGATGTATTAGTCAGGGAAATAACCTATAAAACAGACCCCCATGACACAAATTTACCTATGTAACAAACCTGCACTTGTACCCTTGAACTTAAAATAGAAGTAAAAAAAAAACCAGAAAATAAAATGGTTTAAGTTTTCTATTTTTTGGAATAGTTTGTATATTTAATGTTATGTTTTCTTTAAATATTTTTAGAATTCATCAATGATGTCATTGGAGCCTAGAATTTTTATTGTGGGAAGATTTTTAATTACAAATTTAATTTCCTTATTAGATATAACATTTTCTAAATCTTCTGACTCCTTGTTTTGTAATTATGTATTTCAAGTATTACTCGATTTCAGCTGAATTGCCACATTTATTAACATTTGTGATACGCTCTTACTGTTTTTTAATGCCTGTAAATAATTATATTCCGTCATTTATTCCTGATATGTACAATTTGTGTTTTCTCCCCTTTCTCTTGATCAGTCTAGCTATAGGTTTATTGATTTTATTGTTCTGTTTTTAAAAAACATCTTTTGGTGGCCAGGCGCGATGGCTTACGCCTCTATTCCCAGCACTTTGGGAGGCTGAGGTGGGTGGATCTCCTGAGGTCGGGAGTTTGAGACTAGCCTTACCAACAAGGAGAAACCCCGTCTGTACTAAAAATACAAAATAAGCCAGGTGTGGTGGCACATGCCTGTAATCCCAGCTACTCGGGAGGCTGAGGCAGGAGAATCACTTGAACCCAGGAGGCAGAGGTTGCAGTGAGCCAAGATCGCAACATTGCACTCCAGCCTGGGCAAAAAGAGTGAAACTCCTTCTCAAAAAAACAAACAACAGAAAAAACCTTTTGGTTTCTTTGATATTCTCTATTGTTTGCTCATTTCCTTCCTTCCTTCCTTCCTTCCTTCCTTCCTTCCTTCCTTCCTTCCTTCCTTCCTTCCTTCCCTCCCTCCCTCCCTCCCTCCCTCCTTCCTTTGCTCCCTCCTCCCTCCCTCCCTCCTTCCTTCCTTCGCTCCCTCCCTCCCTCCCTCCCTTCCTTTTTTTTGTTTTTGAGACAGAGTCTTGCTCTGTCACCCAGGCTGGAGTGCAGTGGCACAATCTCGGCTCACTGCAGCCTCGTGCCACCACACCCAGCTAATTTTTGTTTTCTTGTATTTTTGCATATATATATATATAATTTTTTTTTTGGTAGATATGGGATTTCACCATGTTGCCCAGACTGGTCTCCAACTTCTGAGCTTAAGCAGTCCTTCCACATCAGCCTCCCAAAGTGCTGGGATTACAGGCCCGAGTCACCACACCTAGCCTGTTTGCTCATTTTCTATTTCATTGTCTACTTCTTATTATTTCCTTCCTAGTTCTTACTTTGGGTTTAATTTTTCCTTTATTTAAAAATGTTTTTAAGAGAGAAGTTTGAATCATTGATTTTGGACCTCTCTTCTTTCATAAAATTAGCACTTAACAGCTATAAATTTCTTTGTATGCCCTCTAGCAGCATTTCACAAATTTTATTATACTGTATTTTTATTTTCATTCAGTTAAAAATTTTTTGTGTGTGATTTCTTCTTGGATTGTGATTAGATAATATACTCTGATTTTAATCTTTCTAATACTGAAATATGCCTCATGGTCTATCATATGTTCTACCTTGATGAATGTGTCTCACATGCTTATTTTTAATTTTTGTGTTTACATAGTTGATATATATATTTATGTGATATATGAGATGTTTTGATACAGGTGTGCAATGCGTAATAATCACATCATGGAGAATTTTGGTATCCAACCCCTCAAGCATGTATCCTTTGTATTACAAATAATCCAATTATATTATTTTAGTTATTTTAAATGTACAATTAAATTATTGATTATAGCCACCCTGCTGTGCTATCAGGTAGTAGGTTTTGTTCATTCTATTTTTTTGGTACCCATTAACCAGCCTACACCTATCCCCCCACCCTCCCCAACTACCTTCCCAGCCTCTGGCAACCATCCTTCTACTCTCTATGTCCATAAGTTCAATGGTTTTGATTTTTAGCTCCCACAAATAAGTGAAAACATGCAAAGTTTGTCTCTCTATGCCTGGCTTATTTCGCTTAACATAATGATCTCGAGTTCCATCCACGTTGTTGCAAATGGCAGGATCTCATTCTTTCTTATGGCTGAATAGTACTCCATTATGTGTATGTACCAGATTTTCTGTATTTATTCTTCTGTTGATGGACACTGAGGTTGCTTCCAAACTGGCTACTGTGGATAGTACTGCAATAAACATGGGAGTGCAGATATCTCTTCCATAACATGATTTCTTTTATTTTGGGTATATACCTAGCAGAGGGATTGCTGGATCATATGGTAGTTCTATTTTTAGGTTTTTGAGGAACCTCCAAACTGTTCTTCATAGTGGCTGTACTAATTTACATTCCCACCAACAGTGTCTGAGGATTCCCTTTTCTCTACATCCTTGCCATCATTTCTTACTTTCTGTCTTTTGGATATAAGCCATTTTAACTGGGGTGAGATGATATTTCATTGTAGTTTCGATTTGCATTTCTCTGATGATTAATGATATTGAACACCTTTTTGTATGCCTGTTTGCCATTTGTATATCTTGGTTTTTTTTTGTTTTTTTTGTTTTTTTTTTTTTTTTTTTTGAGACGTAGTCTTGCTCTGTCACCCAAGCTGGAGTGCAGTGGCACCATCTCAGCTCACTGCAAGCTCCACCTCCCAGGTTCATGCCATTCTCCTGCCTCAGCCTCCTGAGTAGCTGGGACTACAGGGGCCCACCACCACACCCGGCTAATTTTTTTTGTATTTTCAGTAGAGACGGGGTTTCACCGTGTTAGCCAGGATGGTCTCGATCTCCTGACCTCGTGATCCACCCACCTCGGCCTCCCAAAGTGCTGGGATTACAGGCATGAGCCACCACGCCTGGCCTGCCACTTGTATATCTTCTTTTGAGAAATGTCTATTCAAATCTTTTGCCTGTTTTTTTATCCAGTTATTGGACTTTTTTCCTGTAGAGGTGTTTGAGCTCTTTATATATTCTGGTTATTAATCCTTTGTCAGATGGATAGTTTGAAAATATTTTCTCCCATTTTGTGGGTTGTCTCTTCACTTTGTTGATTGTTTCCTTTGCTGTGCAGAAGCTTTCTAACTTGATGTGATCCCATTTGTCCATTTTTGCTTTGGTTGCCTAGCTTGTGGGATATGACTCAGTAAATTTTTGCCCAGACCACTGTCTTGGAGATTTTCCTTAATGTTTTCTTGTAATGATTTCATAGTTTGGGGTCTTAGGTTTAATTAAGTGTTTAATTCATTTTGATTTGATTTTTATATATGGGGAGAGATAGGGTGTATCTTTCATCCTTGAAAAGTATATCCGCCCTTGTTGGGCCTGGTGTTCTAGCATTGTCAATTAGATCCCTTTTGTTGATAATGTTTTTCAAGTGTTTGGTATTATACCTTTTCTTTATAGTTGATCAATCAATTACTAAGGGAGGAGTGTTGACAACTCCAAATGCATATCTAGATTTGTCTACTTCTCCTTTTCACTCTGTCAGTTTTTGCTTCATGTATTTTAAGTTTTTAAATTAAGTGCATTCATATTTAAGATTTTTATGTCAGCCAGGTGCAGTGGCTCACACCTGTAATCCCAGAACTTTGGGAGGCCAAGGTGGGTAGATCACTTGAGGTCAGGAGTTCGAGACCAGCCTGGCCAACATGGTGAAACCCCGTCTCTACTAAAAAAATACAAAAATTAGCTGGCGTGGTGGTACATGCTTGTAGTCTCAGCTACCTGGGAGGCTGAGGCAGGAGAATGGCTTGAACCCAGGAGGCGGCAGTTGCAGTGAGCCAAGATTGCGATATTGCACTCCAGCCTGGGCAACGGAGCAAGACTCCGTCTCAAAAAAAAAGAAAAAGATTATTATGTCTTCTTGATGAATCAACCTCTTTATCATTATAAAAGGGAAAAAGGAAATGTTTATTTTTATCCTTAATAACATTACTTATTCCGAAATCTTCTTTGTCTTGTTAATATAGTGGCCCCAGCTTTCACTTTATTGTTTGCATGTTACAACTTCTGTAATTCTTCTGTTTGTAACTTTCTTACATCTTTATATTTAAAGTGAATTTCTTTTAAGCAGCTTATAGTTGTTTAGTCATTTTTTAAATCCAGTCTGACAGTATTCATCTTTCAATTGTGTTATTTCTTTCACTTATATACAATGTAATTACTGATATAACTAGGTTTTAGTTGATAATATTGCTGTTTGTTTTCTAGCTTTTTTCATTTGTTTTGGTTCCAGTTTCTTTTTCAATTAATTGAATATTTTAAAAATATTTCATTTTAGAATGTGTATCCTGCAGTTTTTGGATGGAGTGTTCTATAAATGTCATTTGGATTAGGTTAATTGATAGTGCTGTTCAGGTCAACTAACTATATATCCTTACTGACTTTTTATTAAGATTGATCTATCAGTTACTGAAAAGGGGTGTAAAAGTTTCTAACTATAGGCTGGGCGCGGTGGCTCATGCCTGTAATCCTAGCACTTTGGGAGGCCAAGGTGGGCTGATTGCCTGAGCTCAGGAGTTTGAAACCAGCCTGGGCAACATGGTGAAACCCCATCTCTACTAAAAAATACAAAAAAATTAGCGTGTGGCAGCGGGTGCCTGTAGTCCCAGCTACTCAGGAGGCTGAGGCAGGAGAATTGCTTGAACCTGGGAGGCAGAGGTTGCAGTGAGCCGAGCTCGCGCTACTGCACTCCAGCCTGGGCGACAGAGCGAGACTCCGTCTCCAAAAAGGAAAAAAAAAAGTTTCTAACTATAATAGTGGATTTGTGTATTTCTCTTTGCAGTTCTATAAGTTTTTGACTCACTTTTGTTTTACACTTGGTTGTTAGGTGCATACACACTAAGAATTTTTTTTCTTCTTCTTAGAGAATTGATGCTTTTAGTGTTATGTAATGTCATTCTTATCCATGAGAATTTTCCTTTATCTGAAGCGTGCTGTGTCTCACGTTAATATAGCTACCCCAGTTTTCTTTAGATTAGTGTTAGCATGGTATATCTTTTTCCATCCATTACTTTTAACCTAGCTGAGTCTTTATATTTATAGCAGATCTCTATGGTATTCAACATATAGTTGGCGCTTACATTTTTCGCCACTCTGACAATCTTGGGCTTTTAATTGGCATATTTAAAACTTTCATATTTAAAGTGATCATTGAGATAATTGAATTAATATCTGTCATATGTGTAACTTTTCTATTTATTGTATTTTGTTTCTTTCTTTTTCTGCCTTTTCTTGTTTTAACTGAGCATTTTATGATTCTATTTTATTTATCTCTTCTCTTAGCATATCAATTATACTTTAAAACATTTTAGTTGCTGCCCGAGTTTGTAATGTAACAATTTTATATATAAAATATATTTAATGTGTACATATATATAAATTTGTAACTAATCTAAGTCTGCCTTCAAATGACACTAAATTGCCTCATGTGTAATGCAGGCTCATTTAAAGAATGTATGTCCAGTTCTTCATTCCTGTTCCTTATGACATTGCTGTCCTTCATTTTATTTATCCACTTACTATAATAACTAATACATTGTTACTATTATTACTTTAAATAGTTATCTTTTATATCAATTAAGAATAAGAAAAATTTATTTTAGCCTTAGTCTTTTTTAATTTTTAGTTTTTATAGATACATAATAGTTGTATGCATTTATGGGGTATGTGTGATATTTTGATACAAGGATACAAGGTGTATGATCAAATCTGGGTGATTGGGATATTCTTTTTTTGATATCCTTCCTTTCTGTATATAGACCTAAGTTCCTGAGCGATGTCATTTTCCCTTTTCCTGAAGAGCTTTAAAAAAATATTTCTTGCAGTGCAGGTCTACCGATAATGAATTCTCTTAGTTTAGGTTTGTCTTAGAAACTGTTTCTCTTTAATCTTTGAAAGATAATTTCACGGGACACAGAATTTACATGGTTTCTGATAGAAATAGCTGAAATTTCTGTTCTTTTTTTTTTTTTTTTTTTTTTGTTTGTTTTTTTTTTTTTTTTTTTTTTTTGTTTTTTGTTTTCAATTTTTTTTTTTTTTATTATACTTTAGGGTTTTAGGGTA
Organism: Nomascus leucogenys; assembly: GCF_006542625.1. Classification (NCBI taxonomy): domain Eukaryota; kingdom Metazoa; phylum Chordata; class Mammalia; order Primates; family Hylobatidae; genus Nomascus; species Nomascus leucogenys. Next base: position 75,538,515 of record NC_044398.1, on the reverse strand, counting down.
CATGTGCACAATGTGCAGGTTTGTTACATATGTATCCATGTGCCATGTTGATTTCCTGCACCCATTAACTCGTCATTTAGCATTAGGTGTATCTCCTAATGCTGTCCCTCCCCCCTCCCCCCACCCCACAACAGTCCCCGGAGTGTGATGTTCCCCTTCCTGTGTCCATGAGTTCTCATTGTTCAATTCCCACCTATGAGAGACAACATGCGGTGTTTGGTTTTTTGTCCTTGCGATAGTTTACTGAGAATGATGTTTTCCAGATTCATCCATGTCCCTACAAAGGACACGAACTCATCATTTTTTATGGCTGCATAGTATTCCATGGTGTATATGTGCCACATTTTCTTAATCCAGTCTATCGTTGTTGGACATTTGGGTTGGTTCCAACTCTTTGCTATTGTGAATAGTGCCGCAATAAACATACGTGTGCATGTGTCTTTATAGCAGCATGATTTATAGTCCTTTGGGTATATACCCAGTAATGGGATGGCTGGGTCAAATGGTATTTCTAGTTCGAGATCCCTGAGGAATCGCCACACTGACTTCCACAATGGTTGAACTAGTTTACAGTCCCACCAACAGTGTAAAAGTGTTCCTATTTCTCCACATCCTCTCCAGCACCTGTTGTTTTCTGATTTTTTAATGATGGCCATTCTAACTGGTGTGAGATGGTATCTCACTGTGGTTTTGATTTGCATTTCTCTGATGGCCAGTGATGATGAGCATTTCTTCATGTGTTTTCTGGCTGCATAAATGACTTCTTTTGAGAAGTGTCTGTTCATGTCCTCTGCCCACTTTTTGATGGGGTTGTTTGTTTTTTTCTTGTAAATTTGTTTGAGTTCATTGTAGATTCTGGATATTAGCCCTTTGTCAGATGAGTAGGTTGCAAAAATTTTCTCCCATTCTGTAGGTTGCCTGTTCATTCTGATGATAGTTTCTTTTGCTGTGCAGAAGCTCTTTAGTTTAATGAGATCCCATTTGTCGATTTTGGCTTTTGTTGCCATTGCTTTTGGTGTTTTAGACATGAAGTCCTTGCCCACGCCTATGTCCTGAATGGTATTGCGTAGGTTTTCTTGTAGGATTTTAATGGTTTTAGGTCTAACATATAAGTCTTTAATCCATCTTGAATTAATTTTTGTATAAGGTGTAAGGAAGGGATCCAGTTGCAGCTTTCTACATATGGCTAGCCAGTTTTCCCAGCACCATTTATTAAATAGGGAATCCTTTCCCCATTTCTTGTTTTTGTCAGGTTTGTCAAAGATCAGATAGTTGTAGCTATGCGGCATCATTTCTGAGGGCTCTGTTCTGTTCCATTGATCTATGTCTCTGTTGTGGTACCAGTACCATGCTGTTTTGGTTACTGTAGCCTTGTAGTATAGTTTAAAGTCAGGTAGCGTGATGCCTCCAGCTTTGTTCTTTTGGCTTAGGATTGACTTGGCGATGCGGGCTCTTTTTTGGTTCCATATGAACTTTAAAGTAGTTTTTTCCAATTCTGTGAAGAAAGTCATTGGTAGCTTGATGGGGATGGCATTGAATCTATAAATTACCTTGGGCAGTATGGCCATTTTCACGATATTGATTCTTCCAACCCATGAGCATGGAATGTTCTTCCATTTGTTTGTATCCTCTTTTATTTCATTGAGCAGTGGTTTGTAGTTCTCCTTGAAGAGGTCCTTCACATCCCTTGTAAGTTGGATTCCTAGGTATTTTATTCTCTTTGAAGCAATTGTGAATGGGAGTTCACTCATGATTTGGCTCTCTGTTTGTCTGTTATTGGTGTACAAGAATGCTTGTGATTTTTGTACATTAATTTTGTATCCTGAGACTTTGCTGAAGTTGCTAATCAGCTTAAGGAGATTTTGGGCTGAGACAATGGGGTTTTCTAGATATACAATCATGTCATCTGCAAACAGGGACAATTTGACTTCCTCTTTTCCTAATTGAATACCTTTTATTTCCTTCTCCTGCCTGATTGCTCTGGCCAGAACTTCCAGCACTATGTTGAATAAGAGCGGTGAGAGAGGGCATCCCTGTCTTGTTCCAGTTTTCAGAGGGAATGCTTCCAGTTTTTGCCCATTCAGTATGATATTGGCTGTGGGTTTGTCGTAGATAGCTCTTATTATTTTGAGATACGTCCCATCAATACCTAATTTATTGAGAGTTTTTAGCATGAAGGGTTGTTGAATTTTGTCAAAGGCCTTTTCTGCATCTATTGAGATAATCATGTGGTTTTTGTCTTTGGTTCTGTTTATATGCTGGATTACATTTATTGATTTGTGTATGTTGAACCAGCCTTGCATCCCAGGGATGAAGCCCACTTGGTCATGGTGGATAAGCTTTTTGATGTGCTGCTGGATTCGGTTTGCCAGTATTTTATTGAGGATTTTTGCATCAATGTTCATCAAGGATATTGGTCTGAAATTCTCTTTTTTGGTTATGTCTCTGCCAGGCTTTGGTATCAGGACGATGCTGGCTTCATAAAATGTGTTAGGGAGGATTCCCTCTTTTTCTATCGATTGGAATAGTTTCAGAAGGAATGGTACCAGTTCCTCCTTGTACCTCTGGTAGAATTCAGCTGTGAATCCATCAGGTCCTGGACTCTTTTTGGTTGGTAAGCTATTGATTATTGCCACAATTTCAGAACCTGTTATTGGTCTATTCAGAGATTCAACTTCTTCCTGGTTTAGTCTTGGGAGGGTGTATTTGTCGAGGAATTTATCCATTTCTTCTAGATTTTCTAGTTTATTTGCATAGAGGTGTTTGTAGTATTCTCTGATGGTAGATTGTATTTCTGTGGGATCGGTGGTGATATCCCCTTTTTCGTTTTTTATTGCATCTATTTGATTCTTCTCTCTTTTCTTCTTTATTAGTCTTGCTAGCGGTCCATCAATTTTGTTGATCTTTTCAAAAAACCAGCTCCTGGATTCATTAATTTTTTGAAGGGTTTTTTGTGTCTCTATTTCCTTCAGTTCTGCTCTGATTTTAGTTATTTCTAGCCTTCTGCTAGCTTTTGAATGTGTTTGCTCTTGCTTTTCTAGTTCTTTTAATTGTGATGTTAGGGAGTCAATTTTGGATCTTTCCTGCTTTCTCTTGTGGGCATTTAGTGCTATAAATTTCCCTCTACACACTGCTTTGAATGTGTCCCAGAGATTCTGGTATGTTGTGTCTTTGTTCTCGTTGGTTTCAAAGAACATCTTTATTTCTGCCTTCATTTCATTATGTACCCAATAGTCATTCAGGAGCAGGTTGTTCAGTTTCCATGTAGTAGAGCGGTTTTGAGTGAGTTTCTTAATCCTGAGTTCTAGTTTGATTGCACTGTGGTCTGAGAGACAGTTTGTTATAATTTCTGTTCTTTTACATTTGCTGAGGAGAGCTTTACTTCCAACTATGTGGTCAATTTTGGAATAGGTGTGGTGTGGTGCTGAAAAAAATGTATATTCTGTTGACTTGGGGTGGAGAGTTCTGTAGATGTCTATTAGGTCCACTTTATGTAGAGCTGAGTTCAATTCCTGGATATCCTTGTTAACTTTCTGTCTCGTTGATCTGTCTAATGCTGACAGTGGGGTGTTAAAATCTCCCATTATTATTGTGTGGGAGTTTAAGTCCCTTTGTAGGTCACTCAGGACTTGCTTCATGAATCTGGGTGCTCCTGTGTTGGGTGCATATATATTTAGGATAGTTAGCTCTTCTTGTTGAATTGATCCCTTTACCATTATGTAATGGCCTTCTTTGTCTCTTTTGATCTTTGTTGGTTTAAACTCTATTTTATCAGAGACTAGGATTGCAACCCCTGCCTTTTTTTGTTTTCCAGTTGCTTGATAGATCTTCCTCCATCCCTTTATTTTGAGTCTATGTGTGTCTCTGCACGTGAGATGGGTTTCCTGAATACAGCACACTGATGGGTCCTGACTCCTTATCCAGTTTGCCAGTCTGTGTCTTTTGATTGGAGCATTTAGCCCATTTACATTTAACGTTAATATTGTTATGTGTGAATCTGATCCTGTCATTATGATGTTAGTTGGTTATTTTGCTCGTTAGTTGCTATAGTTTCTTCCTAGTCTCGATGGTCTTTACAATTTGGCATGTTTTTGCAGGGGCTGGTACCGGTTGTTCCTTTCCATGTTTAGTGCTTCCTTCAGGAGCTCTTTTAGGGCAGGCCTGGTGGTGACAAAATCACTCAGCGTTTGCTTGTCTGTAAAGTGTTTTATTTCTCCTTCACTTATGAAGCTTAGTTTGGCGGGATAGGAGATTCTGGGTTGAAAATTCTTTTCTTTAAGAATGTTGAATATCGGCCCCCACTCTCTTCTGGCTTGTAGAGTTTCTGCTGAGAGATCAGCTGTTAGTCTGATGGGCTTCCCTTTGTGGGTAACCCGACCTTTCTCTCTGGCTGCCCTTAACATTTTTTCTTTCATTTCAACTTTGGTGAATCTGACAATAATGTGTCTTGGAGTTGCCCTTCTCGAGGAGTATCTTTGTGGCGTTCTCTGTATTTCCTGAATCTGAATGCTGGCCTGCCTTGCTAGATTGGGGAAGTTCTCCTGGATAATATCTTGCAGAGTGTTTTCCAACTTGGTTCCATTTTCCTCATCATTTTCAGGTACACCAATCAGACGTAGGTTTGGTCTTTTCACATAGTCCCAAATTACTTGGAGGCTTTGTTCATTTCTTTTTATCCTTTTTTCTCTAAACTTCCCTTCTCTCTTCATTTCATTCATTTCATCTTCCATCAGCGATACCCTTTCTTCCAGTTGATCGCATCTGCTACTGAGGCTTCTGCAATCTTCGCGTAGTTCTCGAAACTTGGCTTTCAGCTCCATCAGCTCCTTGAAGCCCTTCTCTCCATTGGTTATTCTAGTTATCCATTCTTCTAATTTTTTTTCAAAGTTTTTAACTTCTTTGCTGTTGTTTTGAATTTCCTCTCGTAGCTCAGAGTAGTTTGATCGTCTGAAGCCTTCTTCTCTCAACTCATCAAAGTCATCCTCCATCCAGCTTTGTTCCGTTGCTGGTGAGGAACTGCGTTCCTTTGGAGGAGGAGAGGAGCTCTGTTTTTTAGAGTTTCCAGTTTTTTTGGTCTGTTTTTTCCCCATCTTTGTGGTTTTATCTACTTTTTGTCTTTGATGATGGTGATGTACAGATGGGTTTTTGGTGTGGATGTCCTTTCTGTTTGTTAGATTTCCTTCTACCAGACAGGACCCTCAGCTGCAGGTCTGTTGGAGTTTACTAGAGGTGCACTCCAGACCCTGTTTGGCTGGGTGTCAGCAGCGGTGGCTGCAGAACAGCGGATTTTCGTGAGACCACAAATTCAGCTGTCTGATAGTTCCTCTGAAAGTTTTGTCTCAGAGAAGTACCAGGTTGAATGAGGTGTCAGTCTGTCCCTACTGGGGGGGTGCCTCCCAGTTAGGCTGCTCAGGGGTGAGGGACCCACTTTAGGAGGCAGTCTGTCCGATCTCAGATCTCCAGCTGCGTGCTGGGAGAACCACTACTCTCTTCAAAGCTGTCAGTCAGACAGGGACATTTAAATCTGTGGAAGTTCTTGCAGAGTTTTTGTTTGTCTGTGCCCTGCCCCCAGAGGTGGAGCCTACAGAGGCAGGCAGGCCTCCTTGAGCTATGGTGGGCTCCACCCAGTTCGAGCTTCCTGGCTGCTTTGTTTACCTAAGCAAGCCTGGGCAATGGCGGGCGCCCCTCCCCCAGCCTCGCTGCCGCCTCGCAGCTTGATCTCAGACTGCTGTGCTAGCAATTAGCGAGACTCCATGGGCATAGGACCCTCCGAGCCAGGTGCGGGACACAATCTCCTAGCGTGCCGTTTTCCAGGCCCGTTGGAAAAGCGCAGTATTAGGATGGGACTGACCCGATATTCCAGGTGCCGTCTGCTTCCCCTTTCTTTGACTAGGAAAGGGAACTCCCTGACCCCTTGTGCTTCCCGAGTGAGGCAATGCCTCGCCCTGCTTCGGCTCGCGCACAGTGCGCTTCACCGACTGTCCTGCACCCACTGTTAGGCACTCCCTAGTGAGATGAAACCGGTACCTCAAGCAGAAATGCAGAAATCACCCGTCTTCTGAGTCGCTGGGGCTGGGAGCTGGAGACCGGAGCTGTTCCTATTCGGCCATCTTGGCTCCATCCTCGGGGTTGTGGTTTTGAAAGCCAGAGCGTTTTCCTGACTCCCACCCTCAGGGAACTCAATTTCTGTTCTTTTTTCTCCACGAGTAAGGTGTATTTTTTCTCTGTATTCTCAAGGTTTTCTCTGTGTCTTTTATTTCCTGCAATTTGAATATGATATGCATACATGCAGATTTTTTGGTATTTACCTATTTGGTATTTCTGAACTTCCCTTCCTGGATCTGTAGTTGGGTATCTGTCATTGATGTTGAAAAATTCCTAGCCATTATTACTTCAAATACTTTTCTGCTCCCTTCTCTTTTTCTTCTCCTTCTAATATGTCAATTACATGGAAGTCATACCTTCAGATATTGTCTCAGAATTCCTGGATGGTCTATTCTGGGGTATGCGTGTGCATGTGTGTGTGTATGTATGTGTGTATGTGTGTGATTCTTTTTTGTCTCTGTATTTCAGTTTGGGAAGTTTCTATTCACCCTGTTATCAAGTTCACTGGTTCTTTCCTTCGCATGTTCAGTCCTTAGCATATTCAGACATTCATCATTTCTGATATCTAGCATTAAAAAGCTTTTTTCTTAGAGTTTTCATCACTCTGCATACATTAATTATCTATCTCTTCTTGCATGTTGTCTACTTTTTCCTTTAAAGCTGTTAACATATTAATCATAGTTATTTTAAATTCCGTTTATTCCAAAATCTGTGTCATATTTAATCTAGTTCTGATGGTTGTTTTATCTTTTTTGCCCATATTTCAGTATGTCTTATATATATATATTTCTTTTACTGAAAGCCAGACATGATGTATTGGGTAATGGGAACTGAGGTAAACAGTCTTTTAATGTGTGGTAGTAGATATTCTGTCAATAATTGCCCATGAATTATGCATGTTTGCATCGTAAAGTGTAACTCTAAAATGAAACTTGTGGCTCCTTTAAGTCTTTATACTCTTTGGAGGAACCAAATGGACTCAGTTTTTTCTAGTATGGAAACATTTTCAGTTAATGTAGCATGACTGAAGCATTTTACTCTGTCAGTGGATTAAGTTTCAAAGCTATATAGTGCCATAGTTTTTTATCCAAACTTGTAAAATCATGCTTAATAATATTATTTTCTTATGTCTCCACATTTACATTATAAGTTTTAATTGCTTTAAAATTTTTAGATTTTTCAGATTAGAACATATTGCTATTATTATTAAACTAGTACTCTATATTGTCTTTTAATAAATACTAAATTTTGGTCAGGGCCAGTAAGATGCCAAAATTATGCTATCTATGAATTCACACACATAAATAAATGCACATACATATACACACATACATATTATATATACAATATATATAAAATTTCATCTGTAGACATTCACATAATGTAGACATATTCATGTAGTAGCTAAAACATAGCTAAAACAATAACGTAAAGACATTCTTTAGAAAAGTTATTAAAATAAAGTCTAACAATTAAATTATTTCAATAATTAGGCTTTTGCCATAGTATGGACTAATGCCAAAAAATAGATAAGTCCAGTCTGCTAGTTACTGCATTAAGTATCTGGAATTTCAGAATAAACTCTGTGTGTGTGTGTGTGTGTGTGTGTGTGTGTGTTGCAGAAATAATAAAACTACTGAAATAGATTTTGTCACTCTCAAACTTTGGAACTTTGATGAGAGATTTCCTTCATTTTGCTGGAAAAATAAAGAAGTTAATTTGTAGACAGACGCCATTGTCCTAATTGACTGGTAAGAGTTTTAGCTATCATTAACTAATTCAAGCAACATTTTTCTCATAGTACTAAGGAAGACTACAATGGCCAAAGTTTCCTTGTTCCAACTACCTTCCCTATCTTTGCAATGACTATTATGTATACCCCCACACACATACATACACCCCAACATGTTAGTATATCTCTAATAGCTAGCTTCCTCTGGTACCTGGCATCTTTACAGTGACATGAAAGAAAAATGTGTAAAGTAGTAGCAGAAAAGATATAAATAAGTTACGGTACTTTCTTTGACTATTGGAAACTTAACCTTCAACTTAGAAGTGCTTAGACCAAATGTGATCATTATTGTGTATGGTATGGGGAGAGTCTAGGTCCTAGATTCTGCTAGGCACCACCCTTATTAAATACATTCCTACCTAAGTTCAGTATCTTGAATTCACTTTTTAAAGTAGATTGCATATAAAGTTCAAAAGTAGAATTAAATTCCAAACTCTGTTTTAGAAAACACATGAGCAAATTGTAATAATTATCCTATTGGGTAAATACTAAATCTAAAAATGTTTGCCAGATGTGGGCATAAAAGGTTCTGAGTACATCCCTTAAATTCTGTCTTTTCTTTACTATAACAAGTGATTCATAGCCAAGCTTAGTTATGTATAAGAACAGTTCTCTAATGGAAAATCATTCTAAATTAAGAATGTCATTTCATTCTCTTTTTCTTTTTCTTTTTTTTTTTTTTTTTTTTTGCTCCAATGGGAAAGCTTAACTTTGAGATTTTTACAGTTGGCACAATTTAGACTATCATTATCTCATCATTTTAAAAAGTTGCTTCTTAAAGAAAAAATTAATCATATTAAACAGCATTAGGAAACTGTTCTTTAATCTGGTAATTTTATGTGTTTTATCTCTTTGAAGAACTGACTGATCATCTATTTATTTTTTCCTTTGGAGGCAGACTTTAAAAGTACATGTTCTATGTACTACTGATTGTTTAACAAAATGCTTGACAGAGTTTAAAGTACCATGATTATCTAACAAAAACAATGATGTTGATATATTAGCAACACGATTATCTTCAGTTTAAAAATTAAGTTTGCTTAGACAGAAAAATTTAACGAGGCATTTTAAGATTTTCCTTCGCTATACAGATCTTCTGTTTGGTTTGAAAACATCTGTTATGATTTTAAAAAGAATCTCCAGACTAAATGCAAATTAAATTTATACTCAGTAGGCTATGTTTGCTCTTTCCATTCTTACAAATCTCCCAACAGAACCAATAAGAATTGTGTACCTAAATCAAGAGTAAGCTATTATTTTGTGGTACAAAATGCATTATGTTATTTTCACACTGTTAATTAAGGGGGATCATATAGGAGGAAATAACACAAAGTATGATCACAAATGGGCTGCCTCATATATCTTAAAAAATGAAAAGACATGATAAATTCTGTCGTTTATAATAGCGTGCTTTTACCCTATATAAGGAAATTTTGTTTTGTTAAATGACATTTCAAAGGAAAATATCATTTGCATAGAAAATGATCTGCTTTAATATTTAAAATATTTCAGAAAAGCATGCATGTCAATAGACTGATAGATGCTGAGTTACAGAAACTTAATTTAATGAATAACCTTTATGCCACAATTTCTCTCAGTCTCTGTATAGTAACCACTTTGTCTCTGACTGATGATGCCACTTGTTTTGACCAAAAACTCTCCCCTTTTACCCTTTTATTACTTATTATATAGTATTATATATTTTATTACATTATCCACCATTAAGGGAGGTATGTACACATATGATGCTTCCAAAATTCTGCCTCTCATGGTTTACAGTTAGTCAGCAGTAGTCTCTCATTGATACACAATTTATTTGGATTCAGAGATTTACTGAGCACCTAATTCCGGAGATTTACTGAGATGGTTACAAGGGATACTGTGCATTGTGGATATAGTGATGATGAAAATAAAAGTCTTATCCTGGAAGAACATCTTTTTTTTTTCACTTTTCTCTTTTTCTTTCTCCAACTCTCGATCAGTTACTTCAAGAGCATCTTCCTCTAACCCGCTTGCATTCATGAGCCAAAACAAAAAGCAAAATTACTAGGCTAGGGATGTGTAGTGTTATGAAGAAAAATAACAATATGCAATTTTAAGTTTGAACATAAAATAAAATCAGAGTCATTTACCTGTAGAACTTTTTGATAATACTTAAAAGTCCCCTTTAGAACTTCTTCAGTTATTTTCATTCACCTTTTCCTTGTTAAAACTGCTTTTCTTTAAATACCACTAGTTCTATAGAAAACTTTAAAATATATTTCATTCTGCTAAATTGCTAATGCCAATAGTATTGTCATATACTATTCCTCATTTCACAGACAATGATTTAGTGTGCAAAGTAGGTTAAATAGGCTTATTTGAGCCATTCTCAGAGATAAAATAACAATTTATACCATTATTTTAATTCAATTCAATCTATTTTTTTTTGAGACACGATGTCTTTCTGTCACCCAGGCTAGAGTGCAGTGGCATGAACACAGCTAACTGCAGCCTCAACCTCCTGGGCTCAAGTGATCCTTCTGCCTCAGCCTCCCATGTAGCTGGGACCATAGGCATGTGCTACCATACCTGGCTAACTTTTTTATTTTTTGTAGAGACAGAGTCTCACTTTGTTGCTGTATTCATCCACTCTTGCATTTCTGTAAAGAAATACCTGAGACTGGGTAATTTCTAAATAAAAGAAACTTAATTGGCTCACGGTTCTTCAGGCTGTGCAGAAAGCATGATGCTGGCATCTGCTTGGCTTCTGGGGAGGCCTCCGGGAACTTACAATCATGGAGGAAGGCAAAGGGGAAGTGAGGTATCTCACACAGGGGGAGCAGGAGCAAGAGAGAGAGGGAGGAGGTGCCACACACTTTTAAAAGACCAGATCTCACAAGAACTCACTCACTGTCCCAAAGACAGTACCAAGGGAGGTGGTACCAAACCACCTCCCTGATCCAGTCACCTCCCACCACGCCCCACCTGCAACACTGGGGATTACAATTTGACATGAAATCTGAGCAGGGACACAGATCCAAACCGTATCAGTTGCCCAGGCTGGTCTGGAATTCCTGGATTCAAGTGGTCCTCCCACCTCAGCCTCCCAGAGTGCTGGGATTACAGGCATGAGTCACGGCACGCAGCTATACCATTATTTTTAGAGCAAATTTTTTCAGGGTTCCAAGAATGAGCTTCAAAACTTGAGAACCAAATCAATTTACAAAGCCAAGTCTGCTGTCTTGTGTAGTTAATCTGAGAGGAGAAATCAATTGCCAAATTGTAGAACAAAGTATTCTGTATATATTCAGGTATATATATTTAACTATATAGAAACTTTCTTTTAAAATATTCTGTGTGTGTGTGTGTGTGCGTGTGTGTGTGTGTGTGTGTGTGTGTGTGTGTGTATTATAACAGGGGTTCCCAACCGTGGCCTGTTAGGAACTGGGCCACATAGCGGGAAGTCAGCTGCAGGTAAGCAAGGGAAGCTTCATTTGTATTTACAGCTGCCCCCTTTGCCCCCTCCCCACCCCCACTGCCACCGCATTGCCCACATTACTGCCTGAGCTCCACCTCCTGTCAGATCAACAGGGATTACATTCTCATAGGAGCGAGAACCCTTTTGTGAACTTCTTATGCGAAGGTTCTTAATTGCCTGCTCTTTCTGAGAATCTAATGCCTGATGATCTTTCACTGTCTCCCATCACTCCAAGATGGGACTGTCTAAATGCAGGAAAACAAGCTCAGAGCTCCTACTGATTCTACATTGTAGTAAGTTGTATAATTAATTCATTATATCTTACAATGTAATAATAATAGAAATAAAGTACACAATAAATGCAATGTGCTTCAATCACCGTGAAACCACTCCCCCTCAACCCCACCCTGGTCTGTGGAAAAGTTGTCTTCCCACGAAACTGCTCCCTGGTGCCAAAAAGGATGGGGACCACTGTTATATCACACATCCATGTGTCCACCATTCAGATTTAACAAATATTAATATTGTCCCGTTGCTGTTTTGGGGCTTTTATTGTTGTTCCTTGAAAAGGTTGCCAATATCATATTGCTTTTAATTACCATAGTTTTATAATAGGTATTGAAGTTCTCCCCTCCTTCTTCAAAATTATTTTGGCCCTTTCTGAGTCTTTACTTTCCTATATTAATTTTGGAATCTTAGTGTCAGTTTCTATTTAAAAAACTGATAGAATTTTAATTAAGCTGCTTATTCATTCAGCCTTGATGATGGGTTTGCAGGAAATTTACGTGATTCCTAAGTGTTTTCTCGTGCACTGAATGAAGACCTGTTCTTATATAAGGTAATGTAAGAACCTAGGTAGGGCCATCCAGGGAGAATTATGCTCCAGAGAAGAAAGAAACCTTTGGATAGGACAGGTGATGAGATAAGGCCAAATGAATAGAATGTCTTTTTTTCCCCTATAGTGGAATAGCTGCAATTCTTAAGATCCTATGTTATTTAAAGTTATGTTTAAAAGTGTTACTTGCATATGAAAAAAATTGATTACCAGCCAGAGTTTCCGGTTCACAATTTTATAGTTAGTTTTCCTGCAGAAATTAAATGATTAAAGGTTTTGATCAAACCTAACAAAACAAACATAATTGCATCATTTTTTCCTTTTAAACCACACTCCACTAACACTGTCTTCTCTATTCCTTTGGCCTTGACCTGGCATTTTTACATGGAGCATAATGCATAGGCACCAGTAGTTCTTAAAAAAAGCACACATAACCAAATAACACTCCAATGAAGTACCTAGACTAAAGCAACCATGTGTTTCTATGTTACAGACCTAGGCTTTTTATTTTTTTCTTCAAAGTTGGTCTAGTTCCCAATACCCACTGCTGTATAACCAACAGGGGTCTAGTTAAAGCAAATTATGTTAACTAATGAATTAAGCACATTATATCCAATTCACATTATGAGAACTTTACTAGTTTAGTCTGGCATCAAAGCTTAGATAAAGATTCAGTCAGGAAATTGTCAACATCATGGAAGTCCTGTGGATTGCTGTAAGTGTATGTCCCAGAGGTTGGAGAACAAGGAAGGCTGCGACTTTAATACCCCAAAGTCAAATGGGATCCTTGCTTAAAAAGAAATGAAGTACTGGCCAGGATCTCAGAGTCTCAGGAGCAGGGGTACTAGACAAGTGATTTAGTTTCTCAGACTGGGATATAAAAGAGTGTCTTGTTCACAAGAAACAGGACCAGAGCCTAACTACTAGAATTCACTTGAAGACTAGAATAGAACTGGACCAACAATATGCCATATTTTAATGCTGCTCTACAAAGCTAATGGCCTCCATCTCTTTAAATTCTAACAATGAATGAAATTGGTCCCTGATCCCATGAGCAGAGTGGAGCCTTGCTGTATATGTGAATTGCATAACTTCAGTATGGTAATTGCAGGAACAAACGGGCAGAAAAAAGGGCAAAGTTCATCATAGTGAAAATGGAATTCGTGGCAGATCCTCTGGATCCCACGTTTTATAAGAGACTGTTGATTGGGTCTGCATTTTAACCTCGTGAGTCTCCTCAGTTTATCCAAATGAAATAAATCGACCTCCACTGAGATTCAGTTCACTTCACTAAACCTCTAAGCTTTCATCACCAATTGTTAGACTGTTTATATGCTAGGTACAGGGAATAAAATGAAATATAAAACATACTTTTTGCTCAGTGGGATAACCAGTAAAAATGGAATTCAGTGTCAAGCTATACCGATAGGCTTAAAAATTTATTATTAACAGCCACTTTGGAAGACACTTTGGCCGTTTCTTATAAAACTAAGCATACTTTTAACATAGGATCCAGCAATACTTAAATGTGGAAATCAAACTATTAGCGATTTCAGAAGATAATATGGAAGTAAATCCCCATGACCTTAGGGTAAAGAAGGATTTTTTTAAACAAGACATAAGGAACATGAAATGTATGATTAACCAGTTCAACCACATTAAAATTAAGAGTTTAATCAAAAGATACCATAAAGCAAACAGCACAGTGGAGGAAAAGGTGTTTGCTACTGTGTTACAGTTAAACACATTTAACTGACACAGTCCAGTTTCAAGAATATATAAAGAAGTACAAATTAATAAAATCAAATACTTCAATAGAAAATATGCAAATACTTGAACACTTTACAAAAGCAGGCATCCGAGGTGTCAATAAGCATATAAAAAGATGTTCAACCTAGTTAATATTCAGAGAAAGGCAAATTATACCTACTATGTTTGGCACAAATTAAGAAATCTGAAAATACTAAATATTGGTGAAGATGTGGTGCAAAAAGGATTCTTACACACTACAGGTGAGAATGTAAATTGGTGCAATCACTTTGAAAAGCTGTTTGGCATTGTTCAGTAAATTTGAAATTTTACACAACTTATGACCCAACCATTTATTTTGCACATCTATCCTAGAGCAGTGATCCCTGGGATGTCTGAGGCATTTTCAGATCAAAGCTAGTTTCACAAGAGTACTAACACTTCATTTGCCTTTAAAAAAAAAAAATTGATATTTGCACTGATTGTGCAAAAGCAATTGTGGGAATAAATGCTGACACCTTAGCATGAATCAAGACAGCCATACTAGTATTCAGTGTGTTTGTAACTCCCATACAGTCACAATAAAACCCACACCATTTTTACTTGAGTGTCCTTGATGAAGCAGCAAAATTATTAGTTTTATTAAATCACAACCCTTGAGTTCATGTCTACTTAATAGTCTATGTTGCCCATTACTGCTGCATGAATGCTGGCTACATGATATTTCTGGGTCAGGGGCAAAAGATGTTATTACAGTACAGCAAGCATCGTAAGCATCAACATATTTACATTGGTTCCCCTTGGCCCCAAATTCCACAACAGTGACACAATATGGCCCATATAAATGCTGCACACGCAGTGAGTTTGCATTGCAACTGAGAAACACAGAGCTTAAGGAATCTACCACTTTTATGGCAAGTAATAAATTAACCTGTTCATTGTCCAAGAGGAGAGATGTTACCTCATCTCTCAAAATTACCCGGACAAATGGCCTGAGTAAAAGAACAAGTGATCAGGCACCTGCAGCAAGATGTGGAGGATCACAAAAGGCCCAAGGACGACTGTCTCTCCCAATATGTATCTGTCTCCGTGTGTGCGTATGTTTGTGTGTGTCCATGTGTGCATATGTGTGTGTGTCTGTCTCCATGTGTGCATATGTGTGTGTATGTCCCTCTGACTCTTTGTCTCTGTGTATGTTCCTAAAACCCTCCACAAATGAGAATCATTAACTCGATGTTATCTGAAATGTTTACTAAACACATAAAACTAGCAATGAAGATATTCTCTTGTTACCCACTGTTCATCCATTGGGGTGGGCCTGAGGTTTGCCAAACACTCCTTTGTTCTTTTTTTTATTCTTCTTTTTTTAAATTATTATTTTTGAAATTCAACAGCAGAGTTAAGTTAGTTTTTTTTCTCTCTATTTATCTATACTTAGTTCAAGGCACAGCATCATTATCAGTATCAGTTCAAGCAGGGACCCTTCTTGTTTAATACTTGTATTAGTTTTTATATTTCTATAGTCCCACTTATCCCCTCTCATAGACAGCTACTCAGATAAATTTGATAGGTATATTTGAATCCCTATGTATCCTCGTAAAATATTGCACGTTGTTTTGCACGTGTGTTTACTTTTTACTTTTTAAGTTTGAAATGATTTCACATTTACAGAAATATTGTTATAGTAGAAAGATTTACCATGTGTTCATTACCCAGATTCAAAAATAGTAAAGATTTTACAACACTTGTTTTATCTTTCTCTATTTATATATCCATAAAAATTTTTCTGATCTCTTTTAGAGTAAGTTGTAGACATTATATCCTTTATTCCTAAACATTTCAGCATGTATTTCCTAAGAACAAAAGATATTCTCTTATATAGCTGTCATACAATGGTCCAATTAGAAAGTTTGACATTGATACACGACTATTATCTAGTATACAGTTCATACTCCAGTTTCATTTATTGTTCCCAGCAATGTTTGTTTTCTGTAGCATTTTTTTCTCCCTAATCCAGTTTCCATTGCATTTACTTGTTATCTTTTGAGTATTTAATCTGGAATAATCTTCAGACTTTTTTGTTATTCAAGGTTGTGTATGTAACTTTTGTTTACTTATGTGGTGTGGTGCTAAAGATCTTGTTCCCTTTCTTAATTTTTTTTACTGTTTTTAAGATCCACTCATACAGGCCAGATATGGGGGCTCACGCCTGCAATTCCAGCACTTTGGGAGGCCAAGATGGGAGGATCACTTGAGCCCAGAGTTTGAGATCAGCCTGGGTAACATAGAGAGACCCCATCTTTATGAAAATTTAAAAATTTTCCAGGTTTGGTGTTGCACACCTGTGGTCCCAGCGACTTGGGAGAATGAAGTGGGAGGATTGCTTGAGCACAGGAGGTCGAGGCTGCAGTGAGCCATGATTGCGCCACTGCACTCCAGGCTTGGTGACAGAGCTAGACCCTGGCCCCTCGCACCAAAAAAGATCCACTCATATTAATGTGTAGACATCTATCTTGTTTGTTGCTTCTAACTTCTGCTTAGTATTCCACGTATACATCTGCCAAAAAGGAAATATATTTTATACTCCAGCCTGAATGTCCTATTAAAGGGATCTTTTGAAGCTGATGTCGTGAATGTCAGTTGTAAACTTGCATTGTACTTTGTGTCACTGTAAGTGAACTATTTGACATTGCCAGATCATTTCTGGGATTTCTTATGTTTGAAATATAGATTACAGAAGTATATATTCTCTTAGATGACTAAAACCTAAATCCTTGAGACAACTATCTGCATCTGACACCCAAACTATAAAGATTGTTAATAGAAATAAAACTCAGGATTTTCTCCTTCGGTACTTGAGTTCATTGGTTTTAAAATCTGTTGGCTTACATACATCTGAAAGGATTTTTTAAAATCATGTACCTTATTGTGTATTTTTCAGTTGATGTCTAAAATTTTTCCTTTTATGTCTAAGTAATTGCAAAGGATAGAATTTCCTTGCAAATATTGTTATTTAAAAATAGAATTGATATATCCCTCTCTTAAATATATACAATTTAATCTAAATGCCGTAGCAATTAGGTAACTATCATTATGCATTTAAAAAATACATGAACAGGTTCTATAGTCAAAATTTACATCATTTTCCCCTCTTTTAATTCAATGTGCTCATTCCCCTTTAGAACTTTATCTTAATGTATATTTTAATATATCCTAATATATTTTAAAAGATATTTTATGCTTAAGAGTATTTTAAAATTATATACTGTATTATATATCTCTACAGCAAAAACATGTATATTAAAGTTTATTAATTTGTTTCTATGATCAGAAAGAAAATAATTTTCTTCTGGATTTAATGTTCATTACATTACAATAATTATTAGTTTCAGTGACTGGAAGAATATATACATATTACAAATTTTGATAAATAATTAAATACATAAGTAAAGTTTTTATTAGAAGACCTATCATTAATTGGATGTATTTTTTCAATTATTGCATTTATCTCTGTATTGCTATAATGAGGCAGGATTTCAGCATCAATTCAATTTCTATAGATGTGAATGCTGAGAAAATTTGTTCACATAAGAAGTAGACAGGGATAAAAGGACTTTATTATAGAAATACCACTCAACTCTTTGAACTCCTTTTGAATTATTTGTCAAAATATAACCATGGGAATCTGTCATCAAAGAATAGTTTTAACCATTGATCAGCTGGTTATTTGATTATGTGCTCCTGCAAACCTGATAAAAGTGAGGAACTGGAAACTACCTGATATGGTTTAATTAAAATCAACCATCAAAAGTTATTCTCTTAACATTGACACAAATGTTCAATTGCCTCTTTTCTTGGCACCATGTTTTTATATTCCAAGGCAATGCACTATTATAAAATTATAGATAGGTGAAAGATATGCCTTTCTTTGTAAGACAGAAGATAGGATTTTGAAAGTAGAAGCTTGATTTTTTTTAGAAAAGAGTACATAAAGAGTCGAAAATCTCAAAATTGATTCTCTTAAAGCCATCTGAGTCTGTCTACACACCTATCTTAACATGAAACAGGGATACGTATAAAATTACCACTAAAAGGAGATAGTATTTTTAAAGCTATCATTACTTGAAAAGAATCATAGTGTTATTAACACAGAAGCATCAACCTTTCAGAGAAATAAAGAACATTACACATTTACACTACTGAGGTCTTTATGTAAATCTATAGTTGATTATTTTGACAGAATATATGTCTGATTCGACACACTTGAAACTTCACCTTCACGTTCCTTGAAGACCATTCAAAGAGACTTACTCCACTGTGTTGAGGTCAGACTAGAATACCAAATATTGGTGTTCTTGGAAGGTTATTTGATGTTTTAATTTAGGGCTCTGGATACTCTCATACATTTCCCTTTCTTTGCTTATTTTTGTTCCTCCACCTGAACTACTAGCTCTTCCTAATATGTGTATATGCACATATATGGGGCTGGGAGGAAAATATACATATTTATGTATAATATATATTTACATATAATATATATTTATATATAATACATATATGTGAATAATTTTTATATATTAATATTATATATTATATATAATTTATATATAATATATAATATTGTATATGTATATAATTATATGTATATGTATATAATATGTATATATTGCATATGTATATATGTATATATGCATATATGTATAATATATATATTATATGTAAATATATATTATGTGCATATATATATATATATATATATTTTTTTTTTTTTTTTTTTGGAGACAGAACCTTGCTCTGTTACCCTAGCTATAGTATAGTGGTATGGTCTCAGCTTACTGCAACATCTGCCTCCTGAGTTCAAGTGATTCTCATGTCTCAGCCTCCTGAGTAGCTGGAACTACAGGCGCACACCAACCCTCCCGCCTAATTTTTTCTGTATCTTTAGTAGAGACAGGGTTTCACCATGTTGGCTAGGCTAGTCTCGAGCTCCTGACCTCAGGTGATCCTCCTGCCTCAGCCTTGCAAAGCGCTGGGATTACAGGTGTGAGCCACCCGGCCTGGCCTATGAGGACATATTATATGTCTTTATTATAGCTTTTTTTATATTGTACTTATGAAAGTCAATTCATTCTGCTTCCTAAGCATATCTCAAATCTAATTCTACCTGTTTATCTGGCACCCTCGTTCAGACCAACATCAGTTCTCAGTTGGTAATGATCTTCTGACTACTCCCCTGGCTCCATTCTCTTCCTACTTCAGGATCTCCACCATGGAATTACTATAATTACTTGTCTAATAGACAGATCAATTCCATATTCCCTGACTCAGAAATCTTCCATTGCTCTTACTTACAAGTCTTCCCTGTTTCTATGCTGCCAAGAGGACTCATATTAATGTTTACTTTTATTAATTATCTTGTACTTACCTATTCCCAACTACCTTTCCGGACTTTTTCTCCAGCAACTATCCTCATCTATTTTACACTCTAGTGACATTTTCTCGAACACATATTATGGTGCACTTATTAGAATATATGTTGTAACAGACACATAAATTTATTTTCTTAGTAATATTCAACCTAAACTTCTGGTTACTTGTGAAGAAATGTTAAAATGTATATGTAATCTGTTTATACACATACATTGGATAAACACATACATATATATATGGTATGTAGTGGGTATATCTTTTTCAGAAAAAGATTTTTATTGTAAAAATTTTTTTTAGATCACATTGTTAGAACTAAGCATGGCTATATAACACAGGAAAAAAATGACGAAGAAAATATTTTAAAAATGAAGGAGGCCACGATAAAGAAAAACCATAATCCTTAAGTATATCAATGGTTTTCAAAAGGTGTTCTGAAACACACATACAAATGACCACGAATTACATGTGTGTTAAATTCTCTTTTATTAATATTAATAAGAAAAAGGACTTACGGCCGGGCACGGTGGCTCATGCCTTTAATCCCAGCACTTTGGGAGGCTGAGGCAGGCGGATCACGAGGTCAGGAGATCGAGACCATCCTGGCTAACATGGTGAAACCCCGTCTCTACTAAAAATACAAAAAATTAGCCAGGCGTGGTGGCAGGTGCCTGTAGTCCCAGCTACTTGGGAGGCTGAGGCAGGACAATGGCGTGAACCCGGGAGGCGGAGCTTGCAGTGAGCCGAGATGGCGCCACTGCACTCCAGCCTGGGCGACAGAGCGAGATTGCATCTCAAAAAAAAAAAAAAAGAAAGAAAGAAAAAGAAAAAGAACTTATGTATTTGGCCTATAACCTAAAAC
Organism: Nomascus leucogenys; assembly: GCF_006542625.1. NCBI lineage: Eukaryota > Metazoa > Chordata > Mammalia > Primates > Hylobatidae > Nomascus > Nomascus leucogenys. The sequence continues at coordinate 75,518,285 of NC_044398.1, read as the reverse complement.
TCAACTAATCATAGCTATCTTTTTGTAGTTCGCTTTTGGATTCAGCGTAGTGAGGTAGGATGAACACTAACATGTTAAAAGGCAGGTTCTGCTAACAATTCCAACACTGACAAACTGTGTGATCTTTAGCAGGTCGTTTATCTTTGCTAAATCTATTTTCTAATTTATAAAGTAAGGATTGATATATAATATATTTGGCTCAAAGAGAAATTGAAACGTGCGATAACAGGTGAGAGTATGTGATTACATTTAAAGACATTTAGACATGTATCACTGAAGTATTCCTTATTCCTTAGTCTCTTTAATTTTAATCCTAAATTTCTTTAGAGGATCTGGCCTATCCTGATGGAAGGTATAGGTTGATAAGGCTAATAAATGGCCAAATAAGGAAATAAGTGATGTATTGGGTTTTTTTCTTATTTATTTATTCTATGTTTTTTCCTCATTAAAACAGTTTTGGTATGAACCATGATGGAATTGGAAATTCTTGTGGGACGAAAGGTCACGAAGCAGCAAAACTTATGGCAGCTCACATTACTGCGAATACCAATCCTTTTTCCTGGTCTGCGTGCAGTCGAGACTACATCACCAGCTTTCTAGAGTAAGTAATCTCTGGAGAGTGATGATAAATTGCTCCAGAAGTAAGCCACTGGTAGAAGCCTAACATGTAGTGCTTTCAACTTTGCATAATGAGTAACTTTTATAGGGCCTACTGGTGTTTCAACTGTTTCCTAAATACTTTAATATATCATTGTGGCAATTTTTTTTCTTCATATAGAATTTATAGAATAGAGGAAGTGGAGCAAGGATATAAGTGGGACTGATGGTGTGAGTGTTACAATTGTTTCATAAATGGGAGACAATTTCAGAAAGCATTCAGATTTGCATGATTTAATAGCACATAGGCCAAATTTGAGTTCAGTGATTACATGTTTTATTTTGTCGGTGAAAAAACTGAGTTCTATAGGAGAGCCAAAGTATCTAATAGTAACAACAACAACAACAAAAAACCAAACACCAAGGAAATGAACACTTTGAGAAAAAGATTTGTTTTTGAAAATGTATTAAGCGATCCATTTTTCTACAGTTTGAGAACTTTTTCGACCTTTAATGTATATTCCAAGAGTCTGGTTATTTAAATGTGAAGAATACAAATTAGCTCAGGTATAACTATGTTAAGAAAATCAGATGCTCTTCCACATCTCACTTGCATAGGGCTTAAGGATTGTACTTTGGAAACCGATAGACTTGGGTCTGACTTTCTAAGTGCGTGTTCCTTAACTTTTCTAATCTTCAGCGTCCTAAGTTGTTAAATGAATTTAAGTCATACTGTGTATGTCATCAGGTGTTATATATGTAATTATATGTCATGCTATAATGTATATAAAATACATAACAGACATTCTTTAAATGGTAAATATTATTTTAAATAATATCAAGATTTCAGTGCTTTATTGCTTTACCATTATTTTTAACTGTTTTGTGCCATTTTTTTTCCTTGGGGAGGAGAAATTAAATACTCTGTGAAAAAGTAAGGTATACATAAAGTACAGGCCAGCAATGGAAATTCTTCTTAAAAATTGGCTGTGTTCAAAGTTTATATTAAAATGATTATGTTGTAGAATTTTAAAAATTCAAACAAGTTACATAGGGTAACATTATTTATTAAAATTTCCTTCATATCTACTAATAGCCAGAGCATATATTTTGAAAACTATGATGAGATGTTTTTAAAAGGTCACAAACAAGAGACTTTAAATTACCTAGCACAATGCTTTATTAAAACACAAATCAAAAGATAAATGTTTAAAATGAGCTCTTTTAAATTAATGTAATAATAAAGTTGAAGGAATTTGAAATTTATTTCAGAAGGTAGTTCTTCTGATAACCGTATTATAACCTAATAATTTTTAATCTTAGTAACAGAAAATTATATGATTATACTTGCCTACAGTGAAAACTGATTGAAGTGCTATAAAGGTAGACCACAGAGCATTTGTAAGTTATCTTTTGGTCGTTCTTAATACAAAGCATTAGCAATATCATTTTCTAAGATGGTTTTAATGAGATCATTTACCTAAATTTTAAACATTTTTGAAGATCCACTCTCCCTAGACATCAAGTCAGATCTTGTATTTCTCCCTTGACTTGGCTTATGTTTTTATAATGGAGTCTTAATGTCCATCACCAGAAAGACAAACTGTATAACATGCTCAGGATTCCTGTGCATTTCTGATGGTTGCTCTTATCTTGTTTTTTTGTTGTTGTTTTTTTGTTTGTTTGTTTTTGTACCTTTTTCTTTTCTCCTTTATCTTGTTTCTGTCCCATTGGCTATATTGCACAGCTCGTTTGCTAGTACCATCTCTGTATACTAAATACAAGGACCAGTTGTGATCTCCTACCAGATCTTGTCTACTTGAAAGCATATTGAGGCTAAGACACTCCAAAAGGGAATCCCTAAATTGCTGGTAAAATACAGTTTAAAAATCACCACTGGTTTGGTGAGGGACATAAAAATATTACTAGTTTCAATAAAGTGTTCCATTGAATTAATTAAAAGAATTGATCCAAAAAGCATTATTTAAGCTTTATTGCATGTATGTGTAAGCATGATTAGTGTTGACAGGGTTCTAATGGGCTTATTTATCCTGTATTTTATAAAAATATTTCTCATGTACATCCTCATGGGAATGCTCACAAAGTTAAAACTATTAATGAAAGATAGATGTGAAGCACAATGGGTAGAGACTTGGGGAAAACTTGGCTTTCCCTCCTCTTTAATAATAAAACTAAACAAATCTGATTATAATCTGACCAAGCAATAAAGGGTTTTTAAACACAAGGCTCTTTAAAAAGGTCAGTTCACCGGAGCACAAAGACATAACAGTAACTTTCTTGAATTTCTTTGTTCCTTTTTATTAATGCAGTGAACTTAATTGCTTTAACAGCTATGTGTGATATTTTTTTAAATCCAGTGCTATTTTGATCAGGGATTGAGGTTACATTTATGTTTTATAGTTGGCTCGAAAAGGCTCATAACATTTTATTTTAGCTTCTCTTCTCAAGAAAAAGAATCTTGAAAGATGAATTGTTTAGGAACTGCAGCCCAGCCAACAAAACGCATACCTTTCTCTACCTAGTAGCTGTATAGGCCAAAGATGATGGTGGATTTTAACAATGAGCTTTCTATGATTTATAGAGATTCACTATTCACTATGTTCAACTGAAAACGATTCCATGGCCAATAGAATACAAAGTCTCTCGTGTCATTCTAAAACACTAGGTGCTATTGATCAATCAGGAGATGGTGTTTACCAACTCCCAATATTTTTTTTCAGATTTCTTAAACTCGGTGATTCAATAAGTGGTTCATGAATCGCCCAGAAGCCGTCCTGATTAAATAATAAAGAACCCATTTCCGTTAAAATGGACGTGTTATGCCAGCTTCTGATGTTTTCCGGCGACGGCTTTGCAGGTAGTGTCTTTCCTATCTGCCTGCGGGACTGATTTATTTATTTATTTAGACTATAGAGAAAGGTGAACCTGGTATTATGGCTCACACTCATTGATGACTATGGGCCAATTTACCAGGCAGTGGAAGACAGCCAGAAGTAATTTAAGCCAGTTTTTCATACATTTTCCACCACTTAGCAATAGTACAGAATAATTTCATAAAGGTTTCAAAAATTATGGGGGCTCTGTGAATCAACTCTTGCTCTATTAAAATTAAAGTCTGTTAACTTTTTTGAACTGTCAAAGATCCATAGCAAAATTTCCTACAGTTCCAAATTAAATACAGAGTAGACATTTTCACAGAAAGAATGGAAGCTGAACATATTAAGAGAAGCAATGTTACAGTCGGAGTTGACCTAGGAAGAAAGGTGATTGTAGATCTACAAGAGAACGGATATAAGATGAGCAAGATGACCAAAGCACTCACATTTGCTCTCTAGCAATGACCTTCAAAGGTCAACATCAGACTGTTGTATAAAAAACAATCTTTATAGATGGGACCTTTTTAAAAAAATGTAGAATCTAAGAGCTTGGCAAAACAGGTTTCTCCTCCTTCTGTTTATCTGATACATTTGGGGAACCTTACTCTAACCATAGTAACTTTGATAAGTCATAATTACATATAGGGGGAAAAGGGTAAACCATTCTCAATACAGTATTTGTGTCTTGAAAGCTTCAAGCTCAGTTATATTAAGGGTGAGAGAAAAAGATTTGCCTTAGAAGGCAGTGCATTGTTAGCTTCATTGAGAAGACTGACAAAGCAGTTTATGAGACTATAGTGCGTAAGACAGTTGACTTACTATAGATGATATCAACCCAATGCTATTTTGCTTAATTTATATGAATCAGCACAACTTAGTGGAATAAAAATAGGAGGTGGCATTAAGTGTTAACTTTTTGTTGTTGTTAAGAGACTGTTAAGATATATACAGGGTTATATAGAAAGATTTATTTTTTAGATTGACCCACTGTATTATAGACTAAAATTCATATTTTATGGTATAACTGTTTTAGTGAAAATACATCTAAAATCATAATTAAGAGTACATCCTAATGTGTTCTGGAAACAAAGCCATGAGTGCATATTTTACATAGGGATCTGTAAATTTTTGCTGATGACCGAGCTCTAAGTCATATTCCTATATTCAAGGCTAATTTTTGGATTATGTAAATAAGACCTCTCTAAATTAGAAGTAGAATTCATAAAATATGACTTTCTCATCATACTGCAAACATTTTGGGAAATGTAAATATACTTCGATTTACTATGAATTTCATAATCAAGGGAGAAGTATATTATAAAACTAATGCATTTTTTTGCTTAGTCTTAGAAGCATAAACAAAAATAGAGTCTAGGAATTCAATAATTATCTGTGTTGCTGTAGATATTAACTAGGGTTTGGGTTTTTAGTTGTGATTATATGCTGCTAGGGAAATCATCACAGGTCTACTTTTTATATGTACAATTTTGATCTGACAAGTATATGTTTAATAATAAGTTGTAACTACATATCATAGATGGAGACTAACACTATTCTACATTTAATAATGAGTGAGATTCATGTTTTCTGAGTGGAAAAATTTGCGTATTACACCAACATACAAACCATCTATGTTTAAAATTATTTGATGAGAAGATTTGTATATAATATCACTACAGTGCTATTATAATTTTGATAGTAGCATAAATAACACTGGACATTGTAAGAATTGTATAGTTATATCTCAATTAGCTATAAGACAACCTATATCTAATATTTTATGAAAGGAAATATTAGGTTGGCACAAAAGTAATTGTGTTTTTTGCCATTAAAGTAATTGGAAACACACAATTACTTTTGCACCAACCTAATAGATTTACACATTTATACCAGGAGACATACAAAAAGTGTTCATATCAGCATAATTTGCAATTCTTAGGAATTGGAAATAATCCAGATGTTTATTAGTAGAGGAATTATAAATAATTGTGACATACTTATAAATGGAACATTAAAGAACAATAAAAATGAACAGGCTACAATTACATTTACACACATCAACATAGAAGTATCTCGTATTCACAATATTGAGCAAAAGAATAAAGCCACAAAAGACTACCCACAGTGTGACTACTTTTATATAGAGTCTCAAAACTGGCAGATGAATAATTAGACAGTAAAATTATTAAGCAAAGCAAGGAAATTATTATTATAAAAAGTTAGAATAGTAGTTACCTTTGGGGATGGGGGGAAATGAGGGATATTACTGGAATTAAGCACTTGAGAATTTTCATAGAAAAGAAATAAGGAAAAGCACTCCCAGGGTTAAATATATATTGCTCACATCTATGTCTTCTACCTCTGTACCTATATCTGTAATATTTCATAATGGTAATTGATGACTCAGAGGCATGAAAATATCCAGAATTATTTTAAGAATTAATTAGTAACTAATAATTATCATCTATAGACTTTAGTTACTTGAACATAGCAGGAAAGTAGCAGACAAATTTTGGTTAACATAGTGCAAAAAGCATTTTTCTTGCTTAACCCTTAGTTAAGAATTAAAATATAGGCCAGATGCAGTGGTTCATGCCTATAATCCCAGCACTTTGGGAGGCCAAGGCAGGAAGATCTCTTGAGACCAGGAGTTCTAGACCAGCCTGGGCAAGATAATGAGACTCAGTATCTACAAAAGATACAGAAATTAGCCAGGCATGCCTCTGGTCCCAGCTCCTCGGGAGGCTGAGGTGGGAGGATCACTTGAGCCCAGTAGTTCAAGGCTGCAGTTAGCTGTGATCATGCCACTTCACTCCAGCCTGGGTGACAAAGCGAGATCCCATCTTAAAACAAAAGCAAAAGAATTAAAACAGGAAAACTATCCCATCCCTCAAATATTTAAATCAAGGTTTTACTGTATATACCAGATATGGTTACTAGAAGGAAAATGTACTACACATGTAGTAAACCTGTAGAAATGTACAACCAATTTAAATCCACCTTGCAGATATATCCCCACATTTGCTTTACTGGAAGACACTTGACTTGTAAGCCTTGCTAATTTGTACAAGTATAGCCAAATACATTTCAAAAGTCCTCTGTTTATTCCATGTTTCTAAATGCTGGTTCATTTTTAAAGATCCATATGGTTTTCCTTTATATTTTATTTCATATGGTGTTTTATTCTTCTGTAAAAATATACTGGAAAGGGAGAACAAGACTTGTCTAGACTACATTAATACAAAGCAATAGTTGCTTCCAAAGAACTAAAACAAAAATATACTTTTGGGATAAACTTCCTTAGGAGAGTTTTGACCACAGGTGCCTGCAGTTCATGGCATTCTTGGTGGTATGAAGGCCATTGCAGTTGTCCTCTGGTTTGGTATTTTTTAAAGAACGTGAACCATGATTAGAAAACCACTAATATTAATATATTGAAACAATAATTTTAGATGAAGCAATTATTCTTGCTTCCCTCTGGGTTAAGTCAGTTTCCAGTTTGCCATCAGAAAAGAATTTTTTCCTCAGGATATCTATTCTTAAACTCTTCTTTGGGATCTACACAGTTCTTCCTCTGATTCTGGGTTAATTTTATGTATTACTAAAAGTAATTATTTTAAAATTTAAATAAAATAAGTTGGTGTCACCAAAAGCTGGTGTCACTTAGGTGAATATGTCCTACACTTTTTTGGTTATGCCATTGTAAATATTTTTTGCCTATTGGATACCTACTTCAGTACACAATTTAAAATAAATGTTTTCCATAAAAAAGATTTATAGTAGTACTTAACTTGTTATTGTATTTTTATTACATATTTAATTCCTTTCATAAAGATATTTATAATTTTATTGTCAATAGAAATGAAACAGATATTTTAGAAGAAAATTGGGGAATTAAACTACTAATTCAGTTATCTCACCAATATCCATATTATTAAAATGGTTCTTTTTCCATTATACTATTCAAATATGACCTCTTTGTCATTAACCTTAATATATAATTTAAAATTTACTAGTAGCATTACATTTGCCTAAAGTTTGCATATCCTTAAAGATTAAAGATATTTTACTTAATAAAACCAAAAAAGCATTATTTAAAAAATTCATCTAGAGGTAATTTTTCTTGCTGAGGTACATGTCAATTTATAAAAGTATAATAAAAAGGAAATAAAAAAGTGTTCTGTTATGAAAACTGGATAGCTGGGTGAAAAAAGGTTGTTCTTTGTTAGTTAGATACCTTGAGCAGTGACAAATGAAATGATTGTAGTAGCCAGTGCTAAAATCCATCTATATCAGTACCATACTTAATGTTCCATCTAAATATTTCTTATTGATTAAAAAATTAGGAGGGCATGAGAGAAAGGAGAAGGATATAAAGAAGACAGTAGTCTGTCTCTTTGGTCTTTATATCACCTTAGGAATAGTGTGGTTCAGTTTTTAAAAGGTATTAATTTGCTGCTGTGTGTGAACATACCTTTTTATAGAACACATTGACATGATAAGAATATGAGAAACTTTTAAGTGAATAGCAAAGTCATTGTTATGCATAGTTCTTTCTTAGTTATCTATAAATGAAAAATTGTACTGTCCTAAATAACAGTTGAGGAACTTCTACTTGTGAAATTATTTTCCTTTGGCAAAGTGGATGGAAAAGATTTGGGAAAAAAAAAAAACACAAGTGCTGGCACAATGGACAAGAATGTTGGAAAAAATTTTTAAATGTTGGCATACGAATTCTTTAAAAATTCTAACTTACTCACATGTGAAATGAAAGTAAAAAAGCATCTGTCCTATTTTATGCACACTGACTAAATAAAAATGAACAATTATATTTAGCAAGGTTTAAAGCTCTTTAAACTAAGGTATTTTGTCTGGGTTTTGGCAACCTTTATGTTATTTGTTCCACTGAATTAAAATATTATGTTTGAGTGCAGGCATAGCTTGAAACGCAGAAATTATACAAAGAAGAGAACATTCTCTTTTCCAATTCTGATGATCCTAGATGAAATATGAAATTTTTGAGAGACTAAACACTTCTAATATATTTGAGAGGAAAACTTTGGTCGTTGGCCTCATCTGTCATTCAACCCATTTATTAGTGAAATATTTCAAGAACCTATGGACATGCCTTAACATAACATCTATTGTTCTGCCCAAGGTGGAACTATATAAATTAGGTCTTTAAGGATTACAACCATAATTTTTTTTTTAAATTTTCTGCATTTCATGTTTTTAATTCTACTACCAGATGTGGTTATATTTTCAATAAAAACAAACAAGAAGCTTAGAGCAATATGAAATTCTGTTTTGATTCCTTGAGAAATTAGTTTAAATCAAGGCCAACGTGACATTTTCAGATTGTTGTCTGAAATGATTTTATTGTGTCTTGGTGCTGAAATGAATTATTTGGAGCTCTTATTCAGGTTTCAGTAAAGCTATTCTGTTCTGCCATGTGATTATTTATTGGGAGAATGTATTGTTTTTCATTCATCAAGTTATTAAAACAAAGCTCAACACATGGTTTCATAATTGTGACTGAAATAGTCCATAGAGTACCTAATTTCCTTTGATCCTTTATGTTGAACAGTTCAGGCCGTGGTACTTGCCTTGATAATGAGCCTCCCAAGCGTGACTTTCTTTATCCAGCTGTGGCCCCAGGTCAGGTGTATGATGCTGATGAGCAATGTCGTTTCCAGTATGGAGCAACTTCCCGCCAATGTAAATATGGGGTAAGAAGTCTTCATCCTTATGTTTCGTCATTTATATGTGTTCTTCCATGACACAGACGTTAAGATGGAATTATGATGAATGTCGGTTCCCTCTAGTAATATCTTTAATTTAAATATGGCTTTTGACACTGCAGTTTTTCTGATATCATATGTACAATATTTTTTCTAAATGTTTCAATAATCCTAAGTTAAGCACATTACAGATTTCTTGTGAGGGATGCAGGTAGAATTTTAGTAATTCTTAATGTGTTTTTTCTTTAAATCTTGAATTTATGATGCCAACTTTATTTCATCTTTTGGAATGTTATGGCTTTAAAATCCCTCTGCCACTTTTCTGATACTCTTGTAATTGAGCTAAATTAGGGCATTTTTACATTAGCTAGACAGCTTTACTTTTATTCATACTTGATAGTACTAAGTCACTTCATGTTGCTTCATCCACTGCCCACATTCCAGCACCACAACCAAGCAGGAACAAGATGACATTAGCTCAAGTAGTGAAACAGGGAAAATTGCTATGGAAGAAAAAAAATGTAGGCATCATAATTTACTCTGCATGTCTGCCTTAAAAATGTCACAGTGTCTACATCAGAAAATGAATAAAATTCTTTTTAAGTTTCATAGAGCAAGATTTTAGTGGATATGTGCTTATTAAGAACACAATATAAGCATAGTGAATGAAAAAATTGGTTTTTAATATGTCAAATTGCTTACCAAAAAAATTCAGATTTAAAAAATAAGTTGAAATCCTGGATTTCTTTTTTTTTCTTTTTTTCTTTTCTTTTTTTTTTTTGAGACAGAGTCTCGCTCTGTTGCCCACGCTGGAGTGCAGTGGTGCAATCTTGGCTCACTGTAACCTCTGTCTCCTAGGTTCAAGCAATTCTCCTGCCTCAGTCTCCTGAGTAGCTGGGAATACAGGCGTGCACCATCATGCCCGGCTGATTTTTGTATTTTTAGTAGAGACGGGGTTTCGCCATGTTGGCCAGGCTGGTCTCGAACTCCTGGCCTCAAGTGATCTGCCCACCTTGGCCTCCCAAAGAGCTAGGATTACAGGCGTGAGCCACTGCGCCCGGCCTGATTTCTATTTTCAGGCAAATAGTCTTTTAAATCCTCTTTTAGAAATAATAATAATTAAGTGTCAGGGTAGTATTGTACTGGATCATTGCACTGTATGTATCCTGTTTGGGTACAGAATAAAGGGAAGTGTTTTCTTAAATATCTCTTGGGTGACAAGTGTATTATTATTATTCTTGTTAGGCTTTAGCAGCATATTTGTGCACTAGATTTAAAGATTGTGTGTGATTATATGATATGTAGAACCTTGTGTAAAACTTTGGCTTATCCTTAATCTTATTTTGTATGGTTCTAGTTTCTTTTGTTCTTAGGTTGTTTGTTTCAATAAAAGTCAGTCGAACTTTAATCATAGTCTTTCTATATATACTTATGGATTAATACGTTGAAATTCATGATCAAATGAACTTAGAAAATTTCTGTTACATTATTCGTATCTATGTCTCATTTCTTTGTTAGCAAGTGAAATAATCTATATTTTTATTTTCTATTGGAAACTGGGTTTTTAACTCCACCTGCAAATTTCTACATTAGATAATTTATATTATCAGTTTTATAGAATCTATGGCTATACGATATAGTCTTTTTCTCTCTCAAATAAATTAATAAAAAATTGACTTAATTCTTCTTGCTATATCTATATATCTAATTCAGTTCAGACTAATTGATTTGAAATGAGATAAAGAATACAAAATTACATATTTTTACTTTATGTTCCTGATATTCTGCTTTTATATTCTTTTTATTTGAGATGGAGTTTTGCTCTGTCACCCAGGCTGGAGTGCAGTGGCACAATTTTGGCTCACTACAACCTCCACTTCCTAGGTTCAAGAGATTCTCTCACCTCAGCCTCTGAATAGCTGGGATTACAGGCACGCACCACCACACCTGGCTGTTTTGTATTTTTAGTAGAGATGGGGTTTCACCATGTTGGCCAGGCTGGTCTTGAACTCCTGACCTCAAGTGATCAGCCCGCCTCGGCCTCCCAAAGTGTTGGGATTACAGGCGTGAGCCACCGTGTGTGGCTTGCCTTTATATTCTTAATATGTTTTGTTTATAAAGACTTCTGTAATAGATAGAAAATAAAATTGGAAAACTTTGAGAAAGACATTAGCATCTTACAGACCTATACAGTTTTAAGTATTTTATCGTGAATCCTTTTCACTTAGATTTGTAGCAAAATAATGGTTTCCCTAGATTCATATACTGTATGAAAATGATTGTGTTATTTTTTTAAGTGCTATATGTTACTAACAAAGTGTATTGAGTCATAATTGATTCTTTACAATCACTCCCACCTCTGAACTTGTGTCAGTTTACACAAATCTACGCTGGTTTATATCTGGCGAATCCCTAAAGTTTTAAACAATTCTAAATACTACTTTGGAAAACAATACTGGCTTCAAAGGTCAGAGTCCAGTGGGTAAGCAAATCATTCTTCAGATGGCAGCTGAAGGGAAAAACAAACCAGCCCTGATTTAGGTAGCTGTCTGAGTATAGCATGCTGAAATGAACATTAAATACGGTTGCTGTAGACTTAGGAGAACATTTTAGAATTTTTGAGAGGGGATACATCTGGTGTTGAAAAATCATGAAATGATTCCCTTTCAACTAGCGGGTCTCTCATGATGTCAGAAAGGATTTTAAAGAACTGCAGAATGGGCCGGGTGTGGTGGCTCACGCCTGTAATCCCACCTCTTTGGGAGGCCGAGGTGGGTGGATCAAGAGGTCAGGAGATCGAGACCATCCTGGCTAACACTGTGAAACCTCATCTCTACTAAAAATACAAAAATTTGCTGGGCGTGGTGGCGCACGCCTGTAGTCTCAGCTACTCAGGAAGCTGAGGCAGGAGAATTGCTTGAACCCGGGAAGTGGAGGTTGCAGTGAGCCGACATAGTGCCACTGCACTCCAATCCAGCCTGGGCTACAGAGGGAGACTCCATCTTAAAAAAAAAAAAAAAAAAAAGAAAGAAAAGAGAAAAAGAAAAAAGAAAAAGAAAAGAACTACCAAAGGATCTATACTGCAGAAGTGATCAGCTTTCCATCTCTTTCACTTGGCCATGAAGTAGTCATTGCTGGGTTACCAATGATTACATCTGTAGTTATGAAAAATCCTGCCTGAATTCTTAGTGAGTAGGTTCATTAATATACATGTTAGTTATGTTTGGAAATTTACATGAAAATTTTTCTGTTTTATTTTACTCAGGGCAACATTTTTCACTATTATTCTTGCATATCATCTTTTCTTATTTTTCAAGTGTTCTTAAATTCCTATAGAAGTTGTGAGGAGGTTGTAATGGCTATAAATACAAAGAACAAAACAGTACAGTACAATATACAGAATAATATAGTTCTATAATGCAGTATCCTATAAATGATATATAGTTTCTGGTATTTGTGTAGTGACTTTTTTCTGAGCTACTTCAGATTGAGTTGATAAAAATCATAATTATTGGCCAGGCGCGGTAGCTCACGCCTGTAATCCCAGCACTTTGGGAGCCTGAGGCAGGTGGATCACCTGAGGTTGGGAGTTCGAGACCAGCCTGACCAACTTGGAGAAACCCTGTCTCTACTGAAAATACAAAATTAGCCAGTTGTGGTGGCACATGCCTGTAATCTCAGCTACTCAGGAGGCTGAGGCTGGAGAAGGGCTTGAACCCAGAAGGTGGGGGTTGCAGTGAGCTGAGATCGTGCCACTGCACTCCAGCCTGGGCAACAAGAGCAAAACTCCATCTCAAAAAACAAACAAACAAACCATAATTATTATATAATATTTTATAGGTGAGGAAACTAAAAATACAGAATGTGATATACCTACTCCAAAGTAAATAAATAAATAAATAAATAAATAAAGTCCTAATTGATGTCAGTTCTGTTTTCTATTAGGAATAGTAATTATGTTAATGAAACACAGGTAGCAGATGTATTTTGTTTCACAAGACACTTGTTACTAATTTTTATCAGCTAATGTCTGTTACTAAAAATATTCTCAAAAGTCCCTGTATTGTCCCAGTCTTTTTTGGGAGAGGTGGTCGGGAGACCTTCTCTGAAGTCATTTTTTAGGATCATAAGTTATCAGATGTCTGAAACTCTTGAGTCCTGGAATTGAGTGAATTTCTTTTCTTTTACCTTATATAAAAAGATAGGATGTCTTCAAGGTAAAATACAAGTATAGACAAGTAACCTGCAAAGCTAGGTTCTTACTAGATCATCTGAAAATATCTGCTAGCTCTGTTGTAGGTTTCTAAGGGGCCTTGGATGATTCCTGGATGAAAATACATTGCAAATAAAACAGCAGTATCAGTATGTCCAAGAAATGTTTCTTTGCCTTTTTAGAGTAATAAGCTCTTTCCTGTAAAACTCTGGAGAATCTGTTGTCTCTTCCATTTTCCATTAATCTCCTCTTTTTTATTAGAAAAGAATTACAAAAACTGAATTACCAAAAAGCATACTGCAGTAATAACAATAAGTTTGAACGTAGGAAGGAAGTCACTAATGAGCCTATATGATGTAGGGGCCGTGGGTAGTCTTTTGACTGCTTCCCAAAAAGCATAGATTAATTCAAGGCTCAGCCTCAGCTTTAGCTCTTTATTTCTTTATTCTGTCACTTAAATCATATCTCAAATATTGTTTTCCAGTACACTTAATGGTTCAGTATAGGTTAACAATATCCAGTACATAATTTACTGTTAATTATTAAGAGGTGATTGTTCATCTACAGGTAGATTTAAGACCGCAAAATCAAAGAAACTTTATAGACATCATAGCTTTGTTTATTTATGGGAAATTTTTATTGTCTATGAAGTTTGTCACTGTTTACATGGACTTAAGTGTTCGCACGTAAATGCATAAATAGTGTGTTGTACATGTTACTGCTTATTTTACATGTAGAACTGAAGAATGTTTTATCAGTAGGCCATATATCCTGAACCATAAATGGGAACACATGATCTAATACATGGTGTCATGATGGATGGAACAGCATATTTTTATCAGAATATTTTAAATTAAAAAAATGTTCACCATAAACTATTACTATGACCTAAAATTGACCATTAATAGATTTTACTCAGTTTTGGACACTTTTTTTCAGTGAACAGCAGCCAGGTTGTTCTTGTAAACTTCAGATAACAGAAAGGTATGACAAGCATGCAAATTGTCTTTTATTTACCTGGCACATGACATTCAATAAATGTTTTCATTTCCTCTATGAATCTCTGTCATCCGTGATAACATTTCAGTATAGCTGATAATGCTGGTACTGCTTTAGGAGAATCTGAACCTTTTGTACTTTGGGGAGCATGTTAAAATATTCCAAGGCACATATACTGACTCAATTTCACTCTTCAGTCTTAGCTCAAATGCCAGTTTCTCTTCAGACAGGCCTTCTGATTATTCGCTATTAAAAAGGCTTTCCTCAGTTACTCTGTTTCACATTATACTGTTTATTTCTTTCATAGCACTTTTAAAAATCCATAATCATGTTGCTTATTTGGTTACTTATTAAGTATGATCATGTAAATGAGGCCTTTTCTAACAACATTACTTAATATTGTACATCCACGTACACACACAGACACACACACACACACACACACTTCCTATCATTTTCCTTGTCTTATATTTCTCCTTAACATTTATCATTTCCTGACATACTATCTGTTTTACTTGTTTATCTTGCGTATTACTACTTTCCCCCCTAGGAAGTATTTTCCTTGGGGGCAGATATTTTGTCTTATTCACAGCTGTATCCCCAGTGACTAGAACAGTGCCTGGCTCATGGTAGGTGCTCAGTTAATATTTGTCAAATGAATGAGCTGATAATTATAATGGGAGTGTAATTGCCATGAGGGGAAGGATTCCACCTGACTTGTTTATGGCTATTTGTGTAGTGACTAGCTCAATGCCTGGCTCATATGGGAACTCAATAAATATTTGATAAGTAGATGAGTGAGAAGAGTTATCTGGTGAAGAGTGGAGAGAGGACCGTTGTGAAGACCCTGAGCCTGTGTATTTGAAGAGCTGAGAGAAAGCCACTGTGCCCAGTGCTCTCAAATAAACACCACACAAAAGAAACAGGAGAAAAAGGTAGAAGCCAAGTGTAACTGCACCTTATAGGCCACGTTAAGTTTTTATCTTAAAAGCAGCGAGATGCCAGAAAATAACATAATGTCTAAGGCATATTATGTCTTAGGAAACAAATGTAATTCTGTAATCTGGAAAACCCATGTTAGAAAGTTAAAGGCTTTTGTAAAGTGATCTGTGGTGTCCTCTTTTCCCTTTTCTCTTGCCCTCCAAACACACCCTACGCAGAGTACTAAAACAGCTCTGCCACTAATAATTCTCAGTGTAGCAATGTCCTTACTTTTCTAGGTAAATATAGAATTTACTCTTTTTATACTAGAGGGTGCTCATAACTCTGAAATGAGATGAATGGAGATGTTTGTGTGTAAAGATGTGTGGGCTCCGTAATTTTGATTTAAGATTGCAGAATCCCAGTGTGTTGTAGTGGAAACATAAAATAACTTATAAAAAGAGAATATGACATAACTTTAAGACTTCACATTAATTTTTACTCTTTCCAGTGGAAATATATTTGTGGCCATTGTTATATTTTACTTACAGATCACCAAACTTGAAAGTTTTCTCTTCTACTTACCTCAATTAGATGATTGATAGAATAATCTACAAGTGGTTGAGTACCATATTTGTTCCAAACTTTAAGTGATAAGAGACTTTTAGGATTTAATATTAGAAATGAATATCAAAAGAGTAAATATAGATATAAATTTGGATTTATTAATTTATAATAAGAAATCTAGCCACATAGTTTATATTCATTCAATTCTATTGAAATCTGCATATTTTCTCACCGAAACAAACCTACCCGGTAGGCCAATTTATTACTGAAAAATTATTCAGTAAGCACTGAATAAAAATATGGGGTAGTGCATAGATTATTTTCTTAATATATTAATTAATAACTATAATAATAATGCCATCAAGCTCTGCCTACCTGAATATAGCTCTTTGATGTCAGGGTAACTGCTAGAGACAAGATAGTTGAGTTCTCTGATCAGGGTATCCTTTCCCTGGAGAGTATTTAATAAAAACCCACATACTTTGTCTCTCAGACTCATGCTTATTCCCTTTTGTTTATTTCATTATTTTATCACCACCAATTAAATAAGATTCAGTTATTATTGCATTGTTATTGAGAATCATTCTTTCATATAATTGTATGTTAGTTGTACGAGTCTTTTGGGGATATCACTGGCCACCTATGCAACTTTTTTAAGAGATACAGACAACTTGGGAGAGGATAGCGGGGAAATACTGAGAAGTACATATAAGGGAATGAGAAAATGAGTTTGAGTAGCCTGTAAAAAAGAAAGCTAAATGTTGGCCTCAAAAACCATTTTCTGGTTTTGGAACACTTATTACAGTTTGATTGCTGGTAACAAATTGTTCTGCTTCCCTACCAAGAGCATAAAATATCCCACAGTTGTCTTAATTTTTACAGCTGGAAGGTTGTAGATTAGGTATTAGGAAGAATTTCAAGTTATTAAATATTGGAATGTTAAACTGAGAAAGATTACAGAATCACACTTTCCTTGAAGATTTTAAGGTGGTATAAATATTCTACAGTGTCATTTTTTACGGGCTTAGGGAATAAAAGGTGTGTAATTATTTTAGCACCTCAATATTCTTTTGAAATCCAAACATGTATTTATCAGGCATATACTTGACAAGAAGTTTATTTGATTTTTTTCTTAAATTCTAAGCTAAAATCATAAGTCCATGATCACTTGTATCTTTAAAGATTACTAGTTTTTACCCTGCCTTTGCTTCTTAGAGGTTTTTCCTTTTCTTTTCTTTTTTTTAACCATTTAGTCAGTTTTGAATACTTTTAAGTTGGTGATTAGTTATATAAACGGGATTTGTGGATTAAGGGTTTTTTTTTAGTTTAGTTTTTGTTTTTTTGCCTTTCTAGGATCTGTTGCACTTAAATTTCCCATTACCCGTAACGTAACAGGATTAAACTATTTAAGGCAAAAATAAGGGTACATTATCCTCTTTCTTCAGATGGCTACTAAACACCTGAAACTAGGCCATAAGGTCACCATATGTTGGTTTTCAATTTTCCTTTGTGTGATCAAATGATAAGTAACCTTTCTAAGCACTGATGCTCCTTCCTGACCTTTAGGGCTCTGCTCTCCCTCTTTACCTTCAGGATCCTTTATTGCAAGCAGCTGTTGAGAGGTGTTACTGATAGGCTAATGTGGACAAAGAGGATGTTTCATATTTAGAATCAAGGACCCAACATGCATAGAATTTAGAGTTTCCCAAGGGCCAAAAGTGTTCGCATGTCTCTTTTTTAGTCTTTAAACTTTATTTAAAAAAAAATTTTAAAGCCAGCCAGCAACTGTAAACCAACAATAAAATCCTAAGCTCCTCAACCAACTGTTAGACCCTTGCCTTCCTTCTTGGCCAAGGATACTCCAAAGTATACCTGAAAATCTAGTTGAGGCCACGATGGGAAGGTGGGGTCAGACATACCTCATTATACCGTCTTCTCTTTGGAAGATAGAGCTGTCCAACATTATCATTAAAACAGAGATCTTAAGATTGATGAAACAGACTCTTTGTAGCAATAAGATACCAAATTCCAATCTGACTCTCGTATAGCATCACATGACGGATAGCAGGCCCGAAAGAAATGGAAGAATTTTACCCTAAAATCTATTTATTTGGCATATGTTGAAGTGGCCCTGTAGAGCTGTCTCTTGTACGGAGAATACACAGTCTGCTGAGAATCCCCTTCCCTTTCCAGGTCTTTTCCCTGATCCAGCAGAGAATTAACTGGGAGTCTGGCACCTTTTTAAGTCTAATAAGAAACATTTACAAACTATTCTCTCTGGGAAGCCTGCTACCTGGAGGCTTCATCTGCATAATAAGAACCTTGATTTTCACAATTCCTTATCCTAACCTAGACATTCTCTTCTATTGATTCCAGGTCTTTAGATAATAACTCTTTCAACCAATTGCCAATCAGAAAATCTTTTACTCCATCTATGACCTGGAACTCCTCACCCCTTAAAACGTATAAAACCAAGGTGTAGCCTGACCACCTTGGGCATATGTTCTTAGGATCTTCTGGGGCCCTGTCATGGGCCATTGATGACTCATATTTGACCTAGAATAAATCTCTTCAAATATTTTACAGAGTTTGACACTTTTTTGCCAACACAATAAAGACACCATTTTCTCTTCACATACTGCTTTCCTTAATGACATAATAATTGTAAAATGATTTTGTACTTTCATGATGTCACCTCCTCCCCTTGTGTAAGCTGCTAATTTTAATTTTCCTCAGTAAATAGAAGAGTTTCTCTTCCCATTTTTTAGTCTGGTTTACCATATATAGTTTCTTAAAAATAATGAAAACATTAGAAAAGGTAATTCTAACATTTTTTAGAAATTATAGTCTTTGTGAAACAATCATTCTATTCTGATCAAAAAAGCCCTATTTTAGTTCTTTACAAGATTATTTTCTGCATATTAGGTAAGTTATTTTACATTAGATGATTACCATAAAACTCTGTTTTCTAAATATACTTTTATTACACAGTTATATTTGTTAATATTTTAAATTATTGTTAATATTTGCAAATAGTGTTGTTCATTTCAAAACTCATGTAAACCGAAAATTGTGAATTGATACTAAAATTTTAAATAAGTAGGAGTATTTTTAAATGTCTTGTTTCTTGGAAGACCATGAAACCCTTTTGTGAAATATGTTAACGGTGTCTTTTTAAAATCCACACACAAGTGTTGATATTACATTTAGAAGTTCCAGTAATAATAATGCATAAGTTGATTCCTAAACTCATATATTGAGTGAAGATGTTATAAATTAGTACATAATAGTTATAATTTGGAGATATTGTCCGTTAAAATCAAAGTAAAAAATAGGGTATTAAGTTTAGTGAGGTTTTATATTTTATTGGAATACAAAAGTAAACCATTACTAATCAGCCTTAATTGGCCAGTGACATTATTCAGTTCTGATATATTTAAGAGAAATGGGAAAGTAGCTTAGGTGTGTGGTGATTATCTGGGACATTGATATCGAACAGAGCTGATTCAAATCTACATCTAGTTAGAATTGAAACAAATTGTTAAATTATTCTGAACCTAAAGTTTCTCACATTTTCTAAAGAGATTACCATGATGAATAAATGAGATACAAATATTAATATGCCTGGCATAGTAGTTGATAGTATACCCTGAAAAAAACATTAATTCCTTTCTTTTATTCCTGTCTACAACATCCCTGCTAAGTGATCATGAAATACCTGCTGAAGTATCTACAGTGATGGGGATTCAGTTTTAGTTCATCATGGTTCACTCTGACTTTTGGAAGATTCTTCTATATATAGAACTGAAATCTGCTTTTACGCACTGATTGAACTGACTTCTTTTCTAGGTTGACCTGCACATTTTTTCCCCAATCATTTATAAAATTGACTTTCTAAACTCTAGGAAAATAGTTCCAGTTTCAACAACAGGACAAATAGTAAACACAAGCATTCCTTCAGGTATGAAAACAAAAATGCTAGATAAAATAAAACTAATAAACTCAACTAAATTTAGTTCATTTAGCTACAACATGTACTTATGTAATCAGAAAGGACATAGGAACAGTTGAGGAATGAGGCCAGTATAATGCACAAGCCTTGTTTTTTTCATGTGTGAATGTTTCCTAGTATATTAATGATTTGAAGTTACCAGGCAAGCTTTCTCATATTTAAAGATATAGTCTATAGCATTAAAGAATCTTAGAAAGGCCTAAAGAAAGGTCTTTTTTTTAATTCAACATGGTGGTTGGCTTAGTGGCTTTATTTCCAAAACACCAAGCTCTCTATTGTAGCCATGAGGGCAGATGAAGAAGGTGTGAAGATACACATCTTTTGTATCATTTGTGTTATAGTTTAAAGGTTGATTGATAAAGCTAAAGTCTGGATCCAATTCTTAATTTTTATGAAAGAGGTCTCTATTGGAGGCAAATGTCCTCAAAAGCCAATGCCTCTAAGAAGGAAGCATTACAAACCACAGAGATTAAGGCTGCAAAGGACCAGCTGATTGGGATGCTGGGAACATATGCCAGCAGAGATTTAACTGTGCAAATGCTTTAATGAGGCAAAAAATGGCTCCCATAAGAAACCGAAGCCCCAGGCTTGTGCCTCACATAAGAACAAAGTAAAACCATATACAGCCTACATGGTGCTGACCCAATAAATCAACATGACAAATTGGTTCAGTGAAAACCTTGGGATGTGTGATAGAAATAAATGAAGGTGCACTTCTACGATTCGAGGCACAGAATACGCAAAGAAAAAATAATATTCACTGAAGATAAGCTTGAATACAAAATAACAAACAACACGAGGAAACAATCCACCATGAAGTTGACAGGTAGGAAGATTAATGACCCAAGAAAAAAAGATAGGGAAATATCTAAGAGAGGTTAAGAAATAGGTGATTGAAATGAGAAGGTCTAATGTAAGTTGAATAGGAGCTTTAGAAGAAAGAACAGGAAAGATACACATTAAAAGAGATAATAACTAATAGTTTTTTAGAATCAAAGAAAGACATAGAAATCAGAGCATGAATCTCAAGTAGATAAATAAAAAGAACACTTAGATATAGTAATGAAGCCCAGGCAGAGTGGCTCATGCCTGTAATCCCAGCACTTTGGGAGGCCGAGGCAGGCAAATCACTTGAGGTCAGGAGCTCGAGACCAGCCTGGCCAATGTGGTGAAACCCTGTCTCTACTAAAAATACAAAAATTAGCCAGGCGTGGTGGCAGGCGCCTGTAATCCCAGCTACTCGGGAGGCTGAGGCAGGAGAATTGCTTGAACCTGGGAGGCAGAGGTTGCAGTGAGCCTAGATTGCACCATTGCACTCTAGCCTGGGTGACAGAACGAGACTATGTCTCAAGGGGGAGGGTGGGGGGGTCTAGAGATAAACTACACGTTAGTTACAGTGTACACTACTCAGGTGAGAGGTGCACTGAAATCTCAAAATTCACCACAATATAATTCATCCATGTAGCAAAAAACCACTTGTACCCCAAACGTTACTGAAATAAAAAATTTTTAGAAAAGTCTTGGGCAGCGGGTCGTTCAGAGACTTTTAGACTTTTGTAGGCAAGGAAAATTTCCTTCTAAAAACTAGCAGACAAGGCTAGAGATGTCAATTCTTAACTTTGCCAGGAAGAAACATTTTCCAAAGCCTGCCATAAGCATACAGACCCTGCCCTTGGGAATTTTACAGTCTACTGTAACACCAATAAAGTAAAAAGATTACAACTTAACAAATAAGGACAGTCCATTAAAATAAAAAGCATTAGTTTTACGGAAAAAAAAACAAACAGTCCAGGCTTGGTATGGTGGCTAACACCTGTAATCCCAACACTTTGGAAGGCTGAGGCAGGAGGATCTCTTGAGCCCAGGAGTTTGAGGTTGCAGTGAGACCTCAAAACAAAATAAAGCAAGCACCTGTTCACATTGACATCATCCTTCTAATTTTGTCAAAGAACATTAAAAACTTTATCATAGAGCAATACCAATCCATGCCATTTAGGCTACATGTCTGACTATAACCTACCTTTTCCTCTGAAGTGCCCATGAATTCTAAGTGATTATTTTTTTTTTTTATAAAACCAACATAATGCCTGGTCATAGCAGATTCTTGATAAATATTCTTGAATGAGTTGGGAAAAAGCTATTACTTTTGTATTGCCACGCATTCTTCCTGACTGATTAGAAGTTGACCCCATAACATTAGAGATTCCAATTCAAATTTCCAGTGTCGTATAACAGAAATGTCCTTTAGCGGGGACTGTGGATAACTTCTCTCTCCTTCCTTAAACCCAGGAGCAAGCACAAAGACCCAAATTTCCCCTACAGAGTCTTCCCAAAACAAAATTTAGGATTATCAAGGGGATTCTAACACACAGGGGCTGATTTGTTAATTCACAGAGGTTATGAAACTAATCTTAATAAATCTTAATTTCTATCAGGATTCATGAGTATGTGAAAGAGAACTAGAGCTAAGCTGGTGGATAGTAAAAAGAAAAAAAGAAAATCATTCTTTCTCACTATACTTCAGCACCTCCTATATTTTATTTAGGGAAATCTGCCTACTATGATGGTTGCCATGCAAATTCCCCAAGAGGCAAACAATTTCAGCATCCATTTAACTTTATTAGAGCCTGGAACCTATGTTAGGCAGCTTATTCAGCAACTAATATGCATGTGCAAATGAAACTGACATACCTATGCAAATATATCATCCATGTTCTAGGATTTAGCAGTTTAGAGAAAGAAGTGTATTTCTGAAAGTGTGGAATTGATCTCAAGTTCATTCAGGAAGTGTACTTCTTGTTTACTTTGTATGAAATGAAATTTTCTTTTTATCTTTCAAGAGAGTATCCTTTAAAAAAAAAAAAGTCTCGGGAAACATTCCTAAATTGGATATCAGTATCTTTCTTATTCAAGTTGAGATTCCAATTGCAAGATCTGTCTGAAAACTCTTCAGAGCCTTCTCCATGACTAGTTCTACATTTTGGGAGTATTCCTCAACATAGAATTCCACTCCCATACTTTAAACAGTGATTTTACTGTAAACAGAGAAGTTAATGTGGTAACAAAATTTGAATCCCCAGGAGCCCACCAGGTAATAAAATGCATTAGAAGTGGGGATCTAGTTTTCAAAATGCATCATTCTCTAAAAGGTAAGAGGGCTCTATTGTGAATCTTCAGATTAAGGTTTTGAAAAAAGTATCTTAAGCACCTGCTACTTTGAGTAGAGATTTTCAAGGCACTTTTGGAAAATAAAGTTTCTGTAACCTGACTAAATTGTGTGTTTTCCTGATAGATGCAATAAGTATCGTCTTTTTCAATAACAGAACTTTCATTGCTTAGTTTTGTCTAAAGTAAACTTTAGGCTTCTTTTACCTTTGTCTAAAGTAAGAATGCAACCTCATAAATATCACAAAAGACCAGGAGTATCATCCAGGACTATGGATGAAAATTTTTCATAATCTCTATAAATGCTCCTCTGTTTTTATGAACACATTTTTCCTTGAATTTGGATAGATTTTTGATATATGGAGCAATATTTCAGAGCCCTTAAATGTTACTCTTACTGCTTTTTAAATATTAAACTACAAGAATATATTAAAGAATATAAACTAAAAAACCATCTTCTTTTTATTTGTTTATTTTATTTTTATTTTACTTATTTATTTATTTTTATTTTACTTTAAGTTCTGGGATACATGTGCAGAACCTGCAGGTTTAAAAACCATCTTCTATAGAAAAAGAATAGAGTAATATAAATAACCTCTTAAAACAAAAACTAAAGCTTTAAAAGAAAAGTGAATTTGTAATATTGGATTATAAACATGAGAACGTTTTATGTTTATGTTATGATCCATAGTACATGATCCCTCTTTCTTTCTCCTTCTTTCTTTTTCTTTCTTTCTTTCTTTCTTTGTCTTTCTCCTTTCTTTCTTCATTTCTCTCTGTCTCTCTCTCTCTTTCTTTCTTTCCCTCCCTCCCTTCCTAACTTCCTTCCTTCCTTTCCCTCCCTGCCTCCCTCTCTCTCTCTCTCTCTCTTTCTTTCTTTCCTTTTTTTTTTTTTTTTTTTTTTTTTTGACACAGAGCCTCATTCTGTGATCCAGGCTAGAGTGCAATGGTGCAATCACAGTTCACTGCAACTTCTAACTCCTGGGCTCAAGCGATCTTCCCACCTTGACCTCCTAAACTGTGGGATTACAGGCATGATCCACTGCGCCTGGCCCATACTCTTCTTTTCTAATATTTTATCTCTCTCTAGGCCACTAGTTCTCCAAATGGAGTTTAAACATTTTTAGGTATTTAAAAGCCTAATAGGACCAGGCGCGGTGGCTCACGCCTGTATTCTCAGCACTTTGGGAGGCCAAGCGGGGGCAGATCACGAGGTCAGGAATTCAAGACCAGCCTGGCCAACATCGTGAAACCCTGTCTCTACTGAAAATACAAAAATTAGCTGGGCATGGTGGCAGGTGCCTGTAGTCCCAGCAACTTGGGAGGCTGAGGCAAGAGAATCGCTTGAACCCAGGAGGTGGAGGTTGCAGTGAGCTGAGATCGTGCCATTGCACTCCAGCCTAGGTGACACAGTGAGACTCTGTCTCAGAAAACAAACAAACAAAAAAAAACCTTAATAGACACTATATGTCTCCTCTCTGCCTGGTAGGAGGCACCCTAAAGAGGAACTCAAAGAGATCCCCTCAATTTGTTATACTCTGTGGGGCACTTCCATTTGTTGGACCAGTTAACTAGTGACATCGATATTTCATTGCCTTAATTCTGATTGTGTTTGTAATGTGAGTTCTTATGTTTTGGGAGTTAAAAGATCAGTTGAGGAATAAAAGCAAAAAGATTAAATGTCATGTTAGTTTACTTTTGCATTTCAGATAATCATATTTTTATTATAAATATATATTATACTAAGTTCTAGCTTAAATTAAAAACTTGTAACATTGGTAATGATGCTAGTTGGTGATTATATATAAAAATAAACTGAAAATTTGAGTATTTTCTTCAAAAGTAAGCTTTTTGGGGGCTGTTGAAACACTTTATATAGGAATAATGTTGGACAGCTTATTTTAAAATCTGATATGTTAACATAGTATTAACAAAAAAGTATTTTATATTGTCAATATTAGAATAAGTGTTGTAATTTTCCTATGCTGAGGTAGGATAATGGAAAATCATAAGAAAGGAGACAGGACAACTCCACACAACATACCCAAAGCATTCTATAAACAGCAGCATTTGTTCAAAACCAAGTTTCCTTTCATGGAGGTAGGCTATATTGATGTACTGAAAATAACGTTGTTAGATTGTGCCTAGGCATATATGAATGTTAAAAATTACTCCAAAATATACTTCAAAATTTAAAAAAATTCATACATTAAATTCCTATCCATTCCATGGTCTATTTTCCTGTTTTAAAATTGTCTTCATTTGAATATTATGGTAGATCTAAGAAGTCATTTTCCTGGCATCTCTTTATTAGTAATTGGTAAGTTTGTACTATTGTATATTCTTGAGTGTAATAAACATATATTTCCTTTCTACATAGTCATTTTTTTCTCCCTAGTCATCTATATTAATGAAATTTCTATACGCTATTGCAAAAAGATCCTAACTAATATTAAAAGCTAAGATATACTTTATCTGCTAAAATAAGAATTATAAAGACAAATAGTTAAATGATACTGCAAGATGTTTCATAAAAACCTCCTCCAAAATCCTCATCTCTGATGCTTCAGCAGCAAAAGGTACCCAGGGTCTCTTGAAAGTAATGCAGAATGACTGTAAGTGTATTTTGTGGAAGAATTGGACACGACTCTATTTCTGATCAACTTGCTTTTGCCTTCTTTCCTAGGAAGTGTGTAGAGAGCTCTGGTGTCTCAGCAAAAGCAACCGCTGTGTCACCAACAGTATTCCAGCAGCTGAGGGGACACTGTGTCAAACTGGGAATATTGAAAAAGGGGTAAGCTCAGTGATTTACTACCTGTTTGACATGTATACAAAAGTGATAAATTGCTTGTGCTGATATTCAACCACTAGGAAGTCATATATTCATTTAAAATCTACCTAAAAATAATTAATTCCTAGAACAATAGGTTAATTATCATACCTTGGTAGCTGCAAATATGCATTATTTAGGAAATTACAGTTGGTAACTATCTTTTAGGTCAGTTTCACCTTTATTTTGGTATATGTATGTTATATTTGTACCAAAAGTAACGCAACAACAGTCTTTTTGTTATGTAATTTAGTCTGTTTACTCATATAACATAGTCTAGTTTTTCTGATAAATAATTCCCCAGAAAATTATGTGACCCAGAAGTAGACTTTATAACTATAGTATTACTAAAGTCACTGTTTTTTTTTTTTTTTTTTTTTCTTTGAGACTGAGTCTCATGGTCTCATTTTGTTGCTCAGGCTATAGTGCAGGGGTACAATCTTGGCTCACTGCAACCTCCACCTCCGGGGTTCAAGCAATCCTCCCACCTCAGCCTCCTAAGTAGCTGGGACTACAGGTACACACCACCACGCCCAGCTAATTTTTGTATTTTTCAGTAGAGACGGGGTTTTGCCATGTTGCCCAGGCTGGTCTCGAACTCCTGGGCTCAAGTGATCTGCCCACCTCAGCCTCCCAAAGTACTGGGACTATAGGCATGAGCCACCACACCCCATCTAAAGTCACTTTTAGATTGCAGTATGAGAGAAGGGACTAGTAGAAAAATAATAATTAAATAATTTATTGAACATAGAAATTAGAGCAAATAATTTTAGAGTCATCAATCTAGTTTTCAAAAATATAATTATTAAGACTTGTTTAAACATGCGTGGCACAGTGGCCCACCCCTGTAGTCCCAGCTAAGTGGGAAGCTCGAGTGGGAGGATCACTCAAGCCTAGAAGTTCGAGTCCATCCTATGCAACAAAGTGAGAGACTCTGTCTCTAAAAAAAGGAAAAACAGCAACAATTGTTGAAACAGATAGTAACAGTTTGTGTACTACTCTTAAAATTTTCTAGGAATTGCTATTTATGTAAATTTAAATTCTAGGATTTATTTCTATAGACTGAATTTGCAATAACTATTACTGTCGTCTGTTCTCAGTTCTGACTTCTTCCATGTTAGCTGGGCTAGTTTCAACAAGGATTATACTGAGTTTCAGCTTGCAATCTGATGTTTAAGTAAAAAAGAATGAAAGCTTTTGGGCAGCTGTCACAGTTTATTAATCCTTGCTGATGGCTTCATTCAGGACCCATGACCTAGTGCCATGTTGATGACTTTTCCATGCTAAGTTTGGAAATGTTGGTAAATTATGCTAAATATATGAATTGATAGGGTAATTTAAAAAGGATTTAGAATCTTTTTTTTTTAGATATTGTAAGTAGCCAATAAAAATACAAAGAAATTCATGCACTACCAAAAAATTCCTTCTCTTTTTTTTCACTGAAGTAATAGAAAATATTAGGAATTGCATTCTTGAAACAACAATCTATATTTACTTTGGAACCAATAATCTTGTCAATTTACCTCAGTCTCTACTTAGAAGAAATACACAACCATAAAGAGGGAGAGTCACAGGGAGAATCTGTTTCTTTATTTGCCACAGTAAACCACTAGTAGTGGCTATCTGAGAACACATAGCTCAGCTCCACCAGTAAATTATATTGTAAATACATATTTAATACCTATCATTTGTGCTTAAAGCAGGGCCATCAAATGTCGTATCTTATAGCATATATGTGCATATATATGATAGAGATGATAAATTTCTTGGAAATTACAATTTGAGGGATAACTAGAAACACTCTCAGACAATTTTAAAGCTAACAGTATTGAATTTAAATTTCAATAAGCAAATAGAGGGGAAATGTAATTTTTTCTTTTTTTTTTTTAGACGGGAGTATAGCTCTGTCACCAGGCTGGAGTGCAGTGGCACTATCTCAGCTCACTGCAACCTTCACCTCCTGGGTTTAAGCAAATCTCCTGCCTGAGTAGCTGGGATTACAGGCACATACCACCATGCCCAGCTAATTTTTGTGTTTTTAGTAGAGATGGAGTTTCACCACGTTGGCCAGGCTTGTCTCCATCTCCTGACCTTGTGATCCGCCCACCTCAGCCTCCCAAAGTGCTGGGATTACAGGTGTGAGCCACCGTGCCCAACCAAATATAATTACTTCTAAGCACAAATAAGAATGATCACAGACAAGAGAAAGTGAATAAAATGGGGCAAAATATATTTGATTTCTAAAGATTCACATTCTTAATCTAGGTTAGTCATCAACTTTTTGGTCCATAAACGCTTTCTTTAAATGAAGTCTATAGAATTCTAATATATATACATTTGAAAAAAATGGAAATGCTCTGGTTTAAAAAGCCTCTTGCCTGCCCTTTACCCTGTCTTTGGACCTTTGCCAGCTTCTGACATACCTCCAAAGGCCTCCATGAAAAACTATTTAAAAACCTTGTAAATATGGCAAAGTTTATATGTCAAGGGGTCATTTATATTCACAACATAAGAGTGTACTATCATAAGGCCAATATAGCAGATATCACTGTCTAAAACTTATCTACAAAACAAATCTTTGTTGTTTTTCCAGAGACCTGGAAGATAGATAAAGTTTTAGGAATGACACTAGTAAGTCTTAAAAAGAATGAATAAATGAATGAAAAAAATACAAATGCAGACTCCTAGAAAGGAAAAGGATAGAGCAGTAAATGGTCCTCAGAATAACCTTATCATTAATTTTGAACTTACGAAGAAGCTTTCAGAAAACTAAATCAGCCTGCATTTTTAAGAAAAAACAAACAAAAAGAACTAGACACGTGAGCCAAACACTTCTTTATTTTTTATCTTTTACTAACTGTATTGACCATATTATCTCTTGTATGAATTTTTGTTGTTAATTTTTGTTATTTTTTTCTCCTGAAGAAGGAAGAATATTTACTGTTGCCAAATGGAGATTTTGCCCTTAGGGCCATAATATTTGGAAAGTAAACCAGACCTCAGAATTTTGACCCAAAGCAAAACAGCCCTGCAAAGAACTAGTGACAAAATTAAAGTGGAATTTTCAATTAATCTAATCAGCTTTCTGTGGTTAGTTTGTATACTTGCCATCTAAAAATAATTGACATCCCAGTAACAATGATGACAAAGATGATGAATATTTAAGAAGTACTTACGGCTGGGCCTGATGGCTTATGCCTGCAGTCCCAGCACTTTGGGAGGCCTAGGTGGGCTGACCATCTTAGGTCAGGAGTTCGAGACTAGCCTGGCCAACATGGTGAAACCCTGTCTCTACTAAAAATACAAAAATTAGCCAGGTGTGGTGGCAGGCACCTGTAGTCCCAGCTACTCAGGAGGCTGAGACAGGAGAATCATTTGAACTCAGGAAGCGGAGGTTGCAGTGAGACAAGATTGCGCACCATTGTACTCCAGCCTGGGCAACAGAGCGAGACTCCATCTCAAAAAAAAAAAAAAAAAAAAAAAAGTACTTAAACTATGCCCAGCACATGTTGCTAAGTGCTTTACAATCATTCTTCTGTTTAATCTTAAGAGAAATCATATGAGGTAGGTACAGTTTTAACTCCATTTTACAGAAGAGAAAAATAAGGCTTACTAGCCCTAAATTGAACAGTAATTTAATGGCATAGCTGACATTTCAGCCCAGGTCTTTCTAATTTCAGAGTTGAAATCTTTGCCTCTCTATGCTGGCTCTAATTTTACTTTATCTTCACATGAGAAATTTTGCAAAGTAAAAAAGCAATTTTTCATTGTCACAGGAATCAAGTGGGTCACTAAGCCTAATCTAGGTGGTGACAATGTAATTCGCCCTTTAGTACTAAATAGATTTTTCATTTTCTACTTGTAAGCAGTATCTCCTTTTAGGAATCACAATAAGAAAGAAATGTGAGTAGAACATTGAGCTAAGCATATATGATTGTGTGACAATTGGTAAAATAATGAATCTCTAAAATGGGAGACAACCAATTTCTATATATTTCATAGAGATAATATGAGGATAGAATTAGATAATATTTCAGTGAGCTTTTTGCAGGCCTCCTCAGAGGGAAAGTGCTAACATATTACTAGAGTATCATCAATACTTTTGATTATCATTTGCCAACCTTAGATGATGGTGGGCAGAAAATTCTTTGGCAGACTGCCTTAGCTGGCAGTAGAGAGTATAAGCATGAGTTTGTGTGTCTCCGAGAAATGGATGAAATATTCACAACCTCTGATCTTAACTCTGAGTTTCAAAACTACTCTCACCAGAAGGAACAAGAAAGAACCTATACACTGTCTAGCCAGCAGAATAAAACCAAAGCTGCTCACAGTTTTCTGAATAAATCTTTTTAAAAAGGGAGGGGGTAGAAATACTGCTCGAGTGATAGCATAGACATATCCAAAGATTGAATCCATGATGATCTCGTCAAACTCTGGCTGCAAAAGATATGGGATCCCTGCCCAGGGGCGCAGTTCCACAAATGTTCCATGTAAGTATGGGAACTGTTCCATGCACATTTAACAGATGGAGTAAGAAATATAGCCAAAAAATTAAAAACTGATCTTTGCGTGAGTCCTGGGGGGTCTGACATCGCTATTACAGCCATTGGATGTTCGCCTGAATAAGCCATTCAAGGATTGAATAAGAACCATATGGTCTGAATGGATGTGCTCAGGGACAGTAGCATTAACCAAAGGAGGAAATCTGATGAGCCCAGACGGTGCGCTGGTACTGTGTGTCTATGGGTCAGTCGCCTACAAATCAATTAATATAACTTTCATCCAGAGAGCTTTCCTTGGATACAGCATCAGCAATAGCCCTTTGGACAGGAATCAGAGCAATGCCATAATTGATGAAATAGTAAATAAGGATTTAGATTGTGAAAACTTTGATAGTAGTGTTGGCATTGTTACTGAACAGGATATTAAGGATAATCAAAACCCAATCCTTGTAATCCCTGTTGGTGACCACAAAGAAGGCTTCAAGTACTGGCTTATAGCCAATAGATTGATTTAATGATTCCACAAGACCCAATTAGAGATATAGCCCAGCATTTGGGTTTACATGTAAGTGACACTGATTCCTAATATCTTTCCATAGGAAACATAGGGCTGGATTAGAATAGTATTACTAAATGCCCTTCTAAAGCACTGGATATATAATAGGACGTTTGCAGCCTTAGATCTTAATTTACTTACGGCAGAATACAGTATGTTTTGACTGCTTCCCAAGCTATAAACACAGGAAGTGAAGAAAGAATAGTTCTTCCAATTGCTGTAGAAATTTACATAGTATGGGATGACAACTTCTGATTTAGAATTTGGGCTGAAATGTGGCTTTAGCATTCCTGCACCTGCACAGTGGAAAGATAAGGCTTTTAATAGTGCTGTGCTCCAACACTCAGCTCTTCTGACTTGGGAAGAATGTTCTGTATTGAATCACTAATATTACTTCCTGCAAAATCTTATAATTTCCTTAGAGGTCTCTTATTCCAGATGCTGCCTGGACCCAGTACTGGATATTACAAGATATACCATAATCACATCTAAAAAAAAATTTAAAAAATACTGCATATACTCATCTTGAAGTTTTCCTTCATGGGAATGTGACAAATTTTCAAAGTTAAATTATTTGATTTATAATGTATCTTTCTTAAAGTCCCCTGATGTAGATCATAATATTTAGTAGTATAATAGCAAGAGATGTTGTTTAATAATAAGTAGTGTTTCTAAAGAAGGCTCTTAAAGCCTGACTGGAATATGCCATCTTTCTAGATTGTGTTGAAAACATTTATTTAATTTAGAAGAAATGTGAAAAGCAATAATGAACAATATAAGATTTTATTATTGGAAAAAAATATGGTGGCTTCACTTCTTTCACCTTTATGAATGTGGTTAAACATACCCCAATTAGCAAGAAGAAGGCCAAATTTATCCAATTTATCTGGATAATTTAGGCTAAAGTAACATGACTGTTATTTAGAATAGTCCAAAATCACTGGATTGGATAACCTTTGAAAATAAAGATTAGAAACTTGTTTGCATCTACATATTTAACTTTTCTAGTTTAAAATGTAAAGTAAAATTCTATGTCTCTGTAAATAGAGCGTTTACAGGTTTGGTAACTTGAGGTAAAATAAAGAGTAAAAACAGATGGCACAACACTCAGAATCTCATTATTATGTGCTTATAAGATTTAGATATTCCAAGGTGCTTTATTTGGTATAATCTAATTATTCTACTCATTATTTGCACACATTAAACTCTTAATTTATATTGATTAATGCAATCAGCTAGAAGAGTCATTCAAATCAGTTGATCCACATGAAGTCCCCATGGGCTTCTTAAAGCCCTTTTGTTAAGTTAAATAAGTTTCTTCTCTTAAAATCATATACTGCAATGATGTTTACTACTACCAAAGGAGAAAAGTAGCCATAATTATAAAGAGATCCATTTTTATAAATAACAAAGGAGGAAAACAAAACACAAAAGAACACTTCTGCAGAGATCAAAATCAAACAAGTTGTTACATAGGTTTTTAACTTTTTTGAAGGTATGTATGCATTGAACTATTTTAAAAGTTTTCCTAATCTAAACCATATTGGAATCAAGAACTAAAATTAGTTTCCATTTTATAGTTAAGGAAACAGAAGAAAGAAAAATGACTTGCTTTGGACCAAAGATATTGCTAGTACTGAAGTTTGTAACGTAAAGTCCTACACAGACCAAAGTTGTTAACTTGTTAGCTAGTTAACTAAGTTGTTAACTAGTATTAAATTAGAGACTACACTCTTGTCAATTGCTAGGTGACTGATACTTATATTATGAATTATTTACCCATTAATCTTTGTTATTTAACTTTCTGATAAAATTACCTATTATGATATAGCTCCATGGAATAGATACAACCAAAGCATGAATTTATGCAGTATAAGGCCTTTTAGCAAACCATTTATGAAATACTACTGCTGTGTAGACTTTAGTGATGAACACTGAGCAGCATTTTACAAAGTGAATATTGTATTTATCTTTTACCTAAAGAATGACTTTAGTTCATGTGACTTTTCTCACTGCCCTACATTTTGTGAGCATTCTAGAAATGTGTAATAATATTAATAAATACTTTGGAACCTACATCTTTAAGTATTCTTGTAGCTCTCACAATTCTTTCGTCACCTTACAAATGAAAAAACCTGACTATTTTTTCTCTACAAATCATAGGTATATACAAAGAGGTCTGAAATAACATGTGTATCTACAGCTGTGTTTAAAAAAAATCTCTAGTATTATTTTGTATTTTATGTAGTTATAAAAATCCAGTAAAGCATATTATTCTTTAATGTCTTCAAATACATAATCATACACCTCCAATGGATTTTTTTTTACCACTAATTTTTTTATGTATTTTAGACAGATAATCCCTTTTCTACTAGTATGTGATCTTGGGCAAGTCAATTCCTTTAGGTTCTGGTTTCCTCATCTGAAAAACTGAAGTGCTTAGGCCTTTTGAATTCTGAAATTCCTTTGAGCTTTAGATTCAATTCTGTGATTATATAAAATAAATGTAAAATCAAGCTTTAATGTTATTTGAAATCAATAATGCTAAGTTTCCAATTTGAAAAAATAGGCATGTTTTAAGATTTGAAGTTTCTAAAAGTGTCAGTTCTCATTAATTGCAGACGGAAAAAAAAAGCAGTTAATTGCTGGCCAGGACTATAATGCTCAGTTATTTGCATAGGAAAACTGGGTGCAGACATAAATATTTTTACACACAGTTACTTGTAGTAAGAAAACCACAAAACTGGAGATTATTTGGCCAGATGTTGTGACTTTTGTATAGGTGCAGATCTGATACAATTAACATATCACTATAAAAATTATTGTTCTTCAAGACCAACTAGCTAAGTCGTAAGTTTTCAAGTCGAACATTTTCTCCCTCTCAAGTATACATTATCAGTAAGCCTGATCACAGGGTTGATACTATATTATTGGTTTAGCCAGCTGCCTCTTCTTCATCATTTTGGACAGATGATCTTTTTTTCTTCATGATAATTTTTATTGCTCAAAACTCAATAATCTTTCTTAATATCCTGTTTTAATATTTATCAGACTTAGGGTCAGATATTCTTCCCTACAGCCAAGGAAATGTTAACTTCCTCTTACCTAATTTTTTATAGACAAATAATTGCTCAGCACGTTCTAAAAAGTCCGTTATGCTGTTACAACTACCACAGCTCATTGATTGTCAATTTGGTACCACCTACTAGGAAACAAATATGAATTTGGTTTCTTTACCCTTCAGTATCTCCAGTTCCTTCCTGACATGTGATAACCAAAATAGGACACAATTCCTTAATTTAACTACTTATTAATTAATCTAATTAATTTTTGTTGCATACGTACTATGTGCCAATTAATTAATCTAATAAATTTTTGTTACACACTACATGCCAAGTGCTATTCTAGGCATTCATTGTTTCCAATAAAACGTTTTGTGGTGATGCAAATGTTCTGCATCTGCTCTGTCCAACATAGTAGCCACTAGCTACCTGTGGCTAGTGGGTCTGAGGAACTGAATTCTTTAATTAATTTAAAGTTAAATAGCCACAAGTGACTCTTGAGGCTTTTACATTACAAAGAAGTAATTTGATAAGTAAACAGGGCAATTTAAAGTAGTGTTAAGTGGTAAGAGGGAACTAAAGCAGTAGGACAGAATCACTATTATGTGGTCTGGGAGCAGGAAAGAGTATTGAGGTATCATTTTAGAATAAGGATGGTCAAGGAAAGATCTCTCTGTTGAAATGACACTTGACCTGAGACTGAAAGATGAGAAGACAGCAGTAGAAGGAATTGGGAACAAAGCATTACTAGAAGGACCAGTAAATTTAGATGCTCTAAGGAGGAACAAGCTTAGTGTATGAAGGTGGAAATCCAATGTGTCTGGAGTAATCTGTGTAAGAGAGAGGATGGGGCTGAGGAAGGAGGCAGGGGCTAGATCACTAAATCTACTGTTTATCAGTGTTATGGAAGTAGGAAACCACTGAGTTTTTTTAAGCAAAAAGGTGACATAATGTGATAACATGTTTTTAAAAGATCTTTCTAAATGCTCTCTGGAAAATAGATTCTAGGAGAAAAACGTAGAAGCACAATGATCAGGTAAGAAGCTACTCCATTTGCCAGTTTGATCTAGAGTATAGCGATGAAGAAGGTGAAAAGTAAAAGAATTCCAGGGATATTCTGGAGATAAAGCCAACAAAGCTTGGTGGTAGAATTAGTATAATAAACTGATCACTTTCTAAGTACCACATCATGATCCCTTTTCATTTTAATATAAGGTTGAATTTTTATTAAACAGCCTAACATTAATGACATTTGTTCAACTTTGCTGATAACCATGTTCCTTATTGTTATTCATATAAACAAATGACTTTCATAGTAGCATTATTTTGGTTTGTCAAAGTTTGATAATTTGAAAAATGCATCAACAAAAGTCTACAAATGCTTGGTTTAAAAAAGACTTTCATTTTGCCATATTCTGCAAATAAGATTTATCATGCTAGAGTTATGAGTTGATTTTGTGATGTCTGTGTCTTGATAAATTATTCCTGGCTTTCCACTTAGGTGCAGTATGTGTGGTTTATTGCGGAGAGTAGAGCTGAGCAGAATTCCAGTACATATGTTCATGTGGGGGCCATACACATGGCTAGTCAGTGTATATAAGGGTTTTTTTGTACCCAGTCCCTAATGTCTTGGCATTACTTTTATTATGTCTGCAGTGCTCACGTAGATGAAATGCCACAACACATTCTTTTACTATTGTAGCCTCAACTGGCTTTTTTTTTTTTTTTTTTTTTTTTTTAAGAAAGAGCAATTACCATCATAAAAATTCCTTACTGGGGAACTTTCCATATTGTGTTATCATTCCATGAGTCTAATAATAGTGGAATATAAAGACAAATTTTAAAGAAAATACTAAAATATCTAAAAAAGACTTTGAGGTCTATAGCTAGCTCTATAATGAGAAACATTAAAAGTCTAGAGGAATAGAAACAAGGGAAAAGAAGCAATGTGACTTTTTTTTAGAACTCCCGATACATGTTAGAGGCTTATAAATCATGGTCTAGCTAAGATAATTCGCAAGTCACATGCACCTTCACCAGTGTCGAAACACAGTTAGAGAACTATCTGTCTGTTATCTATTGGGAGAATGCTAATGCCTATAATTGGTCAGTACCTGACCCTTATGTATTTCTATCCTGATAGCTCTATCTGCCTAAAAGCTAATTCTGTGTTTTCTGTGAAATCTTGCAGTGGTGTTATCAGGGAGATTGTGTTCCTTTTGGCACTTGGCCCCAGAGCATAGATGGGGGCTGGGGTCCCTGGTCACTATGGGGAGAGTGCAGCAGGACCTGCGGGGGAGGCGTCTCCTCATCCCTAAGACACTGTGACAGTCCAGCGTAAGTAGCTAAAGTAAGCCGGAGCCAACAAAAAGACACAGTTGGAAATGATTCAAAGCTGTGGTTTCACATGTTATCTGTAAAAACGTTTCGCTAGTGAGCCAAGTACTTGTCTTCAGAACAAGCCATAGGCACAGGAAAGTGGAGGAGCTTTGTTAGACAGACTTTCTTTTTCTTCCTTTCCCCTTATTGTGTAACTAAAAATAAAATATAAAAAATAGAAAGTATTGTGTATCTGTCCCAGATAAGCCAGACTTTTAATCTAATAATAATCAGATAGATTTCCTCCTCCAAAAACTACTGAATTATGGATGAATCCAGATCTGGTCTTAGCTACATTACTATTATTCCCAGGAAACCTAAGGTCTTTTCACATGTCACATAAAATTATTACTGCTACATTAGTATTAAAAGGACCAATGAGAGCACTTCAAGGGTTGAAATGCCTTGATTCGCATCACAAATCACAATGAAAAGAATACTGCCCATGTGTTAAAATAGTTTCCATTCATATGCCCCCATTAATCATCTTCTGGAGCTGCCACCACTTTTCTCCCCATGACTGTTTTATGCAGGTCAGACTGCACCTCTCCCACCACTGTTTTCTCCAGCCAGAGTCCCCCTGGCACAAGGCCAGTGCCATCAGTATTCTTTGCTAGCTCTGTTGCTTCTCCCTCCTACCAGTGCTCCATGCCCATTACAGGTGGACGGTTCCTCTAGTTGTACTTTCTTGTCCTCCCTGAGACTAAGCTGTTCTCTGGCTGCCGCATGTCAAGTGCCCATTTTTGTCTAGAACACTGGCTGAGGACCTTCTTTCCCAGCTAGTATTTGATGGAGAATGATGTTATCATAATGGCTTTTCCTTTTTTTTCTCCCTGAAATAAAAGATGGTCTGTTTTTATTTTTTAGTTTTTCTCCATTTTTAACTCAGGATCCCTCTCTTTGGTTCCTGTCACCAACTGTCTTTTTTCTTTTCTTTTACTCTTTTTAGCTTGTTTTGCTTTATGTTAGTTCTGTGTTTCCATTCTCCCACTTCCTATCAATTATTCCCCTCTTGCTAAACAGAGCTTCCTGTTACCCATTCATAAAGCAGTCATGCTACCACCATCCCCACTATCTTGTTTTTGTCTGACCAACCCATTTCTCTCAAGCTGGTTCAAGCTGAGCCATTTCCCTTCCTTCCTTAGAGTCAGCATTCACTGGCATTCAAAATATATTCAAAATGTAGCTTTAATGATCCCATTGATACCAGTGAGCCAAAATTATAATTTAGACTTGATCTTTTTAAAAAAATTACAGAATAACTAACGTAAGTTCAACTGAAAGCTGCTATAAATTAATCAAAGTATAAAAAACCCTGTGATAAATAATATACCCAGGTACTTAAGGGAAAAAACTGGACCTTTTTTAAAAGAAGAAATCAGTTGTTTCTATCACTCAATGGTAGTATGCCCAAATAATAGCAATAGTTTTCCCTAATGTTAAATCCTTTAAAGATTAACTTATACTGGTCAAATATTTGACGTCTTACTGTTTCATTAATTTTGGTGAAATATAAAATATTTAGTATTTCTATAATGCAAAGCCATCTGATTTTTAGATTTAAATTTTTAAACTTCATAGACTATTTTGAAATAAGATGGAAATTTGTTTTTGCATTATTCACTTTGAATGAAAGCTATTTCCAAGGAGTTATTTCATGTTTCCTTGCTTCCCGTCTGGACTAAAAACAAACTTTCCATTTCCTAGTTGGTGAACATATAGCATCAGATTATGGATTTTGTTGAATATGATTTAAATGGCTTTTCATTATAAATAAGTGATTTTTACTATGATAATTAGAAAATATACTGATTCAATTGATTTTCTTGAGAATGTAAATCATGACAATTAAGAATCTTATAAATTACTAGTAAATTAATACAAAATTAATAGTACTAGTAATACAAATTAATAATAAATTGCCTTAATTTTTATGTTCAACAACCACAATTATTGCTAACAATCACCAGCATGATTACTTTAATAATTAAAACATGTCAAATGATATAT
Source organism: Nomascus leucogenys (assembly GCF_006542625.1). NCBI lineage: Eukaryota > Metazoa > Chordata > Mammalia > Primates > Hylobatidae > Nomascus > Nomascus leucogenys. The sequence goes on along the minus strand of NC_044398.1, from coordinate 75,479,834 downwards.
TTTTTGAAAGTAAACTTTAGTATGTTTTCATCAAGTAATATATATACTCTTTGTATGGATAGATGTATTATATTCACATTTTAAACACAATGTTTTTTCAGACCTTCAGGAGGCGGAAAATATTGCCTTGGGGAAAGGAAACGGTATCGCTCCTGTAACACAGATGTAAGTAAAACCAAACTCTGCTATGAAAAATTAGCTTACTCTTTCCCTAGAGTAGGGAAATTTTTTTAATTTTAAACTATTTAATAAAAAATACATGTGTGTGAAGGTCACATTAATTTTCTAAATTGTTAATAATGAATGGAGCTGGCCTCAGCTCCATCAATTCCATTAATAAGGGTCAAGGGAGAGCTCCAGTACTGGGAACAAGTATATTCTTCCCCAGCAGATATCAAGAGAGGCACACACACCCTGAACTGCCCTGCCCCACACACTCACAATTTCAACACCACTATCTTTCTTGACTCCACATTAATCTTACTATGCCCTTTATTCCATTTTATGTTTGCCACTGCAAGAAGCCCCAGACTCCTACATTATCCCTCATCCAATAGATAAGATGCTGTATATTTCCTCCTCTGTTCTGTTTTCTATCCCTGCCCAACTACTGAAACTTCTTCTGTACCTTCAGGAATTCAAAACCCCTAATACTCACTTCTCTGAATTTTCCTTCCTTTCACCTTCTTACTTTAATGGAAACTAGCTCTTCCTCTGAAGATACTCCTTCTCCTATAGTCTTCAAACTGGATAGGCTTTTGTTTTCTCTCTTAGCCCTCGAATGACTGAGCCTCAAAGTGGATTGACAATGTTTATATCTCATTACTCCTCCAGATCACTCTTCCTCCCGCTATCTAAAAACCACAGCTTTTAATTAATATCATTAGACTGCTAACATTTTCATGCTCTCCACCTCTACTTCTGTCTTAATTCTTGGTGATTTTATAAATATGCAGATGATTGTCCTAACATCTTCTCTTGTGGATTTTTTTCATAGACATACAAACATGCTCCTATCTGTAAACAAACAAACCAAAAAACCATGCTAGTTATTTTCCCATTGCCTTGTTTCCATGTTCTCAAAAGACTTGTCTATACTTACTGAATCCATTTCCTCTCTTCACATTTTTTTTCTAGAATTGCTCCTATCAGGTTTTTGCCTTGATCATTCTATGGAAATACTCTTGTTAAGTCACAGATGATTTCCATGCTGTTAAATCTAATAGTCAATTCTGAGTCTTCAGCTTACTACTTCACTTTCAATAGGCTTCCAGGAAACTATAACATTTTAGTTGTTCTTTTACATTAATGCTTACTCCTCTTCCTCTTTCATTGGCTCCTACTCTTTTTTTTTTTTTTTTTTTTTTTTGAGACAGAGTCTTACTCTGTTGGCCAGGCCAGGCTGGAGTGCAGTGGCACCATCTTTGCTCACTGTAACCTCTGTCTCCTGGATTCAAGCAATTCTCCTGCCTCAGCCTCCCAAGTAGCTGGATTACAGGTGTGTGCCACCACACCTGGCTAATTTTTTATATATATACACACACACTTTTTAGTAGAGACTGGGGTTTCACCACGTTGGCCAGGCTGGTCTCGAACTCCTGACCTCAGGTGATCCACCCACCTCGGCCTCCCAAAGTGATGGGATTACAGGCGTGAGCCATCACGCCCGGCCAGTTCCTACTGCTCTTTACTCTGACTTCAATGTTAGAGTACCCAGGAGTTAGTCAGTGGCCTGTGTCTCTGCTCTACCACTACTCTTTTCTTTGGTGATCTTATCTGGTTCCATTGCTTTTGTACCATTTATTTGCCATTTGACCCAAAAATTTATATCTTCAGCCTGTACTTCTTTCATGAATCCCAGGTTCATATCTTATATTTAAATAGACTTTTAATGGACATCTAATGTTTAACATGTCCAACTGTCATCCCCAAAACATTTTCTCTACTCGTTCTTTCGGCAGTTTTTCCCATCTCAGATGTAATTCCATTTGGCTTGCACCAAAAATCCTAGAGTCTTTCTTGACACCTTTTTCTGTCTCATAGCTTATATCTAATTCCTCAGGAAATCCCATTAGTTTTGCCTCCAAAGTATATGGTAGGTGCTGCCTAACTTCACTACTGCCACTCTGGTCTAAGTTACCATTATCTTTCACAGGATTACTCTAATAGCCTTTTACGAGGATTCCCCTTTACTATACAGTCCTCAATATAGGAGGCAGAGTGAATCAGATTATCTTTTACTCAAAACCCGTCAGTGGCTCCCCATTTTACTTAAATCCAAAGTCGTTACAATGGCCTGCAAGGTCTACACAATCTGGCTTTTCATTACTTCTCTGAACTCATCTCTTACTATTTTCTTTCTCATTATCTCTGCTCCAGCAACATAGGTCTCCTTCCTTAAACATGGCTGACATGCTCCTACCTTCGGGCTTTTGCAGTGACTATTCCCTTTGCCTTGTGTACTCTTCTTCCAAAATATCTATGTGGTTAACTCTCTCGCCTCACCTTTACTCAACTGTCACCTTTTCAATGAGACCGTTCTGAGTACTGAATTTAAAATTGCAACCCTCTCCACTCCCTACAACTCTAGGACGCCTAATCTTCCTTACCCTACTCTATTTTCTGCCCTTCTATCACCTATATAGTTGATTTGCCATATTTAATTCTATTAAAATTGTATTTTGGAGTATTTTGGAATAATAACATGTAGCTTCAATTATGATGATCTTTTAGAGTTACCAATATTATTTATTCATTTGTTTAAAAAATAATTGAATGCCTATTGTATATTAGACCATGCTTGGGTGAGAAAGACAATCTCTGCCCTCAAAGAGCTTATAAATTTATTGGGAAATCACTTAGGTACAGAAAATTATAATACAGAGTGGTAAGTGATATGATGGGATTAGTATGGGATGCTATAAAAGCGCATAGAATGGCACCTAACCTAATTAGGGACTTTAAGGACTTTGTCCCACAGGAAGCTAGAGACATGAAGGGCAAATCTAAGGAGACCAGAAAAAAGTGACAATGAGAGCATCTTAGAAGGAAAATTAAGTGCAAGGCCTAGAGGCTAAGAAGTGTGATCTTTATCTTGAGACATTAAGAAACCATTGAAAGAGCCTCAGATTGATGCTTTAGATGAGAATGGATTGGTGAAAGACAAGATTACAACAGAACAATAAATCAAGAAAAATGTAAGGGTATTGGTAAGAATGATTGAAGTGCTGAGCCATGGGCTCTGCGCTAGGAAAAACAGTGGAGTCCAAAGAGGGCTAACAGGGAATAAATTAAGGACCTAACTTAAAAAGCCATAAAAATCAAAGAACCAGAATTGTAGGAAATACAGGGTGAGAGAGATAGAAGGTGAGGAGATCAGAGAATGAAATGTATTTGAATTAAAGATATGACAAGTGAGAATATTCTCAATGATGACAAATCTGGAGTGTGGCCATGGGAGTGTGTGCCTAAGTTGACTGGAGGTAAAGGAGTTCAAAGAACTTAAGTCTTGAGGAGGGGGACCTTTAACATGTGGATGTTAAAGTCACTCAGGATGCTACTGGAACTTAAAATATAGGGTAATACTGTGAACAGGCTATCAAACTCCTTAATAAGTGAGAAAGCGAGGCACAGTAGCTCAGGCCTATAATCCCTGCACTTTGGGAGGCTGAGGCAGGCAGATCTCTTGAGTCCAGGAGTTCAAGACCATCCTGGGCAACATGGTGAAAACTTGTCTTAAGCAAAAAAAATAAAAAGAGAGAGAGAGAGAGAGAGAGAGAGAAAGTGACCCTTATTTATTAAACCAGATAGGGGTGAAGCCAGATAGTGATTTGAAGCCAGATAGTGATTTGGATGAATGGTATGAATCTCAGAAGAATGGAAGTTTTATATAAGGGTAGAAGAACTGAATACCTGTCTACAATATATCACACATTTAGGTAGGAGTGAGAAAATCAAACCCATCTCTCAATTCCCAACTCATTCCATTATTATATAATCGCAGGGTTGGGCATACATTTAGACCCTAATGATATATGTATTATATACTGTAATGTGAATAATGGTAACAGGAAAAAAATGCCAAACATCTCAGCTTGTTGCATTTTATTCATGAGTTATGTGTTAGATGTTCAGATTGTAGAACTTACTATTGGTGGGTTGAGATTTCTGTTACTATCTTTGTCTTCTGTTTCATCTTTCAGCAGATTATATTATGGATACATATATATTTATGTTTTCTTCATTAATATTGACTCTACTAGCTCAGAACTTGAGGCAATTCTGCTGTCATACTAAAATGTATTTTCATGCTATCCAAGTTAATAAAGTTGTCTGAATGTAATTTTGTTTAAGCTGGGGCTTGCTTTAATGTAATCTAATATATAAAAATTTCCCAAATACCTAATCTACACTAGCACTGTCTAATAGAACTTTCTTCAGTGATGAAAATATTGTATGTGTGCACTGTCCAGCCCGATAGCCACTAGCCAAATTAGCTATTAAGGACTTGAAATGTTGCTAGTGCAGCTGAAGAACAGAAATTCCAAGTTTAATTAGTTTTAATATGAACAGCCCCATGTGGCTAGTGGCAACCATATAGGACAGTACAGAGCTCGACAGTCTAGCTATGCAACAGAAAAATTCTTGTTATAAAGAAGATTGTAAATTTTATGTGTAAAATTCTCAAAACAAATCACTGTTAGCTCATAAAGGGTTCATGCCTGTAGTACCAACTACTCAGGAGGTTGAGGTGGGAGGATCACTTGAGCCCAGGAGTTTGAGGCTGCAGTGAGCTATGATCACACCACCACACTACAGCTTGGGTGACAGTGAGACCCTGACTCAAAATAAATAAATTTTAAAAATTAAATTAAAAATGAATAAATACATAAATGTAGAGAGACTTCCATTTTTGGTCATGACAGACTAGGTCATTCTAACAAAATTTTTTTTTTAATTGCTCAGTAAGATTTTTTTTTATCATTTAAAAATTAGCAAAGAACTGACAAGATAACGAAGGGGATGTCAGGAGGTCAAATTCTATGAGAAAGGGGAACATAAAAAGATAAGTAGAGCATCCAAGCACCTAAAGTACTTCTGCCCTGACGATATTGAGAGGAAGAGAAAAGATAAACTGTTCCAGTGTCGTTTCTTAAGTATTACGAAAGTTGTTCCCGGATCTCCTCCCCTGCTCCTCAGCAAATTTTTTTCAGGTTTTCAGACATCATATGCTCTCAGTCATAAGTGGGAGCTAAGCTATGAGGATGCAAAGGCATAAGAATGATGCAATGGACTTTGAGGGCTTGGGGGAAAGGGTGGGAGGGGATTGAGGGATAAACTACTACACATTGGGTGCAGTGTCCACTGCAGAATCTCAGAAATCATCACTAAAGAACTTAGCCATGTAACCAAACACCACCTGTTCCCCAAAAACCTATTGAAATAAAAAAATTAAAATTAAAAAAAAAATTTCTTCAGGTTTTATTTGCCAGGAGGTCATTGTGGCCACCCTTAAAGCAGCCATTGACAAAAGGAATGAGATTACCAGAATTGGTTTAGATTAGTAGTGATTTGCCCTAAAATGGGGTTAGGGTCACCCTTCCTGAGAGGAGATTCGTAAGCAAAATATTGAACTTCTATTAGCAAGAAAGCAGAGAGTAATGGATATTGGGTAAGCCACAGGTGTCTACCTCAGAGCTATTTTAATTTCTATCTTTACTAGTAGACGTAGTAGCCACAGAAGTAGTGGTAGTAGTAGGTGCAACTGCTGCTGTCATTTACTGAGCACTACTATGTACCAAACATATTATTGTAATCATATTCTCTTCCCCTACTGAGAGAAGTTCTCCTCCTCCTTGTCAGTAGTGAGTTGGTTTGGTGGAGTATTTTATATTTCCATTCTTTCAACATAAATCTAGAAAAACTATGATAATATAAAGTTTTGGTATAGTTTGCTCTGTTACAAACTTGCTTCTGCAACACAAATTATCTTATATTTGATTATTATTTTGTGATATTAAATGATATAGCAGTGGGAGTCAAACAACATCAGCATAGCTGAGGAGCAAAGGAAAATTGTACTGCACATGATGACCATTCACCCCACATTCTTTTTTTTGCTCAGTTTGGCCACGTGCAGCGTCATAGGAGCCCTTATTGTGTGTTTCTGCCTGTTCTTCCTACACTGGCCTCCTGTTTCTCTAACTTAGCAGACTCAACTGATAAGCTTTCCTTATTTTTTCAAGTTTTCAAAAAGATAAAATCTTACATTTACTCCAGTATTTCTTTGCTAGGAATTTGCCATGTGTTTAAAATATTGTGCTAGTATTTTATTATAATTTTTTTCTTTTGGTTTTAATGCCCTGTCTTTGAATCGTCAGCCTCTAACCCAATTTTTCCCATATGCCTGTTATTTTTAGTGTGCAATTTTGAGGAAAGAGATTTTTCATGAATGCGTGTGTGTCATATTAGAGCAGAAGCGTCTACATTTTAAAAATCTATTCTAACAGCTTATATAACCTATGGAATTTAATAATAAATCATAAAAGGTGAGGTGATTGGAGTTAAGATTGAGTAATGTGGCCATGCGTGGTGGCTTGCTTCTGTAATCCCAGCACTTTGGGAGACCAAGGTGAGCGGGATCACTTGGGGTCAGGAGTTCGAGACCAGCCTGGGCAACATGGCGAAACCCCTTCTCTACAAAAAATACAAAAATTAGCTGGGCATGGTGGTGTGTGCTTGTAGTCCTAGCTACTTGGGAGGCTGAGGTGGGAGGATCACTTGAGCCCAGGAGGCGGAGGTTGCAGTGAGCCGAGATCGCATCACTGCACCCCAGGCTGGATGACAGAGGGAGATCCTGTCTCAAAAAAAAAAAAAAAAAAAAAGAGATTGAGTAATGTAAGCAAGACTTTAGTATTTTCCAGTTAACAAAGAATAGGTGTTACTATTGGAACAGTATGGTATTATGTATGTGTTCTTTAAATTAACTTTGATGCTTTTTCTAAATGTATAATAGTTTAAATGTTCTTTTTTCCAATGATGCCCAGGTGTCTGTTATGTGTGAGCCACCCCAATTTAAAGGATTTAAAAGAATATACCTTTCTTTTATCAAACCAGCTTCCTGCCTTAGTACATATTTTACATAATTTAATACTATGCATATCACATTGAATGGTCTTATAAATAAGATTTGAAAGAAAACTTTCCAACTAGTTAAAATTAATTTGACAGTCAAGGACTAGATAACAATTCATAAGCGTTTTTGCCTTGGTCATTTGCGATCCCAAAACTTTTCTTGAAACTTAATTAGAAGTAATACAAAGAATAAGTTCAAATGATCCTGAAAGAATTTTCTAATCAGTGCTCAAAAAAATAAGATAATGTCAGATAGCCAAACAGCTGGAGAACCAGAGTTCTTTATTGCCATGAATCTTTGAGACTTGCTGTGTGTTTTCTAATGTATGCTCAAAGTGTAAGTTACAATAGAAAATAGAAAATTGGCTAGGTAACATGGCTCATGCCTGTAATCAATCCCAGCACTTTGGGAGGTGGAGGCAGGTGGATCGCTTGAGCCCAGGAGTTGGAGACAAGTCTGGGCAACATGGCAAGAGACCATCTCTACAAAAAATATAGAAATTAGCTGGGCATGATGGTGCATGCCTGTAGTCCCAGCTACTTGGGAGGCTGAAATGGGAGGATCACCTGAGCCCGGGAGGTTGAGGGTACAGTAAGCTGAGAGGCTCACTACCCTCCAGCCTGGGTGACAGAGACCCTGTCTCAACAAATAAAAAATAGAAAAAAAGAAACAGAAAAGAAAATAGAAAATCCAGAATATTAGGCTGATTCAACTGTGTTCAATAGATTTTACCTGAATTCCTTTGAAGACCTTGCAACCCATTCTACATAGCCCATGTAATATAGTAGTCTTGATCCTCTCATTTCTGTGGCTGAGTAGTTGGTGCTATGGATTACTGCATGGTTCTCATGGTTTTACATATAATGATTGTTATTAGTTATAACTCTCTGATTGGAGTTGTTAGCTTATAGCACTATATTAAAATCAAAACTAAAAAATATAATAAATTAGAAGATCAGAGGAAAAGGAAAATAATATAAATATATATAATTTAAAATATATATAAAATTGGCCGGGCACAACGGCTCACGCCTGTAATCCCAGCAGTTTGGGAGACCAAGGCGGGTGGATCATGAGGTCAGGAGTTCAAGGCCAGCCTGGCCAAGATGGTGAAACACCGTCTCTACTAAAAATACAAAAAATTAGCTGGGCATGGTTGCGGGCGCCTGTAATCCCAGCTACTTGGGAGGCTGAGGCAGACAATTGCCTGAACCCAGGAGGTGGAGGTTGCAGTGAGCCGAGATCGTGCCACTGCACTCCAGCCTGGGCAACAGAGCAAGACTCTGTCTCAGAAAAAAAAAAAAAACTATATATATATATTTATTTATTTATTTATTTATTTTAAGCAGTATGTTAAATATGTACCACAAGGTTCTTCCACTTAAAAAAGATGGGTCACGGCTGGGTGTGGTGGCTCACGCCTATAAAATCCCAGCACTTTGGGAGGCCGAGGTGGGCAGATCACGAGGTCAGGAGATTGAGACCATCCTGGCTAACACGGTGAAACCCCGTCTCTACTAAAAATACAAAAAATTAACCAGGCGTCTGTGGTCCCAGCTACTCGGGAGGCTGAGGCAGAAGAATGGTGTGAACCCGGGAGGCAGAGGTTGCAGTGAGCCAAGATCGCGCCACTGCACTCCAGCCTGGGTAACAGAGTGAGACTCCATCTCAGAAAAAGAAAAAAAAAAAGATTGGTCACAAATTTTGCTCCGAGCTTCCTAGTAACCCAAGTAAAGAGACAAATATTATCAGTTCTAAGATTCATAATGTCATGTGGTCATGACAAAAGGAGATACATCCACAACCAAAAAGGAATACTTTATTATTTTGAAGCTTTGATATTCCTCCTGTGTGGATCCCTACACTGGTGAATCAGACTGAAACATACAAGGCTCGTAGGACTCTTTTTGCTTAGGTTAATGGAGAAATTAGGACCTAGAGTCAACATAGGCCAAGTAGTCTTAAAAAGTAGCAAGCACAAAAACAGTATATCTGCAGTTTCTTTCTAATGCTGTTTTAATTTCTACCCCAAACACTTAAAAGGTATAGAAATGGTAGGAAGAGAAGAGAGCTCTTTGGTGGAAAGGGAACAGTGTTGCCATTAACTCCTATCCCTCTTAACCCAATTTCAAAGAAAAGATCCACAGAGATAGAAGAAGCAACTTATGAAGACAAAACTTTCATTCTAAGAATTTAAGAATAGATCAGAAAAGGATGTCAAGCTGTAAAATTGGCCTGCCCACTCTCAACAGCAACATAACCAGCCTAGATGCCAAAGGTATTCAGTTACTAGACTCTGAGGCTGATTAGTTGCATCAGGATGTGTTGGATGGGCAGTTTGTTTCCTGTATCACTGTTTTTCACCCTAGAAAGTCTTCAAAAGCAGCTACACAAGGACCCTTTCTTTGATATACACATTATGGTCTCCAGGCTGGAATAACAGGTAAAGACAATAGCTGCAGTAGGAACAAATTAATATACTTTACATCTTGAAGCTACTGAGAAACCAGGAGCATTTATTAAAGATATATAGGAGAACTGGATAAAATTTGGTCCTTCTATTAAGCCAGGAACTACAATAAAGTTTTTGGCATCATGAGCTAATCTAATACACATGGCCTTGTGGAACCTGGGTTTGGAGGGCAGAATTTTATGGAACTCATAATGCTTGAGAGTTCATTGGTTGAGGACACAGTTCTTGTTTTTGCACATAGAGATAAATGGTTGATTGGGTCCTGACAGTTTTTATAAATATGCAAAGGTAGAAACTAACATGATTTTCTGGCACAGCCATTATGAAAAGTGAAGACCCCAGATCTGTGCTCAATCTTCTGAAAAATGTTTGCTTAGGAGCTGCTCAAAAATATACTTTTAATTATTATGTATATGGAATCTTCTTTTTACTGGCCTAAAGAACACTGACTACTAATCAGGCATTTCTGTTTTTCTGAACAATTTTTCATTCAAATGACTTAAAACTATCATGCAGAATATTCTAAGAGGATAAAAATTGATGTACATATTATAACTATTTTAAGTAGCAGAAGTTAAAGGTTAGTGTTGTGAATACTAGACAACTTAATTTTTGTAAAGAGTAAAAATATGGCTATATAAAAGTTATAAACCAAATTTTATATCAAAGCCTAAAGAAGAAATATTAGCTACTATGAAAAGGACTTTTCCACATTTCTAAAAGGAGTTTCCTGGTGCTTAGTTGTTTTCCAAAACCAAAATGATCTTTGTATTTTTCTTATTCCATATTACTGGTGATTTGGTGTTTACTTGATAATATGATTATGATAGAACGTCTGGTGAAACATATAAGCTCTGCTTTGGCTGGGATGGAAAGGCACATTATTCTTGCATATTAAACATTTGATTTCCCTTCTTTATGCATAAAAGCTATAAAAAATATATGGAGGAAAAGGGTTTTCGAGGTCATTTGTGGTCTGTTCTAAGATTTAAGTATGGGTTATGTAGTACTTGGGTGTGTTCTCAGTCAGCTCTGCTAGAGGAGTATATTATTCAGCAATTTTTTTCCTTTTCAATGCATTGCCTAAGATCATTAAACAGTGTTTTTGCTTTGGTTGTGGCAGACAGGAAAATTATATATTTGGAAGTAAGATTGTGGTGAAAATAAAAGCATGCAGTTGGAAGTTAAATTGACTTGAGTGTGAATCCTGACTGTGACACATGTTGCTATTTGACCTTGGCAAATCACCTAACCTCTCTAAATTTCAGTTGACTCTTACATAAATAGGCTCTATGAAACTTGCAGAGTTGTTTGACAATTAAAAGAAGTAACATACATAAAACATCTAGTGCTATTTCTAGTACCTAATTGGTATTCAATACCTCATCAAATCTTCAAATCACTTTTCTGGAGAGGAAAGACAAGTATTTTTAAAAAGAGGAAACTAAAGCTTAGCAACAGGCTAGTGCTGTGAACTCTTTCACAGTAAAGAAATTTTTATTTCCACACTGGAAATTTTTATTTCCAGTAAAGCATGGAATTTCTATCTAGTGCTCTTAAAAGAGATTAAGCCCTTGGGAGGTGGGTGTGGCAAGGTAAGCTTCTCTGAAAGAATTGGGTCACGTTAGACATTGTCTTACTTCCAGTGTAACCTCACCAGATAGCTGAAAACATTCTGAAACTACACATCTTGCCCTCAGGGAGAGTTGCAGGGTAAGTGAAGACAAGGTACAGAGTTAATCCATTGATGAACAGTGTTATACTCGTGTCTTAAATTATAATTAGAAAACAAATATGTGTCAACCACTTTATTCTTATAAACATACTTTATATATGTTACTGGTAGAAGGTATCCCAGTTACCAGTGGTGAATTCCTATGGGTCTGCAGCAACCTCAATTCTTGCCTCCTCAGAAGAAAGAATACAACTGAGGGGCATAAGGCAGAAAAAGAGACTGAGGCAAGTTTCAGAACTGGAGTAGAAGTTTAGTTTATTTAAAAGGCTTTAGAACAGGAAAGAAAGGAAAGGAAAGGATGCTTGGAAGAGACTCAAGTGGGCACCGAGGTCAAGTGCAGTGTTTAACCTTCATCCTAGAACTTAATAGGCTGGCCCCTTTCTCATGATTCTTCCCTTAGGGTGGGCTGCCCACATATGCAGTACCCTCCTGCCCTTGGGAGGTGAGCATTCCCAGTGTGTTTAGGAAGTTGTACGCATTCCCATCTGAAGCTTTTCTTCCCTTTTCTGGTGGAGTGACCCTGGAAGGTCATACTCCACCATTTTGTCTCTTAATGTGCATGCCCAGGAAGTTGCTTCTCCCCGGCACTTGCATTCAGTTAACACTTTAGTGCAACAGGTGTGGACCATCAGGAAATGGCCTGTCCCTGGCGCCAGCTGCCAATTTATCACTTTTAGAGAGGCAATATGATAATTGCCAAACTGTCACCTGACATTCCTAGTGGGTGGAGGAAAGCCCTTTCCTGCCCTGCTCATGCCTATCTAACTACCTGTAACATACACACACACACACACACACACACGCACACACACACACACACGGCAAAAAACAGGAACAATATCTTGGTAATCTTTCTTAAGTTAATACGAATTTTATGGTGTATTATATTTATATATTTATGGTATATTGTATTTATTATGTTTTGAGAAATAAGGACTAGGTTTTAAGCACAAAATAGAGCTTGTTTGTTTATTTTGTGCTTTAAAAATACTTTTAAAAATTACAAAGTAAAAGTTTGTTTGTTAACCTTTTTTTGGAGACAGAGTCAGGCTCTGTTGCCCAGGCTGGAGTGCAGTGGTATGATCTGGACTCACTGCAACCTCTGCCACCCAGGCTCAAGCAATCCTCTCACCTCAGCCTCCCAAGTAGCTGGGAATACAGGCATGGGCCACCATACCCTACTAATTTTTGTATTTTTTGTAGGGTTTTGCCATGTTGTCCAGGCTGGTCTCAAACTCCTGAACTTGAGCGATCCACCCTGCCTTGGCTTCTCAAAGTGCTCGGATTACAGGAGTGAGCCATTATGCCTGACCTGTTTTTTAATGTGTTTATAAACTCGGGGAAAGAGTTTTGATATAGGTAGATGGCATTTTAATTAAATTCAGACTAGTTAAGGCATATACAAGTAACTTTAATTTTTAAAACCTGCATAAAAGATTATGGTATCAAGCATGACACTAGATTCATGTTTGTCTGGACAATGTGGGTTATCTGCCCTTTGTTTTCTTTTGCTTTAAAAGTAAATATATAGTGAAAAAAATCAGAAACTATTTGGGAGAAAAAAGAGAAGAAAGTTGAATAAAAACTGAGGTTGAGATGCTTCACTACAGGCACTGACCACTAAATTTAACTTTATTTGAATGCCCTAGTATGAATTACTTTATCAGTACTATCTGATAACTAGGGAATCAGGAAATCTATTTGCAACTTTTAAAAGAGGGTATAGAAGCAAGGCTTTTGTTAGCGTGTATGGTACCTTTGTGTAATTTATAAAAAGATGCCCATCTGGGTGAACACATAAAAATGTATCCTTTCACAGTCCCTTGTCAAATGCATGACTTGCTAAGCAGGGCAGGGGTTGGATTTCAAACTCCCTCAACAAACAGGGTACAATCTGCTAAGAATATGTTGTTTTCCTGTAGAGGAAGAAGTAAATGAAATTTTGAAAGTGTTGAAGGTTGATCTAGTGTTAACAGGGATGACGCAAGAGTGAATTTGGTATGAAAGCAAAAAGGAAGAAGCAGAAGGTGGGAAAGAAGTAGAGAAAGGAAGCAGATGAACAGAAGGCCAGTTTTGCTCAGTTTGCAATTTTCCCTGAGGCCATAGGAGTCATTCTATCTTTCCAGCCTGCATATCTTCCTTTAGAAGAGGAGAGGAAAGGAAAGGGAAAGGGACAAAGGCGTTTTCATTCTTGGCTCTCTTATCATATTGCCAATAAGAAATGATACATCATTTTCAGAATTTTCCTCATTTGCAAGACGTTTTGATGTGTATTTCTCTTGAAGGTAACAGTTTTGGGGGTATATTTTGCAAATGAAAAAAAGAAGGCACAACAACGATTGGGGACTTGCCAACATCACCCTATTCTTTGGGACAAAACCAGGATTAGAACCCCAGTAATAGAAATGCCACTGAAAAGTTTGTAAGCAGAAGCTAGATTTCTTTCTGTAGCAACTTTTAGGCCTCAATGAATTATTCTTTTTTTTAGATTTATCTACCAGTACAAAGTATTGAGTTTAGTCAGAAGGAGATACTTCTTAACAAGATAGTTGGAAGACTGTTGTTAACTTACACAGATCTCTGGGAAAGAGAGTGGTGATAAAGATGCTATTATTAATTTATTTCTTTGAAAATACTAAGATGTAAAGATGCTGAGACCTGCAGCTTTGCTCTCCAGATTTATTTGGGGCCCTGCTAGTTTGTTTTTTAAAGGAGAAGATGCTTGATGAGTGTTAGCACTAGAAGGCTGAAAATCTGTCAGGCTTTTACTTTAAATATCTGTTGCTTATGCCCACTGCTTTCTGTTATGGTTTCTGCATAGTGTCAGCATTTATTATCCTTAAGTGATTTAAAAAGCATTATTCTTTAAACGCTCTACTATTCCTAAACAAAACAAAAATGTATTTTACATAATTTTTCCTTAAGGAATTCCTCTTTCACTCTTATTTTTTCAAACCAGCATATATAATTCCAACTGAGTCTATTTTTAATCAATGCAAATTCAGAGCATTCCCTGATGGAATGAAATCAGGAAAGCAGAATACTGGCTGATGTATTCTAGAAACAATGGCATGGAATCAAGTCCCCAAGTCTACTTCAATTCCCTGAAGCCTTTCCATTCTCTATACTATTCTGTGAACACTCTGAATACACTCCTGCCTCAGGGCGTTTGGATTTACTGTGTTCTGGAAGATTCTTTTCACAGATATGTACATAAATCATTCCTTCAGTTTCTTTTCACTCTCCACTTGAATGCCACCTTATCAGAGAGGATTTCTCTGATCATACTATTTAAAACAACTTCCCTCCCACCTCACTGTCAATTTCCTTATCTTGCTTGATTTTTCTTCTTTCTCATCTCCAACTAGAGTAAACTCCATGAAAGCAGAACTCTAATCTATTTGAGTTTTGTTTTTCTGTAACCCTGCAGCCTAGATTATATCTGCCACATCTTAAGCATTGTATTAATACTTGCTAAAATGAAAAGATACTTAAGGCCTGTTCTTGCTGCCTTGTTTTAATAGGGCTAACAATAAGTTATGATGTGCCCCAAGGAAAGCCATCAAGATCCATATACCTTTCAGTTTAGGGTAAGATTTGTTCAATGTGGATCGGGAAGAAAGGAGAAAGATAATTGGGTTATAGGAAGGCAGGTTTTGACTGAAAGTAAGGAAGAACCTGCGAATAATTGCAGCTGTTTGAAAAGTGTTTGATCTCTTTTTCTGTAGATGTTTATATAGATTGTATGACCACTTTGGGGATAATTATAGAGGAAATCCAAGCATCTTATGCAAATTAGATTATGTCACTTCTAACCTGAGTTCTTAAAAGGTATGATTCTATATTGACTGAGAAATTAATAATTGAGTTCAGTTCTTCTGTGAAATGCTGCCAGACAGATATATCTATATTATGTTAACACCCTATACCAGGGGTTGACAAATTGTACCTCTTGGGCCAAATCTTATTGGTTAACTCTTTTTGTAAGTATTTTTATTGGAACACAACCATGGCCATTTATTTACATATTGTCTATGGCTTCTCTCATACTATAATGCACAGTTGAGTAGTTGCAACAGAGACACATGGCCTGCAAAGCCTAAAATATTTACTATGTGGACCTTTACAGGTAAAGTTTGACAACTTCTGCCCTAAAGCGAAAAAATATTATGTGGAAACCTATCTTTATTCAGTTTTCCAAGTAGTTCATGATGATGATGATGACGATAACTGTTGTATCAATTAAGATTTAACTATAATATAATAGACCACTCTGAATATTAAAATAGAGGGAATTTAATGCAGGAAATCGATTACATGGAATATGAGAGTCTGACTAGTTCCTTCCAGAAAGATACGTAAGAGGTAGTTTTGTCAGAGCCCAGAGGCTAGAATCACACAGCAGAAGCTGGAATCATAGGGTAGAAGAGTAGGGAGGATGGAACTGTTACCTGAAGGTGGAGCTACAAAAAAGATTCTTCTTCTGCCTGAGATGCCCAAGGCACAGAGGAAAAGAGAAAAAAATACCCTGACTTCTGCAACTAGTGCCTCCCATTACCTGAACCCAACCACAAGTCAGCTGACAAAAAAGCCTGGGAAATGGAGCTTTCAGGGTTTGTTCCCCTAAAATACAGAGCAGAGTAGAAGAGTAAGGAATGAGTGTAAGGACATCTGCATAGCTGCTAATAATTATTAAGTGCTACCTTAGGCCAGATACAGAGCTAAACAGTTTGCGTGAATATGTTGCCTAGGAAGTAAATACGAGTATTACCCCCAGTTTATAGATGAGGCTTAGACAAGTAAATTTCTCAAGGCCATGAATTAAATAAATGACCAAGTTAGAAATAATCCAGGTCTGCCTTACTCCAAAACTCTTGCTTTTATCCCTCTCATTTTACAAGTGAGAAAAAATGTAATTTGGAAAGATAAGAAACTTGCATCTGGTTAATGACAGGGCCAAGTCTAGAACCCAAATTGTTCCTATTAGGTTTTTGTACATTTTAAGGAAGCTAAAACCTGTAATGCTATTATTGTAGCATTTGGAGAGTGTCCAGAGGAGACTCCCACACTTATCGTGAAAGTATCCTTGTACGCTGAAAGTATTACTAAGCAACCTTTCTGTACCCCAGTTTACTTCGTTGTAAAATGGGATTATTAATTATATCTACCTCAAAAGAGTGTTGAGAAGGAGTATATAGATAATATATCTAAAGATCCCGGAACAGTGTGCCACTTAATAAGTACTTAGTAAATACTAGCTCGCTATTGTTAATCTTTTTATTATGCTCACCCTGAGAGTGGTTATCACAGGAAAAAAGTGGATCAAAAATGTCATGAAATGTTATCAAGTGCTTCATTAAATAGTAATATCCTCATATTGGACATTTTATTTTTCTTCCATTTAGGAGAATTGTTAGAAGATACTAAAAAATTGCATTTTTGTTTTGTTTGCCTTTAAGCAAATGGCCCTCATGATGTCTTAGTTTCTTAATTCAAGGTCTTTTTAATGTACCAGTGCTTATACATGTGAAATATCATTTCCTCTTACGCTTCTATATAGTTCATCTCTTTCATCTAGGTTGGCCTTTTTCCAACCATTCCCAATATGTGACCTTTTCCTTCCTATTCCCATGGCTTTTCTTGGCTTCATTCTTAATAGTCTCCCACTCCCCGACAAGTCCTTTTTCTTTCTTAACTAGAACAATTTCTATAGTACTTTGGTACATGCTGCAGATTTTTTTCTTAACTGATATATCCTTAGCTAATCATAGGACACATTTATATTTCACTTGTATCCAGCACATATAGACAATCTGTAACATGCTGTCATATACTGTATATATTGCTCGAGATGGTTCTTTTTTCATGGTCGTTTTTCCATTTGTGTCTTGTTTTTCCAACAAAGTTGAAAGCCATGCTTGGATGAACTTTAGGTGACTGGTGCTTTACAAATACTTAAGTGCTGTGTGAAAACTTATAGCTAGAGTTCGAATTATTTGTTTGTTTGTTTTGTTTTGTTTTTGAAATCGTTATTTGCTTTTAAAAGTAGTCTTGCTGCATGACAAAAGTCACTAACAACTTTAGTCCTTGTGTGGGATTCACTAAAAATAGCTTGAAAAGTCAAGGACTCCTTTAACCTAGAGCACTTTGAAGATCCAAAGATTAGCAGACCAGGAAAAAAAAGACCCTGAAAACATATCCTTCCAGCCTGATACACCTATTAGCCTATGGTAAATATTTTTCATTTTTTTTTAAGGCAAGCAAGAAGGTAATTTGACAAGATTAGTTGCTAGATTTGGCATTGGAATGTCATATTTTAATGTGCTAAAAACATTTTAAAATGCAGGGCTCGTAACAGAGTATGGACCTGCTGCCACTATTTTCAGAATCTGAGGCTTTGGACTTGATATGGTGAAAATTGAACTGTATTATATAGGAAGTAATGATGACCATGCAAATATATGCACATTGTGGTCTATTATTACTGCATATGCTTCAAAGTGACCATTTACAATGTACTGTCCTCAGAAAACTATATAAAGCAAACGCAGAGGTCTAAGGGAGGGTAGTAAAAAGTCCTCAAAACAATCTCTGAGTGTGCCTGTAACATACTTGTTATTTATTCCCAATTCACAATTTTCTCTAGTGACATATCCTTTTTTTTCTGTATTTAAGGAGAATATTTTCTCAGTCTTTCAAAATCAATATTTTTAGTTTTTAAGTACTACAGCTGTTGAACTTTACAAGATAAGTCAAATTAAGTCAGATCACTCAAACACTATGAGCTTTATAATTCTTTGTGAACTTAAAGGTTGAGTTTAGGATGACCCTGTGGTATATAGAATCTAGAGCTAGCTGGATTGGCAGGATTTTTCTCTTTAAAAAACTTCAGAAGCATTTCCGAACAGAAGGAACATTTCCAACTTTTAAAAACAGATAATCCTTTTTTCACTCTCTTAACATCCCTCTCCACACCTCAAACAAATGTACATGTTTTGGGCCATTTTGTATTTTATTTTCTGTGATGTTAATAAATTAAATGTAAATCTTAATAAGTCCAAATCCCTTTAATTTCAAGATGTTTATACTTGAGGTCTAGCATTTTGCCTACTTTATTCCTCATTTAAAGTATGGTTTTTGTCAAGGCTAAACAGTAAATAGCTATAGTAGTAGGAGTCCAAACCACAATTAATAGGGCTGAATGTCATTACAAACCTGCTTCTTGATTTTTTAAAATAAAGATCAGGGAGTAGCTATGGCAACTGGACCTCAAATACTGTTACCACAAAGGATTTTGTGTTTTAATTTCTTCATCTAGGTTTTATGTGTCTTTATAAGGAGATACCTGATGGACTACAAAGAGGATTATGACATGTATACAACTGTAAATTTATAGGGAAATTGTGTAATGCTTTGTTTAAATTGCCTGAATTATATCTTCTATAGTTAAGATTATAATTCACACACTTCAATCTGAATACTGATTGTAAAACAGTAAAGCAAGTGCCAGAATTATAGCCACAGAATAAGGTAGTGAGTTAATTTGATGGAGTTCGTTTTAGGGACATTGTCCCTTGCTTTTGGTATTTTCCAACAATGGTACCATTTATGATTTTATTTTATTTTAGCCATGCCCTTTGGGTTCCCGAGATTTTCGAGAGAAACAGTGTGCAGACTTTGACAATATGCCTTTCCGAGGAAAGTATTATAACTGGAAACCCTATACTGGAGGTAACGTATAACCTGACAGAGCATTCATGCTTGAGCACTTTGCAAATATCAAAGAATATACAAATACATACAAACACATGCATACATTCATGTACATACTAGTTAAAATTAGTGTTTGCCAACAAAAGCAGGGAAATGCTTATAGTACTATAAAGGCTTCATGGTTTATTTGCCTTGTAATAAGGTTTATATATTAGTACAAATGATCAGAAATCATTTCTTAAAACCTAATTATGTTTAACAAGGTATAAAATTCCTAGAAAGGATATCTGGACATCAAAACCATGTAGTATTTTTTGAGTTCTGCTTGAGGCTTTCTTGGGGTATATGTAAGTTAAATTACAATCTTTAAATGTTTGCAATTATCACCCTAAAACAAGTTATGAGAACATAAATCAGGAAACTCTGTGTTGTTGCTTAGTCAAAGGCCAAGATTATTGTTATTCTTTTTCAGAGTTAGAAAACATTTTTGCTCTTTAATTTGGGCATGTATCAGGCACTGATTGTTCAATAAGCAGAAGTATTTTACACTCCCAAAATATAAATTACATTTTGTTGAAAATTTCTCTTGGAGGCCAGGCATAGTGGCTTATTCCTGTAATCCCAGCACTTTGGGAGGCCGAGGCAGGTGGATCACCTGAGGTCAGGAGTTCGAGACTAGCCTGGCCAGCATGGCAAAACACCGTCTCTACTAAAAATACAAAAATTAGCCGGGCATGGTGGCATGTGCCTGTAGTCCCAGATGCTTGGGAGGCTAAGGCAGGGGAATCACTTGAATCCAGGAGGCGGAGGTTGCAGAGAGCACCACTGCACTCCAACCTAGGCGACAGAGTGAGACTCCATCTCAAAAAAAAAAAAAAAAAAGAAAAGAAATATACTCTTAAGATAAGTTTACTGTTTGCTTGCTTTTCCAGTATCTTATATTAACATAATTTTATAGTGACAACTTTGTATTTACCACCAAGATTCTACCATTAACATTTTACTATACTTTCTTCATACATGTCTGTTCTTCTCTCTATTTATTAATCCATCTTATTTTTTGATGTATTTCAAAGTAAATTGCAGTCATTAATGTACTTTCCTCTAAGTACTTCAGCATAGTAACATTATCCACAGTTCAATTATTTGTTTACTTTTTTCTGTTAAGGCAAGATTATATACAGTGACATGCAAAATTTTAACTATGCTTTCTCTGGTTTTTGACCAATGCACATACTTAAAAAATCCTATTGAGATATGGAACATTGGCTTTACCTCCAAAATTCCTCTAATCTTTGCCTTAGTCAGTTTGGACTGTGATTACAAGTTACCATAGACTGGAGATCTTAAAATAGAAATTTATTTCTCAGTACTGGAGGCTGGAAATCCAAGATCAAAGTGTCAGCATGGTTAGAGTCTGGTGAGGGCCCTCTTCTGGGTTGTGAACTGTTGTTTTCTCATTGTATCCTCACGTGGCAGAAAGAGTGGGAAAAAGAGCTCCCTGGGATCCTTCTTATAAGGCTACTATTCCCATTCGGAGGGCTCCACTGTCATGACCTAGTTACCTTCCAATGGTAGGTAACCTACCATCTTCTGTCATGACCTAGTTACCTTCCCATGGTTGTTACCTACCATCTTCAAACTGGGGATTAGGATTTCAACATATGGGTTTTGGGGGGACACAAACATTCAGTCCATAAAAGTCATTATAGTCCTTTGCAGTCAATAGTTGCCTCACCCTACTCCTCCTAAGAGACAACCATCGTTCTGATTTTTTTTCTCACCATAGTTTAGTTTTGCCTGTTTCAGAACCTCATACTCTATTGTAAATCTTCTTTAAGCCTAATGTTTTTGAGATCTATCTACATTGTTGTATATAGAAGTGGTTCACTCTAGCCAAGCGCAGTGGCAGACATCTGTAAGCCCAGCTACTTGGAAGGCTGAGGCAGGAGAATCACTTGGGTCTAGGAGTTCTCTTAAAAAAAAAAAAAAAGTAGTTTATTGTTTTTTATTGCTGAGCAGTATTCCATCATAATAACCAGTTTTTCCATTCTGCTGTGATGCACACCTGGGTTGTTTCTAGTTTTTAGCTGTTATGAGTAAACTGCTATGAACATTTTTGTACTATCATTTTGTGAGCATATGTTTTCATTTTACTTGGGTAGCTACTTAGGAGTAGAATTGCTAGGCGATGGATTAGATGTGAATTTAATTTAGTTTTAAAAGAAACTGCCAGATGTTTTTCCAAAGTGATTGTAGCATATTTCACTCCCACCGACAATGTCTGGGGGTTCTATTTGCCGCGCATCTTTGTCAATATTTGGTCTTTTCAGTCTTCTTCTAGTGGGAGTAGAGTGGTATTTCAGCAAAATTTCCGTTTCCATTTTCTGATGATAATGTTAGGCATGTTTTCATATATTTATTGGCCATTATATATCTCCTTTTGTATTGTCTATTCAAATCTTTTCCCTATTTTTAATTGGGTTGTTTACCTTCTCAAGTGGTAGTCATTTATAAGTTTTACAAATGTTTTGTCACATTCTGTGGCTTTCCCATTGCTTTTTAAATGGTGTTTTTATTCATATAAGCTTTTAATTTTTCTGTTTTTAATTCCAATTTTTAAATAATTTTTCTTTCTAGTCATTGTGTTTTGTGTCCTAAGGAATCTTTGCCTACCTCAACTTAAGAAAATATTTTCTTATGTTTTCTTCCAAAAGCCTTATTGTTTAGTCCTTACATTTACATCTATGATCTATCTCAAAATAATTTTTGGTATGATTTGTATCTGTAGTGTATTTATGGATTTTCTGTTTTTTTGTTGATCTGTCAGTCCTGTGCCAGTACTACACTGACTTGATTACTGTAACTATAGAGTATAGTCATGAATACAGGTAGTTTTTTTTTTTTTTTTATACATTAAGTTCTAGGGTGCATGTGCACAACATACAGGTTTGTTACATATGTATACGTGTGTCATGTTGGTGTGCTGCACCCATTGACTAGCCATTTACATTAGGTATATCTCCTAATGCTATCCCTTCCCCCTCCCCTCACCCCACGACAGGCCCCGGTGTGTGATTTTCCCCTCCCTGTGTCCAAGTGTTCTCATTATTCAATTCCCACCTATGAGTGAGAATATGCGAGAACACAGGTAGTTTAAGTTCCATTAACTTTGATGTTTTTTATAAGAGTTCTTCCAATATGCTAACTGATTTGCATTTTCATGTAAATTTTTGCATCAGTTGTTAATGTCCACAGAAAAACCTGCTGGACTTATGAATGGTGTTATGCTGAGTCTATAGATCAATTGAGGGAAAAACTGAGTATTAAAGCCTATTGAATTTTACAATTTTTGAACATGGTATCTCCCTCAATTTATTTATGTCTTTAATTTCTCCCAGCTATGTTTTGTACTTTTAAGTGTAAGGTCCTGCATGTACTTTACTAAATCGATTCCTGAGTAATTTATGGTTTTGACACTATTGTTAATAAAACTATTGAAAATTCATTGATATTTGTATATTAACTTTGTATTCTGTGACCTTTCTAAATTCCCATATTCCCTTTTTTTTTTTTTGAAACAGGGTCTGGTTCTGTCGTCCAGGCTGGAGAGCAGTGGCGCAATCTCGGCTCACTGAAACCTCCACCTCCTGGGCTCAAGCGATCCTTCCACCTCAGCCCCCTGAGTAGCTGAGACTACAGGCGCACACTCTCACGTCCAGCTAGTTGTATTTTTTGTAGACACAGGGTTTCGCCATGTTGCCCAGGTTGGTCTCCAACTCCTGGGCTCAAGTGATCCACCTGACTCGACCTCCCAAAGTGTTGGAATTACACATCCAGCCTAAATTCCCATATTCTAATTGTTTTACAGATACTCAGGATTTTTTTGATAAACAGTCATGTTGTCCTGAAATAGAGACAATCTATTTGAATCTTTATGCCTTTTATTTCATTTTCTTGCCTTAATGAACTGGATTGGGCCTAGAGTATAATTTGCACATGTATTGATTGTATTTTTTATTCTTTATCCTATTAATATGCTGAGTGACCTGATAGATTTGACAATCTCAAACCAAGATTTTTTTTTTGAGACAGGGTCTTGCTCTGTTGCCAAGGCTAGAGTGCAGTGGTGTGATCACAGCACACTGCAGCCTCAACCTCCTGGGCTCAAGCATCCTCCCACCTCAGCCTCCTGAGTAGCTGGGACTGCAGGTGTGTGCCACCATGCCTGGCTAATTTTTGTATTTTTTGTAGAGGTGGGGTTTTGTCATGTTGCCCAGGCTAGTCTCCAGTGCCTGGGCTCAAGCAATCCACCCATCTCAGCCTCCCAAAGTGCTGGGATTACAGGCATGAACCAATGGGCCCAAACCTCAAACCAAGCTTGTATTTCTAGGATAAACCTCATGTGATCATGATTTTTTTTTTATTTGTTATTGTATTTAACTTAATTGATAATGTTTTATTATGGATATTTGCATCTGTGTTTTAACTTGTAAATATTTTTCTTGTAATTTGTAAATATTTTTCTTGTGATGTCTTTGATAAGTTTTGGTATCAGATGCATTCTGGTTTCCCAAAATAGAATCTTTATTTATTTTTAAAAGAATTTTAGGATTGGTATTATTTCTTCCTTAGAATAGATTTCACTAGTAAAACCAGCCAGGCTTGATATTTTCTTTGTGAAAACTTGTTATTAAAAATTTAACTCCCTTAAGAGAAAAGGGCTATTTGTTTTTTTTTTTTATTTCTTGTGGGGTTTTCTTTTTTTTTTTTTTTTTTTTTTTTTTTTGAGATGAGGTCTCCCTCTGTCACCCAGGCTGCAGTGCAGTGGCCCAATCATATCTCACTGCAGGCTCAATCTCCCGAGCTCAAAAGATCCTCCCTCCTCAGCCTCCTGAGTTGCTGGCCACCACGCTGGGCTAATTAATTTTTAATTTTTATTTTTAGTAGAGACTACTTCTTCCTATGTTGTCTAGGCTGGTCTCGAACTCCTAAGCTCAAGGGATTCTTCAATCTCAGCCTGCCAAAGTACTGGGATTATAGGTGTGAGCCATCATGCCTGGCCTTGTTTTAGTTTTTTATTTTGTGTCTTTAAGAAATTTATGTTATATCCATGTGGTCCAGTTTATTGACATAAAATTGATCATAACATTCTCTTGTTATGCTGTTTAATATTTATAAA
This sequence comes from Nomascus leucogenys, assembly GCF_006542625.1. Taxonomy (NCBI): domain Eukaryota; kingdom Metazoa; phylum Chordata; class Mammalia; order Primates; family Hylobatidae; genus Nomascus; species Nomascus leucogenys. Next base: position 75,455,596 of record NC_044398.1, on the reverse strand, counting down.
ATCTGTAGTGATGTATGCTTTCATTTCTGGTATTGATAATTTGTGTTTTCACTGTTTTTCTTGGTCAGTCTTGTTTGGGATTTATCAATTTTATTAGTATTTTCAAAGAACCAAATTTTGGCTTTGGTACTCTTTTCTGTAATTTGTCTTTTTTCTAGCTTATTAATTTTTGCTCTTATAGTTGTTATTTTCTTATTTATTTTCAGTTTCTTTTGCTCTTTTACATTTCCAAAATTTGATATTTTATAGCTTTTAGTTCAAACTATTTTATTTACCTTGTGAGTTCTTTGACCCTACTTAGAACTGTTTTGTTTTAATTTCCAAATATTTGAAATTTTCTAGAATTTTTTGTTGTTCATATATAATGTAATTGCATTAAGATTAGAGAATAGGCCAGGTGTGGTGGCTCATGCCTGTAATCTCAGCACTTTGGGAGGCCAAGTTGGGAGGATTTCCTGAGCCCAGGAGTTGGAGACCACCCTGGGCAACATAGTGAGATCTTGTCCATACAAAAAATAAAAAATTAGCTGGGTGTGGTAGCACATGCCTGTAGTCTCAGCTACTCAGGAGGTTGAGGTGGGAGGATCACGTGAGCTCAAGAGGTGGAAGCTACAGTGAGCTATGATCACACCACTGTAGGGTGAGATCCTGTCTTAGAAAAAAAGAAAGAAAAAGATTAGAGAATACTCTTTTTCTTGGTGAATGTTCTATGTATACTTGGAAAGTAATGTTTTCTGCAGTTATTGGCTACATATAGTATTCTATAGATATCTATGAGATCAGCTTGGTTGAGAATGCTGTTTTCAGTCTTTTATATTTCTGATTTTTTTCTACTCATGTTCTGTCAATTATTGAGAGTGCTGTGTTAAAATCTCCAACTATTATATGGCTTTGCTTTCATTTTTAGAAAGATTTTGCTTCATGTATTTGAATCTTTTTTATTAGGTGCATATACCTTTGAGATTGTTTTGCCATAGTATAGGAGAAGAAGAAGTGTCTGAAATAATTTACAGACTTAATAATTACCATCTACATAATTTCATGCATAGTGAATTAATCTTAAGTTCATACTAAGCATTAACTTAAGGTAATTGGTTAATATGACCTTTCATTTAGAAAATCATTTTAAATTCTTTCTGGAATTAGCAACTGTATTAGTCAGGGTTCTCTAGAGGGACAGAACTGATGGAATATATATAAAGGGAAGTTTATTAAGTATTAGTTCACACGATCACAAGGTCCCACAATAGGCCATCTTCAGGCTGAGGAGCAAGGAGAGCCAGTCTGAGTTTCAAAATTGAAGAACTTGGAGTCAAATGTTCGAGGGCAGGAAGCATCCAGCATGGGAGAAAGATGTAGTCTGGGAGGCTAGGCCAATCTCTTTTTTCACAATTTTCTGCCTGCTTATATTCTAGCAGCGCTGGCAGCTGATTAGATTGTGCCCACCCAGATTAAGGGTGGGTCTGCCTTTCCCAGGCCACTGACTCAAATGTTAATCTCCTTTGGCAATACCCTCACAGACACACCCAGGATCAATACTTTGTATCCTTCCATCCAATCAAGTTGACACTCTGTATTAACCATCACAACAGCCTTACCTTTTTTTTCCCCAGTTTCACTGAGATATAATTGACAAATAAAAATTGTATATAGTTAAGGTGTACAATGTAATGTTTTGATATACATATATGCTGTGAAATGATTACCATAATCAAGCTAATTAATGTATCCGTCACCTCACATATTTGCCTTTTTTGTGTGTATGATGTGAATACCTAAGATCTACTCTCTTAACAAATTTAAAGTATACTATACATTATTCTTAACTATACTATATTAGATCTCTAGAACTGATCCCTCTTATAACTGAAAGCTTGTACCCTTTGAGCAACATCTCCCTATTTCCACCCGATCCCTGATAAGCTCTCTCTGTTTCTATGAGTTTGACTTTTTTAGATTCCACATATAAATGAGATCATACAGTATTTGTATCTGGCTTATTTCACTTAGCAATGTGCCCCAGGATTTCTTTATTTCTTTCTCATTTAAGATGGAATGATATTTCATTATATATGTCTGTATAAAACAATTTTCTTATCCATTCATCTGTTGACAGACACTTGGGTTGTTTCCATATCTTGACTAATGTGAATAATGCTTCAATGAATGTGGGAGTGTAGGTATCTCTTCAAGATAGTAATTTCATTTCCTTTGGATATATACCCAGAAGTGGGATTGCTGGATCATGTGGTTATTCTATTTTTAATTTTTGGAGAAGCCTGCATACTGTTTTCCATAATGGCACTGCCAGTTTACATTCCCACCAATAATGTATATAAGAGTTTTCTTTTCTCCACATCCTTACCTACACTTGTGATCTTGTGACTTTTTTGTAATAGCCATCCTAACATATGTGAGGTAATATCTCATGGTGGTTTTTATTTGCATTTCCCTGATGATTAGTGATTTTGCACACCTTTTCATGTACCTGTTGCCATTTGTATCTCTTCTTTGGGAAAAAAAAGTCTATTCACATTCTTTGCCTATTTTTTAATTAGATTTTTTTTTAACTATTGAGTTGTATGAGTTCCTTATATGTTTTGGATATTTTCTCCTATTCTGTGGAATGCCTTTTCATTTTGTTGATTGTTTCCTTTGCTGTGCAGAAACTTTTTAGTTTGACATAGTCCCGCTTGTTTATTTTGGCATTTTTTGTCTGTGCTTTTGGTGTCATATCCAAAAAATCATTGCCAAGACCATTGTGCTGGAGCTTTGCCCTTATGTTTTCTTCTAGTAGTCTTACGTTTAATTCTTTAATCCCATTTCAGTTGATTTTTGTGTATGGTATAAGTATCCAATTTCTTTTTCTTACTTCTTTTTTTTTTTGCATGTGAACTTTTATTTTCCCCAACACCACTTATTGAAGAGACTATCCTCTCCTCACTCTATTTTCTTGGTACCTTTGTCAAAGATTAGTTGACTGTATATGCACAGGCTTATTTTCAGGCTTAATATTTGTTCCATTGCTCTACTTATCTGTTTTAATAAAGTACTATACTGTTCTGATTGCTACAGGTTAGTAATATAGTTCAAAATCAGGAAGTATGATGCCTCTAGCTTTGTTGTTCTTGCTCAAGATTGCTGTGGCTCTCTGGAGTCCTTTTTAGTTTCAGACGAATTTTAGGATTGTTTCATACAGATTGCATCGAATCCATAGATCACTTTGGGAAGTATGGACATTTTGACTATATTGATCTTTCTAATCCATGAACACATCTTTCCATTATTTGTGTCTTTTTCAATTTTTTTCATCAGTGTTATACCTAAGTATTTTTATGCTATTGTAAATAAGATGGTTTTCTTAATTTCTATCTGATGTAATTCATTGTTAGTGTATAGAAATGGACTGATTTTTGTATGTTGATTTTTGTATCTGTATTTACTGAATTTTTGTATTAGTTTTAACAGTTAAAAAACTGGAGCCTTTAGGGTTTTCTATGTATAAGAATATGTTGTCAGCAAACAGAGACAATTATTCTTCTTCCATTCCATCTTGCATGCCTTTTATTTCTTTTTCTTGCTTACTTGCTCTGACTAGGACTTCAGTACTATGTTGAATAGAAATAGTGAGAATGGGCATCGTTACCTTGTTCCTGATCTTAGAGGAAAAAATGTCAGCCTTTCATCACTGAGTATGATGTTAGCTGTGGGCTTGTCATATGGTACATTTATTGTGTTGAGGTATATCTTTCTGTACTTAATTTTTATAAGAAAACATGTTGAATTTTGTCAGATGCTGTTTTTGCATCTATTGTGATGATCATTTGGATTTTGTCCTTCATTTTGTTAATATGGTGTATTACAGTGCCTGATTTGTGTATGTTGAACCATCCTTGCATCCTCAGGATAAACCCTACTTCATCATGGTGAATGATCCTTTTAATTTGCCATTTAATTAATTTGCTAGTATTTTGTTGAAAACTTTTGCATCCATGTTCATCAGGGATATTGGCCTTTAATTTTCTTTTCTGTTAGTATCCTTGTCTAGCTTGTTATCAGGGTAATGCTGCCCTCATAAAATGTATTTGGAGTATTCCCTTCTCTGCAATGTTTTTGAAAAAGTGTGAGAAAAATTGGTTTTAATTCTTCTTTAAAGGTTTGATATAATCACTGGTGAAGTATAATGTATTGCACGTTTATTTGATGAGAGGTTTTTTTTTTTTTTACTGTTTCAACCTCTCTTCTTCTTATTGTTCTGCTCAGATTTTCTATTTGTTCATGATTCAGTCTTTATTGCATGTCTCTAGAACTTTATTCATTTCTTCTAGTTTATCTAACTTGTTGACATATAAGTGTTCATAGTAGTCTCATGGTCCTTTGCATTCCTGTGGTGTCCATTGTAGTGTCTCCTCTTTCATTTCTGATTTTTATTTGAGGCTTTTCTCTTTCTCTCCTAGTATAGCTAAAGGTATGTCAGTTTTGTTTATCTTCAAAAAAAAATCAATTCAATTTTGTTTATCTTTTCAATTTATTTTCTTTTCTCTATTTCTGCGCTGAGCTTTGTTATTTCCTTCTTTTTTTTTAAGATGGTTTCCAACATTTTTTTAAATTTTATTATTATTATACTTTAAGTCTTAGGGTACATGTGCACAGTGTACAGGTTTGTTACATATGTATACATGTGCCATGTTGGTGCGCTGCACCCATTAACTCGTCATTTAGCATTAGGTATATTTCCTAATGCTATCCCTCCCCCCTCCCGCCACCCCACAACAGTCCCCGGTGTGTGATGTTCCCCTTCCTATGTCCATGTGTTCTCATTGTTCAATTCCCACTTATGAGTGAGAACATGCAGTGTTTGGTTTTTTGTCCTTGCCATAGTTTGCTGAGAATGGTGGTTTCCAGCGTCATCCATGTCCATACAAAGGACATGAACTCATCATTTTTTATGGCTGCATAGTATTCCATGGTGTATATATGCCACATTTTCTTAATCCAGTCTATCATTGTTGGACATTTGGGTTGGTTCCAAGTCTTTGCTATTGTGGATAGTGCCACAGTAAACATACGTGTGCATGTGTCTTTATAGCAGCATGATTTATAATCCTTTGGGTATATACCCAATAATGGGATGGCTGGGTCAAATGGTATTTCTAGTTTTAGATCCCTGAGGAATCGCCACACTGACTTCCACAATGGTTGAACTAGTTTACAGTCCCACCAACAGTGTAAAAGTGTTCCTATTTCTCCACATCCTCTCCAGCACCTGTTGTTTCCTGACTTTTTAATGATGGCCATTCTAACTGGTGTGAGATGGTATCTCATTGTGGTTTTGATTTGCATTTCTCTGATTGCCAGTGATGATGAGCATTTTTTCATCTGTCTTTTGGCTGCATAAATGTCTTCTTTTGAGAAGTGTCTGTTCATATCCTTTGCCCACTTTTTGATAGGGTTGTTTGTTTTTTTCTTGTAAATTTGTTTGAATTCATTGTAGATTCTGGATATTAGCCCTTTGTGAGATGAGTAGGTTGCAAAAATTTTCTCCCATTCTGTAGGTTTCCTGTTCACTCTGATGGTAGTTTCTTTTGCTGTGCAGAAGCTCTTTAGTTTAATGAGATCCCATTTGTCAATTTTGGCTTTTGTTGCCATTGCTTTTGGTGTTTTAGACATGAAGTCCTTGCCCACGCCTATGTCCTGAATGGTATTGCCTAGGTTTTCTTCTAGGGTTTTTATGGTTTTAGGTCTAATATGTAAGTCTTTAATCAATCTTGAATTAATTTTTTGTATAAGGTGTAAGGAAGGGATCCAGTTTCAGCTTTCTACATATGGCTAGCCAGTTTTCCCAGCACCATTTATTAAATAGGGAATCCTTTCCCCATTGCTTGTTTTTGTCAGGTTTGTCAAAGATCAGATAGTTGTAGAAAAGCGGCATTATTTCTGAGGGCTCTGTTCTGTTCCATTGGTCTATATCTGTGTTTTGGTACCAGTACTATGCTGTTTTGGTTACTATAGCCTTGTAGTATAGTTTGAAGTCAGGTAGCGTGATGCCTCCCACTTTGTTCTTTTGGCTTAGGATTGACTTGGTGATGTGGGCTCTTTTTTGGTGCCATATGAACTTTAAAGTAGTTTTTTCCAATTCTGTGAAGAAAGTCATTGGTAGCTTGATGGGGATGGCATTGAATCTATAAATTACCTTGGGCAGTATGGCCATTTTCACGATATTGATTCTTCCTACCCATGAGCATGGAATGTTCTTCCATTTGTTTGTATCCTCTTTTATTTCATTGAACAGTGGTTTGTAGTTCTCCTTGAAGGTTTGTAGTTCTCCCTTGTGAGTTGGATTCCTAGGTATTTTATTCTCTTTGAAGCAATTGTGAATGGGAGTTCACTCATGATTTGGCTCTCTGTTTGTCTATTATTGGTGTATAAGAATGCTTGTGATTTTTGTACATTGATTTTGTATCCTGAGACTTTGCTGAAGTTGCCTATCAGCTTAAGGAGATTTTGGGCTGAGACGATGGGATTTTCTAGATATACAATCATGTCATCTGCAAACAGGGACAATTTGACTTCCTCTTTTCCTAACTGAATACCCTTTATTTGCCTCTCCTGCCTGATTGCCCTGGCCAGAACTTCCAACACTATGTTGAATAGGAGTGGTGAGAGAGGGCATCCCTGTCTTGTGCCAGTTTTCAAATGGAATGCTTCCAGTTTTTGCCCATTCAGTATGATATTGGCTGTGGGATTGTCATAGATAGCTCTTATTATTTTGAGATACGTCCCATCAATACCTAATTTATTGAGAGTTTTTAGCATGAAGGTTGTTGAATTTTGTCAAAGGCCTTTTCTGCATCTATTGAGACAATCATGTGGTTTTTGTCTTTGGTTCTGTTTATATGTTGGATTACATTTATTGATTTGCATATGTTGAACCAGCCTTGCATCCCAGGGATGAAGCCCACTTGATCATGGTGGATAAGCTTTTTGATGTGCTGCTGGATTCGGTTTGCCAGTATTTTATTGAGGATTTTTGCATCAATGTTCATCAAGGATATTGGTCTAAAATTCTCTTTTTCGGTTTTGTCTCTGCCAGGCTTTGGTATCAGGATGATGCTGGCCTCATAAAATGAGTTAGGGAGGATTCCCTCTTTTTCTATTGATTGGAATAGTTTCAGAAGGAATGGTACCAGCTCCTCCTTGTAACTCTGGTAGAATTCGGCTGTGAATGCATCTGGTCCTGGACTTTTCTTGGTTGGTAAGCTATTGATTATTGCCTCAATTTCAGAGCCTGTTATTGGTCTATTCAGAGATTCAACTTCTTCCTGGTTTAGTCTTGGCTGGATGTATGTGTTGAGGAATTTATCCATTTCTTCTAGATTTTCTAGTTTATTTTCGTAGAGGTGTTTATCATATTCTCTGATGGTAGATTGTATTTCTGTGGGATTGGTGGTGATATCCCCTTTATCATTTTTTATTGCGTCTATTTGATTCTTCTCTCTTTTGTTCTTTGTTATTCTTGCTAGCAGTCTATCAATTTTGTTGATCTTTTCAGAAAACCCGCTCCTGGATTCATTAATTTTTTGAAGGGTTTTTTGTGTCTCTGTTTCCTTCAGTTCTGCTCTGATCTTAGTTATTTCTTGCCTTCTGCTAGCTTTTGAATGTGTTTGCTCTTGCTTCTCTATTTGTTTTAATCGTGATGTTAGGGTGTCCATTTTAGATCTTTCCTGCTTTCTCTTGTGGGCATTTAGTGCTATAGATTTCCCTCTACACACTGCTTTGAATGTGTCCCAGAGATTCTGGTATGTTGTGTCTTTGTTCTCATTGGTTTCAAAGAACATCTTTATTTCTGCCTTCATTTCGTTATGTACCCAGTAGTCATTCAGGAGCAGGTTGTTCAGTTTCCATGTAGATGAGTGGTTTTGAATGAGT